>NC_140610.1:611301-1133801 GCF_057381915.1 Diplotaxodon limnothrissa | reverse complement strand
TGCAGCTGTTGCCCATCAGCCTCTTTCCCCGCGGTGCTGCACGGTGCCTCAATATCTGGTCCTTTTCTGGCTGTAGATGGTTGTTCCTGTTTCTTGAGGACATGACTTATGCAGAGAGTTTTTAGGGCCTTTTACCCTCCACTTGCTCAGATTCCCTCAGTTCTTTAAGGACACACTGTACAGCATCAGTGGGATCATCCAGCCTTGTTGGGTTAGGGCAGCAGACATGCTTCGTTCTGCCTGTCAAACTGTGCCGTCGTTGACATTTTTGATTGATTCAAGTAAAGAAACAGGAACAAATAATGTTTTTGCATTTTTGCTGAAAGAGATCATTTACAGTTGTCTGCTAAGTGCGGACACAACAACGGTGCATCCTTTGAGCTTTTTATAAAATGTATCAATGATTCATTGATTAGTTACTACATGTAAGTAACTCAAGTATCAAAACATGGACAAGACTGAAAATGAGTGAAAAGCAGCGAATGAACGCTCGGGAGTCTCTTTGTGCTCACAGCCAGCCTCTCAGGGTGGCTTTTTGGGTTCATTGTGCGCCGCCACACGGGGCACACGCCGCCACACGGGGCACACGCCGCCACACGGGGCACACGCCGCCACACGGGGCACACGCCGCCACATTAACTGCCATGTGGTTGCTGCAGATGAGGTTCTGGCTGCTTGGAGGGCTGTGGAGATTTGACATCTGACAAGCAAAACATGACAGGGATGGATGCTCGTGGGGTGATGTTGGCAGTAAAGCTGGAAGGAGGAAAACAGGGAAGCATCAGATTAGGTGGTTCCAGAGGAGGAGCAACAGTCCTGTTTTGAATTAGAAGCACAACCTCTCCTGTTTTACGACGCAATAAACATCAGGGCGGTGGGATGTGAAGGCTCTGGAAAAAACCACAGCAGAAGTTCTTTTTACACCATGTTTGAAGGAATCCCAGACAGCAGAGGGCGGCGGCAGGATGTCTGCTGTGTTAGCGACGCTGCAGCACGCACACCGTCAGACTGTTACACCATCATCAGTATGGAGGCCTTTCATTGCTGCTTCAGTCACAGTTGTTTGGCACTGGGAATGTCGCTGACACAGTCTCCATCCTGAAACTCTGAATTCCAGTCTGCGAAACCATCCGGCGTGACGTATTCAACTGGGAATAAGATCATAAACATAGCAAACAACAGCTCGCTTCCTTATCTGTCCAAAGCATGTGGACATAGAAAGAATTCCCTTTTTATGACAGATTTAAAAATAATGATATTTTGTTTCATGTAGATAAACTGGAGAAGCTGGACTTTTGTATTTCTTTGTGTCGGAGCGTCAGAAAGCTGCAGTCAGTCGCACACTGTCGTATTTGTTTGCCTGCAGTAGAAGCTGCATTTCTGACCTGCTGACAGGCCCAGAAAGATCAATAACACTGATACTGTGTTTGCTCACAATGCATTTATGAGCCTTTTCATGCACTGCAGATGAGCGCTATCACAGCACATAATGGGGTTATTTTAATTAGCACAACAGAAAAATATCATTTACTGTAAAACACACAATGTTTTTGTTAGAACCAGGAAGTGACGCTGTTCAGACTAAGAAGCTCCTGTGTGTCCTGGTACAACATGCACAGCAGTCTGAACGTCTGTGTGGTGAAAGAAAAGCTAGTAAGAAGCTAAATCAGGACCAGATGCAGGGCAGCATAGATGGCCCCTCACCCAGTGACTGCATGCAGCAATGATGCAGTGGCAGTGCGTGTACACGCTATAAATGCATTCAAATACGACTTTGATACAGACCAGGCTGCTTAATGTTTCTGTAAAAGCCCTGCAGATGCTAATCTGCACCAACAACCCTCATCAGCTGCACTGCAGCCTCATTTATTACACAACTAACCCCCCCACTCAATACCACCCCACCGATCCTCCCGTGAACACCGTCTCCACGCGCCACACCGGGTCATGTTTGCACACTTGTGCGCTCACCTGAGCACACACAATGCTGTGCAATGTGCAGCGTGTAGGGCGTGTTCACGCTGACCCGAGCAGATCCATCTACCGGCTTTATGCTTCACCGACGCAGAGGAAAGATCTCTACACGTGCTTTTATTCTGAAAGACATAAAAGCTTTAGGAGCTTATGGATGGTTTACAGCACAGCGACACTGAAAGGCCCGGCTAATGGTCGGGTGAAAATGATACGCTTGAAGATACAAAATACTAAAACCACTGGCACCATCTCCTTCATACCCACACATGGAAATGTTTCCACTCCAAAATATCTGCTCTCCACAGTGAAATCGGACACGTGTCTTCCCTGGTGAACATTGTGAAAGGCTGGTTCTGGTTTACAGCTAGAATTTGGAATTAGCCTCCAAACTGTGCAGACTTTGCTTCATTTTCAGCATCTTTCTGTATGTTTATGCTATTTTCTCACAGCGTGTGTGTGTTTGAAATGATTCGGCCTGACAATCGTTCCCCGTTTACGCACCCTCTCCCTCCACCTTCCCCCACTCCCTCTCTTTCTTATTACTTTCATTTTCTCTCTCTAAATTCCCTTCATTAATCAAAGGTTTCTAACCCTGCGAGAGCAGCCGAGAGGACAGATGGCGGAGTGACGACGGGCGCGGTGGAAAGCCGAACGTGGCTTTTTGTGCCAGGAAAGCTTCAAAAACAAAAGCATCACTTGGGAGATCATATTAACTTTCTCTAGCTGTCATGTTTGCTGTGATGAGCTACAGCTGAGGTAAGATGAATAAAACTAAATTTAGAGAAGTCGCGCTGTGTGAGCGCTGAAAGGAGACTTGACGAGTGCGGTGCAGCCTATCTCTATAAATAACCATTTAGTTAAGCAACCTAATGTAATTGGACAAATCTACTGTACAAAATAAACCGATGAGTGCGACGTGAACATCAGAACATATGATCAAAAACTGCGTACGACACGCTTAGCTGAGAAGGATCAAGCCTTCTATGCAGCACAGTCTCGTCGCCGCCGGAGGGGCCATCTTGTTTCTGTGTTGTTGTTTACATACAGAGCAGGTGACAGGTTGTCACGTGGGGGCTGGCCGGACACCAGAAAGCTGCTGCCACTTTAATATCTCCACTCTGATCATTTGCAAACAAATGAGTGTTTGTTTCCTTCTAAAGCTGCTGTTTTTCTTCCCGTCTGAGTTTGACTCCGTAAGACTCTTTGATTTCTTCGTGATAGATGACAACATTGATTCTCTCTCACACGAAATTCAAAGCTGGGTCACAATTTAATCTTCAGTACAGCAAAAAACGAGAACGAAAAATATTATATGTGACCACGAGTCACAGTGAACGAGTGCAAACTCTCAATAAAAAGCCTCGGGGCTGTTTGCCACAGTATAATGTGCACTTTTAAATAACAGCACTTCCACTCTGTCTGCCTGGCCTCAGAGGCTGATCCTGGCAGCACGCTAGCTAAAGGAAGGAAAAATGGGTGGATTTCACATGTTGTAGTGACCTGAGAGGATTTCAGACAAAAGCAAAGGACACTTAATGACTGGTTAGGGACCATTACATGTCAAGCCTGTGAGTTTAACTTAAACGGTAAACAGCTGTAAACAGCTGTCTGTGTACAACAGCTAAAACAACTTTAGAAACATAACAGCGTTTTAGAAAACCAGATTCAATGAACAGGATACAAAATATCAAATATCAAGTGGATTTGCTGGCTGTTTAAAACTATTTGAAAGCTTTGAGGTTAGTTATGCTAAACTTGCTGAAAGCTGCTAAACTTAGCCAATAAGGCTCAATTTAATTTTAATGACATCTACTCATCTAACTCTTAACATTAGAGCAATAAACGTATTTATTACTTTTTACTTTCCAGATAGAAAAGGTTTCATCTTCTTCCCTCAGTCAGTACGATTTAATCATCTGGATATCTCTGTGTTTCTGTTCGTCCTTTGCTCCATTTAAATCTACCACTGTAACATGAGAAATGCACAACATGTAAAAAATAAAATATAAGGTCGTCTGATGACGCTGAAGCCATTTCACAGGCTAATAATGCCTCCTATGACACATCAGAGAAGCTAACAGCCTTTCACCTCAGAAGCCACATCTTGTCCTCCTCTGGACTATGAACCTAAAGCTGGTGTGACTAATCCCACAGTGAGAACGGCACATTGGACCACCAAAGCTGCTCATGCAACAGCTCTGCTGAATCGATAAAGATGATTTTGTTTATTCTGCAGCCAAAACTTGAACTGCTCTGTGACAGCGAGACACGACCGCTGAGCAGTTTAGAGGGATGCATGTACATCTCTGCCTCCATCCTTCCCAGACTGATCTCTAGCTTCAGCTTGGATTCAGGAGCTCAGCTGTTTCTGTGATGCTGCACCTGGCTGAGTTTAATATTCAAGGTGTGAAGGAAACCCTGTGTCACAGACATGATAAGGCTTATAAATTCAATTTCAAAATTTCATTCTGTCTTTCCAGCAGATATAGAAATATCGCCCCAAATATGAGCATCTAGTTTCATTTTGGACTCGCATGAGAGGGTTTGTGTGACTGCATTTGATTATTTCAGCATCAGGCTGAAGGCCGAACTTAGAAACTCTGGAGAGGGGAGAAAAAAGCAAATAATAAGAGCTGTACCTGCACCAAAACACGCACTGCGCCGGCCGGCTCAGCATCAATCAGAGAGGCTTTAGCTTCATTTCACAGATGGCAGGCGTGAAAGTGCTCCTGTGAAATGAACAATGGCCGGGGTGTTTCTAAGAAACAATCAGTGCGTGCTGATGGTGCTGCAAGTCACCATTTATCCAGAAAGCAGCCCTTTCACAGTGTGTGCAGTATAGGCCTGGCACCCCCTCCCACCCCCTCCCCAAGTCTGCCTCGCTCCCTCTCTGCAGTCCAACCGCATAACGTGCTGTGGAAAAGCAGCAACCAGGGTATCCTGAGGGGCTTTACGAACTGTAGGCCGTCCTTTGATGCCATCGGCCTGCAGGCTCTGCTTTTAGACATGATTTTGGTTTTAAACAACGCCATCTGAGCACAGCCTTTGCTTCATGGAAAACTCACACTGCAGATTTCCAGTGACGTGCCAAACATTCAACTGAGCATGTGTCAGTAACACAGCCAGGCACTTACGCACCGTGTGGGAGTGTAATGTAATTTCAGGTGCGCCAGAAATCCAAACCACTTCAGTGTCTAATCATCAAAGCTCAGGAGAAGCAACAAGCGCCTCTCTGCACCTCTACGAGCAGACGCGGTGCTGTGACTGATGGGCAGAAAAACTAGCTTAGCTACTGTTTGTTACCAAAGCCTTCAAACACGCAGACTCAAGTTAACATGGTGAGTGTGGTAAATCACAGCACGCACACACTGACAGATAACCTGGGCGGACTCTGCTGGGCTCGCCGCTCCTGCAGGTTTGGGAAAAGCAGTCAAAGGCTCCGACCTGGCAGCTGTGTCGTGGTTCATGTGTGTCTCCTACTGTCGTGGATCAGAAACACTTCAACTGTTACACGTTGTGTCGAGCTCAGGTATCGATTTAGCGCGCGAGCCAATGTGGCTTGCCTGATTGACAAGACAGCGCGTGCGGGGATCATTGACAGTTTCGTGCGTGGCCACAGACGCTGGATGGGACGCAGGAGGAGAGGGAGAGGAGGGTGTCATAGTGCGGGCTTCACCGCCGACATCCCCGGCACTGTCCTCCTTTTTCTCCCCGCACCCCTCAGCCACCTATCCACACACCTTTTCCCTCTCTGCCACGGTCACGTAGACGCGTGGCGTGGATTGGGCATGTTATGCGAAGGTACTGCGTAAAAGAAGGAAGAAGGGAGCGTCGCATTCACAGAACTCGACGCCCCCCCCCCCCGCACTACTGTTTATATGGGCTACCCTCCTTCCACCGACTTCACCATGGCGCAGTTCACTATTACATGACATCCCCACAAACCACGCCACGTCCCGTGACTCTGCCGTGTTTTGTTTGGTTTAATTTCCTTTCTAGGTGGCGTGAATGCGACACGTTGATTCACGCTTCAGTCTACACCTGTTTTGAGGCTTTGCAAGGAAAACAGGGTCCCCCCCCCCCCGGCCCTCTTTTTACAGAGCAATAAATGCTTGAACAAAAGAAAACGACGCTGAGACGCTGATTTCACCTCCTCGGTGCGTTCTGTCTCTGGCTCTGTCCGAGGTGCTGAAGCGCTGAAAACGCCCACACTGAATATGCGCATTATAGCGCGCCGCATCCCATCCTGTCAGCTTTCCACTGCGCGTTTGAGATTTATCACCCAGGAGGTCACGCATCACCCGCCCCCCCAACCAAACCACGTCCTTTGCTTTCCTCGCCCTAACAGTGCTGCAGATCGTCCACAACACTGCCCCAACACTCAAAAGCACACACACGCACACAAATCATCTGTATCCCAGCATCATTTATGCTGAAACACACCCGACATCCACGGTTTCACTCAACACTAAACATCTTCCGCCTCGATTCGCACAATCTAAGCCGTCCCGAGGTACACGAATGGCTTCAAATCTCGCGGAAAAGCGTCTCCAGTCTTACCTGCGCCTGTTGTCGGTGTCCCGCCGTCAGTATGGGAGGAAATGTCTGCGTGTATCAACAGCTAACCGATACCAGCCTCTCTCTGTATGTGACTGCAGCAAAGGCACTGCGCGTCGGCTGGTTCCTCCTCACTTGTTCTTCAATGGGGGGGAAAGCGGTGCAGCTCTCCTCAAAGATGGCGGACACTTTTGACGTCAGCAGCAGCTTTTAATAGATAACTGTCATCGAGAGAGAGAGAGAGAGACTTCAAAAAGTCTTTGTTATAACGGGCAGCTGCGCGGACAGCAGCTTATCATCTGTTTAGATGGTTTCATATGCTGCTGCTGTGTGATTCATAGAGCCCAGCACATGGAAGCCAAATAGATTCAACACATCAGCTGTTCATACATCCCTACAGGCCTTTCTCTTCATGCAAGATGATCCTGCATCGTCAGTTAACACCCGACAAGTTCCTTAGAGCATTTGTAGCCTCAGAGGTGTCGGTTTGTTACACTGACAGCGTTCACTCGGTGTCAGTGGGACGTGAGTGGGGCTCTACACTATCATTTTAAATCCCACGAGTATGAGTAATCACGATCTGTGGTCACCAGAGTGGACAAAGCGACCAGCTGCCAAAGCCAAAATGTTCGGTGTCAAAACAAACCTTATCATATTGCACCGACGTGGTGCACACGCTACTGCAATATCATAAGGTATTCATCAAATTACTACACACAAAACAGGCATGATGTCGAAGGTCCTACACCGAAGAACGTTCGCTAACACGGATGGAGAGGAACATGAGGCCTAGTAATAATGGATTGGATTTATATAGCGCTTTACAATACCACTATTCATTCACTCACTGGTGGAGGCAGCTACAGGTGTAGCCACAGCTGCCCTGGGGCAGACTGACAGAAGCGAGGCTGCCATATCGCGCCATCGGCCCCTCTGGCCAACACCAGTAGGCAAGTAGGGTAAAGTGTCTTGCCCAAGGACACAACGACCAGGACAGAGAGCCCAGGGATCGAACCGGCGACCTTCCGGTTACAGATACGCGTCCCAACCCCCTGAGCCACGGTCGCCCCAATAGTAACTTATTAATTGCACAATAATCCTCTGGTAGCTGTAACCATGGTAGCAGTTGGCGATTTCTTGGTTTGTCAAGTAAGCACAGAGTTAGATAGTGGGCAGACTGGAGGCAACTGTACGCCAGTCCTAAAGCTCACAGGAAACCAGCTGTGTGACTAGCATCGCAGAAAAGGAAAGCAGAGAAACACTCAAATATAAGCAACATAGTGTGAAGTAAAGAGTCTTCCATGAGCAGAAGCTTCACAACAAACTATAACGTGTCCTTGCATATGTGTCTGTTTCTGTTGAGTGAGCGGCACGTACACCTGTGGGTCATCCAACCCTCCAAGTTTAGCACCTTGTTTGTTTGCCTGATATCAGACAGAACCAGACGCGTCACTCTCTGATTCTCTTTCATGGAAACACGCAAACAAATAAAAAACAAAAAACGACGTCGTCTCTGTTTACATGTAGAGTCAACATAATGATACTAAAGGAGAACAGGTGCCAAAAATCCCACAGAATGCAGTGTTTCACTCTGTTATACGTCGTTATATGTTAAACTTTTTTGTCCCTTACAGTTTAAACATCCCCCTCAGAGTTCATACATGCAGGCCATTGCATTTTGACAGGTCGCCTTTCATGACACTGACGTCATCTCCGCTCCAAATGAAAAAATACTGAACGACAATCACGTGACGAGAGGGAAACGTGCACAAAGACAGCGACTGATGTTTCCTCAGCTCGTCTGTGGACTCAGCGGCGTGGGAATGCCCCCCTCCCCTCCAGCCGCTGCCTCTGCTCTGCACTGTAACAAATGTGTCTTCAATTACTCTGAAGCGAACCTGTCTCCTAAATGAATGATAATGATAACTCTGTACGAAAAATCCATTTGGAGAGAAGAGCCAGAGGAGAGAGGACGGGAATCAGGAGTGTGTGTGTGTTGAGGGCTGTTACGTGGCTGCAGATGTGTGTTTGAGTGTGGAGGGTGAAGAGGATGTATCTACAGGTTTCACGTTCATTCATTTTGCTCTGAAGCAACATCACAGGAGCACGGCAAACAAAATTAGGCTCTGATGGAAATGAAGGATTTAGAGTTTGAACAGAAGCATCAGAGGCTGTGAGGCCGGCACTACAGAGCAGGGTTCAGGACCTAAAGAGGTAAGCTCGGGTTTGACTCGGTCACAAAGCTGGTTCACTTTTATTGCCTAACTTATGCTGCAACACAAAAACACCACTAGCTGTCCAATCAACTCTCTGGACAACAGCGTCACCACTCCTGGAGGATCCTGTCGACCTGTGTGCTCAGATATTATAGCGAGACATCCCTCATGAGCAGACTGCCAGCAAAGCAAACTTTATTCCTTTTTCCTCTTTACTGCTGGTCTAAAACAATTTAAAGGCATCTGTTTTTCCATGTAGCTTTAATAGTGTTTCTATACTGTGGATTATTTTTCTATGAAAAATGAAATGCTACAATGCTGCAAGCAGTCATGTTTGTGATTGGTCATATATGGCGAACGGCCTCTCATTGATGGGAACGCGCATAGTTAGACTGGGAAACCCTGGGTGGATCTATCAAGCTGATAACTACTTAGTGGAAACACTTTGTGAGACTGCTGATGGAGCTGAAGCTGCATGAGGGGAGAGACAGCCCGAGTATACTGAACTTGTTTGGCAGTACAGGACACACCTTCGAGCAAACTAAGGTCAACAATCTCACACACCACTTATTGTCAGCATTATTTCAATAATAGGAGTCCCAGTTAGGAAATGTTTTATGGACTGACTGTCTTTACTTTCTGAATATTCGTAGGAATAAATCTGAGTTTTGAGTTGCAATATGTTTACTGTTACGCAAGATGAGACAGAAAAGGAGGAACAATTCATTTATTTGACCGACGCATAGCAGAGATGCTGCGTTGGACGACTCCAAGCAACTTTGCTCCAAACAGTTACCCTCTAATATTTGGCAGCCATAATATTTAAGGTTTGCCATCTTATTTTCACACTAGCATTAGCCATTGGCTCTAAACAGAAGTGCAGCCGAGGCTGGTATTTAGCTTGGCAGCTGAATGTTAAGTGTGCTAGATTAATAAGTGTTTTTAAATTGGCTGTAGGTCTGCAGGAGTGAGCATGCATGGTTGTTAATCTCTCTGTGTCAGCCCTGCGACAGACTGGTCACCAGTCCAGGGTGCACCTGGCCCAGTGTCATCTGAGAAAGGCTTCTTTTAAATGATAAATTAAAAAACACCTTATGAAACAATAATTCATAACTGTTTTTAAAACAGTTTTCACATGGTTGTTGACAACAGAAAAGAAAAACCAGGATAAACAATCCATCTATAGCGTGTCTATAAGCACATCTGGATCAATACAAAGCTGTTTAGCTCCTGCTTCTACAAGCTCCGGAGGTTTTTGCCCATTAGTCCAGTGGTAGTAATTAGATTGAATGACTAGACTGAGTAACGTGAACTCAGCAAGCACAAAAAACCCTGAATTTAAAAAGGTTCAGATTGTTACTGTTTCACAATGACAGACCCACAGCATTAGATAACAATGCAGGGCTTTCTCCACCAAATCTGCAGCTACAAGTACCAAAAAACATGCAGTGAACCTGAAACTCACAGGCCCCCGGGAGTCTGGTGTCCTGGGGGAATTACATGTGGGTAATCCAACCTCGGGCACATCTAACTTCTCATTTAAACCTGCAGATGGTTACATTCTCAAAATCGAAAGGTTTCAGTGAAGCTGCAACAAACGCTAAGTCTCATTCTGCTTCTGCTGGTTGTTTTCTTGTTTGTGTTTTTTTGCCTCCACGATTAAATAGACTCGATCCAAATGAAAACTTAAAGTGTGCCTTTAATGAGTATGTGTGCTGGGAAAATAAAGTCCAAAGAGGAAACTACATCCAAGAATCTGGGAAAAACACAAAAGCACAAAACCAAAGAAAACCAGAGAGCAGCGCGGGATCACAACGCACTGACAACCAACAAAAGACTTAAATACACACTGAGGGAAAATGGGATTGGACACAGCTGTGTGAAACACATGGGCGCAAACAATCTGGGAAAATGTGAGGAGGGGAAGTAAACTGAACACGAGGCACAAATCCTTAAAATAAAGCAGGAAGTGAAACGTGGTGAGTAAGTAAGACAACAGCTGAACTAAACTGTAAACAACCAAGAACTGAGAACATGACTAAACAGCAAAATACACAAAGAACAATACCATCAAAAATATGACCAGAAGGTAAGAAAAAGGAGTCAGGAATATAAACTTCAGACACTGGGTAGACTGGGACTATGATACTAACAATGTTTTTTACAGCAGTACGTCATTATTACAGCATGAATGTAGAAAACAGCTGAATTTGTCGTCCAGTGATTCAGAAAAATCATTGACGATTTTGTTGTCATAGAGATTTGGACGACAGTATTATTATCATCGGTAGATTCAGGTTAATCCAGTTTCACATGTTATGAGAATTACATTTTTATTTATTTGTTTTTTTATCTGACAGATTTATCAGTTGTCTGAAACATGCACTGCCAGCCTATTTCCAGAAACGTCCCCCTGGCACTGCTTCAGTTTCTTCACCACAGAGCAAACTGTGGCTGCAAGGTCTAAAGTCTTTCCTTGTGGATTTGAGGGCGAGCTGGTCTCTTCTGTTCAGCATCTGAATATAAAGACACGCCTTAAGTTCTGATGTTATCATGATAAAGACATGAATTAAAAGCTCTCAGTGAGAGAATGAAGTCTTTACTGATCCATCGTGTGCATGTACGTGTGCATGTGTGTGTGTGCACGTATGCATGTATATGTGTGTGTGTGTGCATGTATGTGTGTGTACGTGTGCATGTATGTTTGTGTGTGTGTACGTGTGCATATGTGTGTATGTGTGTGTGTGCATGTACGTGTGCGTGCATGCACATATGCATGTACGTGTGCATGTGTGTGTGTGTGTGGGGAACTCGGGCGATGGAGCTTTTGCTGTAACTGTGCTTTGTCTCACAGTCAAAGAGCAAAACACAGCAAGTGGAGGGAAGATTAGCTGCAGCATTATCAGCCCTGTAGCAGACAAGCTCACACAAACTTCACAAGGAAGGTGGGAGGCTGGAGGAACTGAAGGCGGAGGAGAGAGGATGGGGGTGAGCTGTGAAAGAGTGACGAAGCAAAAAAACCAAACCCACAATAGTTACGGCCTAAAAACATAGAAAGAGATGCGAAAGAGCTGCAAGTGACAAAATCAACTGAGGCAGAAGAATGAGATTAGAGATGAGGCGAGGCAGCGATGGAGTGATGGATGGAGAGGCTGCATCTCTGTATTATGTTATATACGTGTTTCTGTGTCCGTGTGTTTGTGAAGACAGAGAGGGCAGGATGAAGCATGAGAGATGAAGCTAGTCAGCCAGGCTGAGTAGTTCAGTGTGGGGGAGGGCGCTGCAGCGGCAGCAGCAGCCGTGCTGTGACTCAGCACTAAACTCTGCCCCCCCCCCTTCATTTCCCTCAAATATCAGCCCTTAGTCATCGTACTTAGCCATCGCACACAATTAGACCGCTTTTCATCCGTCTGTTCAGAGCTCGTCACGACGATGCGTTTTTATTTTAATGTTGCATCTGATTACAGCTGCCTGTGTTCCTGAGCATTCAACCACATGAAGCATTTACATCTGCCCAGCTCTTATTTACAGTTAATACAGTTCAAAGGATATTTTCTGTTTGCAATTCATAAAACATCCTCATTTACTCGTTACTTTATTTAACAGTCTTAGTACACAAAATGGTCTTTAAAATGTTTAAATGTGTTGCTACAGGATAACGCATTCACAACATCAACGGGACTCCAGTGTTTTTATATTGTCGTGTTAATGCTTATTTCCTTCAGTGCATCTTGTGCTGCGTTTATATTCTGCACAGTAAAAACAACAAAAAAGCAAAAAGTTTATCTGGACAAATGTCGTAGGAGTAGCTGAAGAATCAGTTTATTAAGTCAAGGAATGAAAGACTCTATTAGTTAAACTTAACAGTGCAGTCGATGATCATTAGAAGAAAGTCTGCATTGTTTTGAAATTAGAAATGAAAACACCTACAAGGCTATTTCCAGACAAGGACACACACTTCATATAACAGTCAGTGAACACATAACAATTTGATTCGACTATTGAACAGTGGGTGGCTACTGTCAGTACTTGTAAGGCCATCTTCAGCTTCAGGGTGTGAAAACTGACGAACAATATCAACAATCTATGTGAACAGCAAAACCAGCCAGTAGGCGTGAAGCATGTCAGGGCCGGGTGCTGGCCAACTCCTCGTGCTGGAGACCCTTTCTTGGACATGGATCTAAGAGCAGGTTGCTGTGGTCTGCTCTTTGATCCAGTAGACACTCAGCATTGCTGTTGTGGGGTGCGTCCTTCTCCCATTGGTGGTGCTGGTCTCGTATTGTTCCCCTGCCACCGAGAGTACACCTCGGATGGTTCAGTGGAGGACAGCTGGTTGATTCTCCTACTTATATCTCTCTGCTGCATCTCTTCAAGCGACTGGCCTTTTTCACCTTAATGCAAAACTGCCAAGATTTCCTTCAGTTGCTCCGTTCCTCAGACTCCTATGGTTATATTTATCATTTAACATTTTAATTCAATATGTAAGTGTAATATATATAGAATTACCAGACTAGGTGATTTTTGGTGCATCTGACTGCAAGTCGTCACAGATCCCTGTCTTTGAAGAGACCATTTCAAAGGTAACAAGTCTGCAATTCTATCACACACGGTTGTAATAATTTTGATTGTGCTGTGATCTCTGTTACCCTGGTTGGACTGTAGCATCACAGAGAAAATCCCAACAATCACATTATCCACTACGAGCAGCACTTGGTGACCCCGGGAAGGAAGAACTCCCTTTTAACAGGATGAGACCTCCAACAAAGGGAAGCCACCGGCCACGAGGGGAGGTGAGAAAAACACAGAGAGGCCAAGAAACAAACACATGTACTGTAGAGGGTTGTTTAAGAGAAAGCCTCTGTTTTACTCATATCATGACTGTTGGTGCTGGATATAGCAGCATGTTAACCAAAGCAAGTAACAACACAGGATATTTTTTGATTTTTTAAAGGCTTTTAAAAATATTTTCTGTGATTTGATGGGAAACAAGAGCATTCAGAGACTGTAACTCTTACCAAAGGCTAATGGTTACACTAAAACCTTCATGTTTTATGATGTTTTTATCACAATCTGATGATGTCAGCCTGTTATTGGCATCGTTGTGTTTCTATGCTACTATATGATTTTTTTTTCCAGGTCAACTTTGACCACAGGTGCTAACTATGAAAGTCAAATGCTTAGTGAATCTGAGTACTTATGCTCCCTAAGGCCTAGTATATTGTTGTTAAGTTTGAAGACGATCTGTAAAAAATTGTAGGTAATATGAAATTTTTACTGATTTTCAAAGCTGACCTTGTAGTTGCACCTTGACCACACACCTCTGGTAGCCATCAGTAAGCTCCTGGCATAATTCAGGTTGGATGTTTGACTGCTCTTCTCAGCAGGATTTTTACATTTCATTTGAATAGGGACCTAGCCTAGCCTAGCCTAGCCTAGCCACTTCTGCCCTTGAGACGAAGGTTTAGAAGTGTCCAGAACATCCAGACTCACTAACTCCTTTTCCCCACTGCCACCAGACTCTTGAACAGCTGACCCATTTTGCACGCCTGGTCGTCTTACATATTGAGCTATAGCTCTTTTGCACACATCTTTTTCAAATCTCCATATTTTGTCTCCTTTTCTGACTTCAGCTATTTATTTGTACTATTTGTATTTATATGCTCTATTTCTATTGTATATATTATTCGGCATCTGTGGGTGGACAGTAAAGAAAGAATTTCATTGCACAAAGAAATGCCTTTTCTCTTGTGACACATAAACACTTTGAATCTTGGATCTAGTGCACAGATTTCAGAGGGATTGAGGTGTGATGGCTGCACTTACAGCCACACAGTGGTAATATCACCATATTAGTGCAGAGGCTTTTACATAACACTGCATTCTAAAATAAGTGCGCACATTTTAGTTTACACTGTTATGTATGATTTAATCTTTGTCTTCTGAGTTACCTTAGTTGCAGCTGCTCCAGTCGCTTGATTGAGGAGCCAGGAGGTGGAAAAGGGGCGGAGCAAGCCTTGATGGAAAGCTGCAAATTGGCTCATTCCATAACTCGGGACCATGGGGGGGATTTGGACTTCATTATGTTAGTTTCAGTTAGGTTTTGTGTGTTTTACCCCTTTTTGTGGGCTGATCAGCCACTATTTAAGTTTCCCTTTGTCTTGTTAAGTTAGGTCAGTTTGTTTGCGTTATCAGTGTTGTTGTCAACTTTGAGTAGAGTTCTGTTATTCTGACCTCTTTTATGGGCCCAAGATGTTGATTCTTTTTGCAGGATTTAACCAATTATGATTTTGGGGTTAAATAAAAAATCCTTTTTTTGGACTTTAACCTGTGCCTAAGTTTCCTTCGCTGCTCAGTCCATCACAAAGCTCAGGACTGCTAGCCTGCTGTATCCTTTCCATCTGGGATCACTATCCTGGTGCAACATCAAACTTTGTCTGAATGCAACCCTCTATCTGGTCATTTGAGGTGACATTTAAGAATATCAAGGTTGTCCTCCTCCTTCATTATTCCATCTATTTTTTACAACCTGCCAGTAGCTCTGGGAGCAAAGTGCCAGAGCAGGATGCAGCCTCCTCCGTGCTCCACAGCTGATACAGAGTTTGAAAGCCTCAGTTTTACTCCTCCAAACATACGTCTTGTCGCTGTGGACAAATAGCTCCATTCTTGTCTCATCTGACTATGAAGCTTTTCTCCACAAGGCATCTGGCTTGTCCATGTGGGGAGCTCCAGATGTCACTTGAGCTTGAAGGTGCTGACTTTGGAGCGAGGGCTTCTTCTCTGTGGCACCTAGTTTCTGTTTTTAAATGTCATTAGAGAAAAATGCAATCATTGTACAACCATTCCACCCTGGAAACGGTAACGTTCAAAGAAAACATTAAAAGCCCCAAATTACCACGACATTCATGCCATGATGAGTGTATTTGAAACATCTGACCACAACTGTAGGCATTAGCACGTGTGCTGTTGTGTCACCATGAGGAGTGATTTAGATACCAAGTCATCGTGTAGTAAGTTTCAGCATTATTCTAAGAAGAACTCGTGTCTCAGTGGAGTGCTGCTAATATCGTATAAACATGACTGAGTCTCATCTTTTGTAGCAGCTCTGTGTGTTGACTCTGACGGTTTGCGTGCAGGCCTGTTATGTTGCTTAGCCTTTAACGGCCTGAACTCTTCCACAGCAGCATTTTTAATTTCTCTTTGATATTTGGGCTGATTGGGACCTGATGAATGTAAAAACAAAGAATTACCAGATTTATTTTTTTTTTACCTAATTTTTGTTTCTAAGAAAAATGAGAGCCACTTATGAGGATATTAGTTTAAAATTTTGATAGAACAGTAGCAGCATAATGTCCTCGTGAGTGGATATCAGGCCCTTGTTAAGCAAAATTGAGTATTTTGGTCTAAATAACCCAAAATGTGACGTCCACATATGTGGACGCAGGTCCTAGGAGGTTAAACTGGAGCTAAAGCAAATATACATCAACGGGGACGTGCATGAAGAATAGCTCTCAGTCTCAGCCAGCCCACTGGGGAGAGTGATATTCAATCTGATAATTGAGGTATTGATGAATCAGGAATGAGTGGTGACATTGATGAGTGTGAGACTGGAGGTCTTGCATCCGATGGTGAGGAGGACCGTTAGAGGGAGAATGGTTGTGAATCGACCCGCACAGCTACGCCTCCCCGGCCTTATTCTTTTTCCTTTTCTATCCTTAGCTTTGGTATTTTCTCTCTTCTGTTTGCTCCAGCTCTCCCCACATTTTCCTGTTTTCATCTCCTCTTTGGATCTATTTGCAACCCCCACCTCCCCACTCCACCCCCTTCTTTTTTGTCTTCTGTTTTTTGCTAGTGTGGGATGAAGCATGTAGAACAGGCTTACATCCTGTGAGTGGTATGTGGTATTTGTGACTCAAACAAGGAAACGACATAGAAGCGTTGTCCTTAAACACTTCACTCCAACCGAGCAGAGACAGACCGAGGCGGAACAACTGGACAGAGCAGGTTATGGAAGATATCGTCCCAAACTAACACAATAACAAATGCACAAGCGCTGTTACATAAAGCAACACAAGGTAAGGAAATGTAACGTAATACAACGCGATGTAACGTTACAACAGAACTGAGAGCAGAAAAGGAGCAGAAGTGATGAGGGTGCACTGGCCCAGAATCTAAAGTCCCTCCTGGCTAGCTCACAGGAAGTGGCACATTACTGTCGAATAAACTCAGAATTCTCTCCCATATGTGCATATGTGTATACATGAAACTGCATATAAATGTGTGGTAATGTTTGAACAGCTGACACTGCCCCGATGCATGACTAGGGCCAGTGAGCAGAGAAATGCAATCAGCTTCGTCAGGATATGGAGATCAAGACGTTTCTGTTTGCTTTTAAAGACAAATGCAGATAAATGCCCATCGCAGGAATTTCAAATAGACCAGAATGATTTTTTGTGATGCTTCAGTGTTCATTAATAAAACTAAAGCTGTGCTGAAAAGTGACAAGTGAAAAATGACAAGAATGGCAGAATAGGCTGCACATACATATTGCGCAGGTTTTCTTTGGTAATGCTCTGTTTTATTTGATGCAACCTCCTGTTTGTCCACGGTAGCTGCTGAGCTTTCCAGATGGTCAGTCCATTTTAAATATCCCTGCAACTATTTGGTGCATTACTATGATATTCTCGCTGTTTTGCACAGAAACAATTTTAGTTTTTGGACAGTTCACACTGTTCGGGACATGCTAACACATGGACATGCTAACACATGGACATGCTAACACATGGACATGCTAACACATGGACATACTAACACATGGACATGCTAACACATGGACATACTAACACATGGACATGCTAACACATGGACATACTAACACATGGACATGCTAACACATGGACATACTAACACATGGACATGCTAACACATGGACATACTAACACATGGACATACTAACACATGGACATGCTAACACATGGACATACTAACACATGGACATGCTAACACATGGACATGCTAACACATGGACATGCTAACACATGGACATGCTAACACATGGACATACTAACACATGGACATGCTAACACATGGACATACTAACACATGGACATGCTATATTGCTAACACAATTCTAATATTTAAGAAAATGTTTTCCTGAAAGTTAAATATGAATTGAACTTTTTCGTGTCAACTTCTACTTCGGCTAAATTGTTGATTGAGGGGCGTTGGTTGGCATAGAGCTCCACGGGGGGGGGGGGTGATGATTAACAGTGATGAGTAAAATTTACATTAAACCAAAATTCACGATAAGTACTTACATTCAGAGTCCAACTAGAATCTCAAATATCTGGAGCAGTACCCTCCATGGAAAAGGAGACTAAAGGCCCTCATGTCGTTGCAGAGGGAAGTGGAAAGGTGTGATAAAGAAAGGGATGCCAAGTACAGCAAAATCCCCACACCTTGGAAACTGCCGAGCAAAGACTCACAGTCTTATCTTGAAGAGATAAACCAGAGAGATTGAAAGTAGGAGAAGAAACCAGCTGCTCTCCACTGAACCATCCAAGGTGTACTCTCAGTGGCAGGGGAACAATATGAGAACAGCACCACCAAGACTGGAAGAGCACATGGGAGAAGGACGCACCCATAACAGCAATGCTCAGTGGCTACTGGATCTAAGAGCAGACCACAGCAACGTCTCTGAACAGGATGCAGCAAGTATCACAGCGGCAGACATCCAAGAAAGGGTCAGAGTTGGACAGCACCCGGCCTGACATGATTCACACCTACTGGCTGAAGAAGCTGATTGCAGTCTATGAGTCTGGCAGCACAAATGAATCAGCTGCTAGTAGATAAGACACACCCCGAGTGTCCTGATCCTCAATAATCCCCAGAAAGGACCGGTCCCATCAAAATACCAGCTAATAACCTGCCTCAGTATCATGTGGAAGGAGGCATCATAGCAGCTAAGATGAACAGACACATGAGCAGGGCACAGAAACGGATGGGCAGGAATACCAGAGGGGCGAAACTACACCTACTTATAGACAGAGCAATTGCCCGAGACTGCAAAACCAGCCTCACTGTGAAGGCCTATGACTCAATGCCCCACACCTGGATCCTGGCATGCCTAAAACAGGAGCCTAAGAGCCTTCATTGGGAACTCAGTGGGGATGTGGTGGACAACACTAAAGGCCAACTTAAAGCTCACAAGTCACCATCAAGTGTGGGATCTACCAAGATGCTCTGCCCACTGCTGTTCTGCATAGGCCTGAACCCCTCAGTGAGAACTACAGAACGGAGCAACCGTCAGCCACCTCCTCTACATGGGTGACATCAGGCTGATGCACAGCACCAGGATACACAGCAACGACATCACAGTGTAAAGTCCTGTTGTGGTACAGCCACTTTGGTATAGCCTCCACTGCAACACAGCAGACCAGTGTGTGAATGTGTGTGTGAATGGGTGGATGACTGGATATGTAAAGCGCTTTGGGGTCCTTAGGGACTAGTAAAGCGCTATATAAATACAGGCCATTTACCATTTACCATCATTCAGGCAAACGAGCGCTCAGAAGTGTTCATGCTGTAAGGAGCTGTGGCTCTTTACAGCATGAACAGCATTTCTGCAGCACACCCTGCATGCATCTGCCTTTTCTAAAGTTTTCCTCACGTCCTGCTCTAATCTCTCCCCTCTCTTGTTCATTCTTTGAAATTGCTTTCTTCTCCTTCCCTGTCCTCACCCTAGCCCAGCGATCCCCCTCTCTGTCTCTCTTCCCTCCTCTTCATCATGTATTGCAGCTCCAGGGTACAGATCAACACTCTCTCCCCCAGCACCCCCTCCTCTCTAATCTCACTCTCCTGCCTCATCCTTCTCCTCCTCTCCCCTTTCCTGTCGACTCCCCTTTCACCCCCCTCCCCTTCCCTCGCCAATGCGTCAGGCATTTCCCAGAACAGGGTCAGCAAAGTCACGGTGCTGGTTGGCCAATCGCGTCTTCTCTGTGACGGAGACCATTTTCACACGTGTGCTTTTCTCACATCTATGACCGAAAATGCACGAAGCTCTGCCATCGCACTCGTGTGAGCGTCGTTCTAATCACACTGCAAAGTGCATGCAAATGTTTCACCTCAGCAGATCGAAAACTAGCTCCCAATGTCTTGCACCTGCCTGTTGCTATGGAAACTGGGTATCCTCTGTGCGTCACCTGTGCCCATGTTTGGTCTGGTTTCCTGCTCCCTTCCATCAGCTTCCCTCTTGCTCTCTCTTGTCAGATTTTGCTGTCTCTGACGCTCTCGCTCCCAACAACTCACTGGAAGAGAAACACACACTAAAAACCTTAAGTGCATTAACTAAATGAATTCCTTTTTTTGCACAGTGCAGTGCACAGACACACACACACACCGCTGGGATCACCTCAACAGAGACAAAAACATAAAATACTGTACACATTTCAGAATACAAGCACTGTAGAGAAAACAGCAGCATCGAGTTCCTGTGTGATGCTCTTAATCAGAATTAGCTGAGCTTTGATCAGCGGCTGTTTGCGGTTCAAACAGATGTCGCTCTTTATGAATCAGCGATGAGGAACAGAGCGCCGCACACTGAAAGCATCGGCATTACTCATCATCGAACCCTGTTGTGAAAATAGTACCTACAGGAATTTCTCTCCCCTAATACAGAGCTGATACTTAAACCCTACTGCACGAACCAACAGGGCACCGATGGAGCCTTCCCACTTTATGACACAGCTAACAGCTAACAGCTAACAGCTAGCCTGGCTCTGGGAAAAGAAGCAGCAACTCTAACGTTTGCTCATTTATCTAATTTAATCTACACAGAGAAGGGTGCAAATGACAAAGTTTGTGTTTAATGTGTTTCTTTGACATAAGTGGTAACTTTAATGAACCTGAAGTTTCTCCAAAACTGATTCAGTCCCACAGACTCCCAATTTTAAAATGCCCAACTTTACAGTATTAATACACCTTCTTCCAGCCAGATACAAAAAACATTTACAGCCTCTACTGATCGTTCCCACTTCATGACAGCTGGACAGGGAGGGAATGTTTATATCATCCTGGAGAAGAAACGATAACTACTTTATTTATACCATATACGGGGAATTCGTTTATTACAGCAAATGTTAAATAACAACAATAATACAGTAATAATTACTCTCTGGCAGACACCGCGTTTCCAGACATCCAACCACTGCAGAATGGTCAGAGTGTTTCTCTGCGTGTCCTGGGGTGTACATGGTGAGCAGGAATGGAGACAGCACAGTGGAGCTCCTGTACTGCACATCATTAAACCAGACAGAGCCCTGCCCAGTCTTACATACTGTCTATCAGATAGTCACCAATCCATGAAATAGATTAAAGTTAGTGCAGAAACAATGTGGTGTAGCTGACAGCTGTCTGCTATGACAAATCTGCACTCACTTCACTAAAGGTCCCCACACTTTCAGTGCCTTTAACACCAGTTTTACTCGACTTGTCTAACTAAATGATTTGCTGTGTCACTTTGGTTTTGGTGAGTGAAACTGTAATCTTGTGTTACATTTTATAATAGCATAATATTTGTGTAAACAGTTTGGTCATGATTGTGGTCATACTTTGAAAAACATGATTGAAAGAGGAAGAAAAAAGGGTCTCCTGCGTCTCCACGTCTGACACTGTACTAACCCGCCTGTCCTCCCCGACCTCCTCTCTATGCACACCTTACTCTGTAACGATCTCAGCCAGTGTCTCAATATAACAGGCAGCTGGATGCAAACAGACACTTTCTCTCAAAACGCTCTCAACAAGAAACAAATGAATCACAGCAGATGGCCCCGCCCCTCCCTGAGCCTGGTTCTGCTGGAGGTTTCTTCCTGTTAAAAGGGAGTTTTTCCTTCCCACTGTCGCCAAAGTGCTGCTCATAGGGGGTCATGTGATTGTTGGGTTTTCTCTGTATGTGTTATTGTAGGGTCGACCTTACAATATAAAGCACTGTGAGGCGACTGTTGCTGTGATTTGTATAAATAGAATTGAACTGAATTATTCATCGTAGATCATCCCGACAGTGTTTTTGATAAGGTGAAAAACCCATCCATCAGTGTATCCCTACCACTGCCCCCTACAAACTCCCTTCCAAACAAACTCTAGAAGAATAAGTTTCGTGCAAATGTGCCAAGTTAGTACAGGGCAGACGCTGATGCAGCTAATAAGGAAAAGTGTAGGATCTTGGCAGGATGCTGGATGTCTGCACACTGCAAGAATCTGAGACAACTTCACCCAAGGCTGCCAGAATAGTTGTGGACAGTGGGGCGCCAGGTATCAGAGAGCAAGGTCCTGCCTGGGGGAAAACCGGGCAGAAGGACAGGGAGAGACAGCGAGTCAAGCAAAGACAGATGAGACTCCAGTTAGAATGACGGGAGAGAGAGAAAGATATGGGGCCTATCAATGTGAAGTCAGAGAGAGAGCCTCCACTGCAGTAAAACAACCCTATACCAGGCTGACCCTCCTCCTCCTCTTTCTCCTCATCGATTCAGTAGCGCAGCAGCAGCATAGCAAAACTCTTGCAGAAAAGAAATCGCTCAGCTTTGGGCTCTGCAGTGGCTACACGGTTTGGGGAAAACACCTCTCTTTTGTCTTCGATCGCTGCGTCCTCATATTTGAATCGACACACCCAAATACAGCCTATTGTACTGACACCCACGATGATACCTGCAGTTTCATTAAAGGCCACCTTCTTTTTGAAAGACACCCTTTTCCCACTTTTACTCACCGCTAAACTTATCCTCACCTTCCACTGTGTCTGAGTGATTTTCCTCGCCTGCCATAACTTCCATGCAGACCTTCTTCAGTCCTCTCACGCTCCTCCTCTTTATCACCTACCGGCTGCCTAACAACAAGCCTTCACCTTCTCCTTCTCTTCTACCCTGAAGCACATTTCTCTCGTACACGATAAAACCAGGAACACTGTAGAAACACAGGCATGCTTGGCATTCGGTTCATTGTTTCCTCTCTGCATCCTGTGCTCCACAGCCACGGCTGTATCCTTACCATTCAGAGTGAGAGTGCAGTGGCAGCGGTAAGTGTGTGATGTGTGGGGCTTTAGGGGAAATAAAGCTAATGGGAAACATAATGACAAGAACTCTTCAGACTCCTAATTAGATAATAAAACGAGTGTTTGCATGACAGCAAAACTAAAACAGTTCAGTCACAGTCTTGACGCATGAGTGGCTTTTTTTTACATAACATTAATCTGTATTATTTACAGGCTTATCAGGAAGCCCTGCTAACAATTCCTTATATAACATTTAGATTTTATATTATTATTATATTATATTTTATGGCTGTTTTTTTGAAGTTTGATTAAAACGTCTCTCTCTTGGCCACTGAGCAGGCCCTGTGTATGTGTGTGTCTGTGTGTAACTGTCTGTGTGTAACTGTGTGTGTGTGTGTGTGTGTGTAACTGTGTGTGTGTGTCTGTGTGTAACTGTGTATGTGTGTGTGTGTGTGTAACTGTGTGTGTGTGTGTATGTGTGTGTGTGTGTGTGTCTGTGTGTGTGTGTGTCTGTGTGTGTGTAACTGTGTGTGTGTAACTGTGTGTGTGTGTGTCTGTGTGTAACTGTGTGTGTGTAACTGTGTGTGTGTGTCTGTGTGTAACTGTGTGTGTGTGTGTGTGTGTGTGTATAACTCCGTGTATGTGTGTGTGTGTGTGTGTGTAACTGTGTGTGTGTGTGTGTGTAACTGTGTGTGTGTGTAACTGTGTGTGTGTGTGTGTGTGTGTGTGTGTAACTGTGTGTGTGTGTGTGTGTGTATAACTCCGTGTGTGTGTGTGTGTGTGTGTGTGTAACTGTGTGTGTGTGTGTGTGTGTGTGTGTGTGTAACTGTGTGTGTGTGTGTGTGTATAACTCCGTGTGTGTGTGTGTGTGTGTGTGTGTAACTGTGTGTGTGTGTGTGTGTGTGTGTAACTGTGTGTGTGTATAACTCCGTGTGTGTGTGTGTGTAACTGTGTGTGTGTGTGTGTGTCTGTCTGTCTGTCTGTCTGTGTGTGTGTGTGTGTGTGTGTGTGTGTGTGTGACCATCTCTCCTCGTATTTTCAAAGGTCAGTTTGGGGAGTACAGCTGACACTGCAGTAAGATCCAAGTGCACACAAAGGCTCGGACACAGGACATCAAAGTGCTCTTATCAGTCCTGTAAATCCAAAATGTCCCACTGAAAACAAAAGCACAACACTGACATGGTCAAGTCATGAAACTGAACTCGTGTTAATCAGATTTGGTCTCATGTATCCAGGAGAAACGCAGGAACCTGTGGGCTCTAAGCTCTCCTGTTGTTAACATGTTTCTACTCGTGGCTCCAGGTGACGTCAGGGAAAGCTGACATTAGAGGTCAGTGGATTGATCCAAATATCAATAATGCTGGTATGGGTATCAGATTGATACCAGCTGATACTTTGTTTCTAGTCTCTGATATCATTATGTGACCTCTTGAATTGTATGAAATTATCTTCTTGGAAATTAAAAAATATACGTTAAACCTGCTGTATGAAAAATGTCAGAGCGTATTTGTGTTGACTGTCTACTTTATTTAAAACCTACAGCACATTTAAAGACCTGAGGTTGATCCAACGTGCTGTTTGCAGGGAAGCACAGTCCACGTCTCACATACTGGTATCGGTGTGTATATGTTGGTATCAGCAACACTGCGCCTGTACTGACTTATTAACTAATAAATACCAAAATGTGCAGTACTGCATTACCTGTTAGGACAGCAGTTGCTCTGTTTGTGAACGCAGCAGCCCCGCCCACCTGCTTGTTTATAACAGGCAGCCAATCAGTAGAAAGCTGGCTTAAAGGAACAGCTAATAGGACTGTTTCAGGAAACATCTGTAATAAGGGGCTGTACCATTCCACAGAAAAAGATGGGGGAGGATTGTTTTGTACAGTGAATCATGGAAAACCTCATTAAAAGTTATTGAATAAAAACATAGAGGTGAAAATGAGCACAGTAGGTCCTCTTTAAGTAGAATACTCACCCTTCTTTACACCCAGACCCAATCATATATGTAATACTTTTAGCAGTGTCGCATTCCTTTTTCTCCTACATTAGATAATATAATTTTTAATGCAGTTTCATAAATCTTCATTCCCAAGTCAAATTAATAATATCATGTCTTCTTAAGTACACTAAACTATTATGATATGTATTCAGCTTTACACTTATTATGTGCCAGTCCTGCTTCTTCGTGGAGGCGCTTATTTGGACTTTGGTATATTTTCAGTGTGCTGTAAAACCATACTGAAGACTGAAAGCCAGCAGAGTTAAAGTCTAATGGGACCGCTCTGGTCTTCATGATCTCTGCCAGCAATGCTGATGAGTTGTTTTCAGGGCAGAGGAAATTTGTTCCTGTAGTTTGAGCTGATTAAAGCCCAATGCCAGCGTGTTCCTTACAGAAACAATATGTTTCTGTATAATAGGATCTTAAAGTAGAGAGTCAGTGTTTTAAAATCCCATGTTTGATTATAGTGACCTGGTAATATCAAATATTGCTCCTTTGGCCTCCTGTTATTCTCTTTTTCTTAAAATACCATTAAATACTGTTTTTTTTTTGTTTTTCTTAAATCAAAGTACAGTCAGTGAAATGGTTGCAGCTGCAATGCATCCTGAGAGATATTTATTATACCAGCTTTTGGTGTCTTTCCCAGGAATTGTTCTGCTTATGTGAGCCAAGACCCCATCCTCTGTTTACCACCCAGCCTTACTGGTCTCACTATGAAATTCAGATCAATACTCTCATAATAAAAGTTCCAGGCCTGGAACAAATTGGAATCTAAAGCTGAGAAAGATAAAGAGATCTATGGCACTGCCAACGCTGCACTAATGAATGATGAATCACTGCAACACACACACACACAGTAAACCTGCACAGGTGCTAAACAAAGACAAAAGCTGCTGGCAGAGCTTACTGTACGTTCTCCTGTTGTGTCACATTGGTGAGAAAAGTCACGAGCACTGGATCCATCTCACCCTGAAATCGGAGAAAAACAGATTTTTTAACCCAAAATGTTGTTCATCATCAAAGCTTTTAAGCTAACACCTATGTGTCTATGTGGATCTCCGTGTAGATGCTTCTGGAGACTACAGGCAGACAGACACAACTGCACGTCGTGCATGTGCACAATGAGTCTGTGCATGGTTATGCATGTATGTCATTACTGGATGCTGGATGCATATGTGAGCACATTTGTGTCTCTATGAAGGCACGATTATTGCAAATGATGACACATCAATAATGCTCTAATGTGACAAACAGCAATAATATAATATAGTGTGTGTTTTTGTGTTTGTCCCCAGAGGCTGTTTGGGGAAGTGAAGGGTTGAAGTGCTGAGTAAGCGGAGCAGGGCCCGAGCTGAGAGACTGCAGTGCTGCTGCCTGCAGCTCAGACTGATACTCAGCAGAGGGGAGGAGGGAGGCTCCAAACAGGCTGCGACTCTCAGGCATGTTCAGCTGGCACGCTTTCATGGTACGCTCACACAGACAGTTCAAATAGGAGAGCTTGTTCCTGACTGCGCTGACACATTAACTCAAAGCCGCTCGCATGTGTCTCCGAGTGGTTCTGCAAACATGCTGCAAGCCGACGCCCTAACAGACGTGCTGCATCACAGCCTTGTTTACTCCCTCTAACCTGTGTGCCACTGATTGTGCTAGAAAAGCCCTCATCCTCTCCTCCCGCCCACTCCCATTCCTCCGTCGTGCTCCCTCCCCATCCTCTGAATCACCCTCCGCTGCTCTCCCCCCCCCCCCCCGTGTGCCTCTGCCTTCCCTTTCCTCGCCGTCACTCCTCACCTTCCCTCATCTCTCGGGTCTCTTTATGAATGGCACTGCTGGGCTTTCAGTGATATGTTCTCCATTCCCCTGCTCACCGTCTCCATTCGTCTCTCTGAGCATCGTTACATACATGCGCGCCTTTTTCTGCCTGTCTCACTGCTTCCATCCATCCCCCTCTTTCTCTCCACTGTCATCGATGGCGTTGTGCTTATGTATATTTAAACAAACCCGGGCCCGTATTGAGAACCTCGAACCCCCCCTCTCTGCTGATATATTTGATTATATAACTCCGTCCCCATGGACCTCGAGGACGCTGCAATCTAATTTTATCAGGTGAAGGTGGCGATGATGATGGGAGTGTGCCTCAATGCGACATTTAAAGCAGAAGAAATGTCTGTTTCCTGTAGCTGCATTCATGCAAACATCCAAAACACAAGCCTTATCCAAACAGGGCTCAGACACAGTATCGTTAAGGTAATCTGGGCAAAGATGAACGGCTACCATTTTGATGCCTTTCTGTGCTCGAAACACAAGAGCTTGCTCCAAGTTTTCTGTTCTAATAAACAACCAGACCGCTGCTTTGGAAAACCTGGCAAACAGCGCCATGTGCTGGTACAAAGATGGAACTGCACAGGGCTGAAGGACCAAATCACCCCGACACGAAGGCGACGTGAGAGCCCTGACAGGCTGCGATGATGACTTCTTTCTTTGTGTGACGTCTTAAGCGTGTGGTTTGATCTGTTTTCTCTCACTGCAGGCACAGTTACTGCAGAGCTGGCAGGATCTGAACCATCTGCAGCATCTGCACACTTTTATTTCACTCACGAACTGTGCTAATTTCCAGCTCTGTATCTTTCTATTCTTGCAGACCACTAGAGTAGCTTTGCATGATTCACAACTCAAAATAAGTTCTTCTTTATCTTTGCTGCACCCTCTCAGTTCATCCACTGTCTGAAACCACATATTTGTCCCCCTCTTAAACCAGCAAAGACAAATTCATGTAAAAACATCAATACCCCATTATCTGTAACTGTAACCTCATTTAGTTGCACATCCAACCCCCGAGATGTCTCAGAATAAGAAAAATAAAGTGCAACTGCAACAATACTCCTTAGCTTTTCTACATGATCAAAAATGCTGCTGTAATAAATGAAAGAAATCTTCCAGCACAACTCTGAAACTGCAAGAAATAAATTAGAGAAAAGGTTCCAGGGGCTCATTGCCATTGAGTGGAATATTTTATACAGAAAATGTCTCCTTTTATTCATTTTTCTGTGGATACATTGTATAAAAAGAAGATGTTTTTTGTAGTCGATAGTGAGAAAACAGGAACTTTTCTGTTTTTTAATTGTTTATCTTCATTATTGTGTTATGAATAGCTGTGGGGGGAGTCTTTATTAGTAGGACAGCTGTAGGTTTAATGAAAATACAGTTAAAAGTCCTAAAACATCCAGTGGGCCGAGTAGGGGATTTTGCCAGGCTGATTCTGGCCCCCAGACCTCAGGTTTGACAACCCATCGTTCCGGTCACTCTGCGTGTCAGAGATGACCACATTGAGCCATTATAGCAGCAGAAATATGAGCAGAAATAAGAAAAAGCTAAATAAACGTTGTTTCATGAAATAAACAAACAGTTTTTTAAAATAAGCGATCACACATTTGGCCCATAAAGTTCATTCTCATGAAATGCAAAGTTGTTGCCATGACAGCAGAAAAAGCAGTGAAAGATGATGCGTATCACCGAAAAACAGCTGCAGTTTGTAAAACGTGTTCAACAACACTACAGCAGATCGGCTCACAGTTCATCCTTCTGAGTCATGCTGCCAAACAACATTATGACCTTTGACCCTGTGGATATAATGTTATCCATACACCATGTTGCTGCAGTGCTTCCTGAGTTGCAATGTAGTTTATCAGGGCCACAAGCCCTTTGTTCTTTGCCACATATTGCTGTGCAGTGCTGTCTGCGTTTAATCACCTGGCTGTGATAAATGACAAATTTTCCCAAAAGGAAACAATAAAAGTGAATCGATTATGTCCAATCGGTTCATCGTTGAGTCCACGTGGATGCTTGTGCCTCCTTAAAAAAGAAAAAAATATTCTTAAGGTAATCCTGAGTTATAACATCGATGATTAGAGACGCACAACCTGGAAACATCAAACCTGTGACCACGTCTGTCACGGGCACAGAGCCGTAATGAAAGCAGCAGGAACCTGATGCGATGGAAGGAAACGTTATTCAAAGCACGATGTCCAACAAGGCAGAAGAAAGAAGCCATGTGGAAAAGATGAAACATCCACAATTATGATAAGTGGCCAGTTTCAGTCCAAGATGTCAGCCTCTGTCTAACCTCGCTGCCTGTTACTCTGCGCTGTTTGTTAGCTCCAGCATCGTGCCCTGGAGGTCGCGGCTGAAAGGCATCACGAGGTTGTCCACCTTTGTCTTTGACATCAGCTGGCTGGTGGTGGGCGGCTTCCCCCAAACCTGAGACAAAAACAGTCAGAGTGAGAAGTGGAATTACACAGTCACTTCTTCAGGAACATGTGTGCACTAACGGGCTTAATGCAGGGTTGGTTTGTGCACGTTGTGACTGCTGCAACTAGCCGGCAGCAGAAGACACATTAAGCCGTCTTCTTGTAAACGGTGGAGAGGCTCACCGTCTTTGGCACAAAGGTGATGTCCACGAGTTTGGTTTTCCCAGTCGTGATGCTGGTGTTCTGCAGGACGACGCTATTTGAATCCTTCTGGGGTGGAGTCTTCTCTGCTGCTGCAGACGACGTCTCTGCTTGCACAGCGACTTTTGCAGCAGCAACCTGTAGTGAATACCAAGACTTTCAAAGCTTCTGCAGCCTCGCTGTGTTCAATACAAAGTGTCAGATTCAGGCTGGTTAAAGGCAGCTAGAGATGTCCAAATGCACAAGATTAGGTCGCTAACAATAAACGTTATGTTTGAGGATTAAAGCTCAATGGTTTTCAGTAACGGTGCAGAGGCAGGATAAAGAGTAATCCAAAGATTTAGCTGTTGCACCGAGGAAACAGAAGTACTCTGTTAAAGCACCGGACAGCTAATGTTTACTTTGGACTGAGAAAACCTGGTGAAGGAATCTGAGGAGCATCAGTAACAAAACTTATTGTGTATATAAATGTGCTACAAAAAGTATTTGCCCTGTTCCTGATTTCTTAGTTTTGCATATATGTCACACTTACATGGCTCGGATGTTTCAGATGAGAAACAAAGTCCCTGACATCCGTCTTGAGAAGGTTACAAAGCCACTTGTAAGGCTTTGGGACTCCAGCGAACCACGATGAGAACCACTGTACACAAATGGAGAACCTTCCCAGGAGTGGGCGGCGTACCAGAATGACTCCAAAAACACATCAACGACTCATCCAGGAGGTCACAAAAGAACCCCGAGCAACAAAGAACCGCAGGCCTCACTTGTGTGTGTTAAGGTCAGAGTTCATGATTCAACAGTAAGAAGGAGACGGGGCAAAAATGAGAGTTCGAGGAGAAAACCACTGCTGACCAAAGAGAACAGAAAGGCTCATATCTACCAAAAAACACTGTGATGAAGCTGTTGGGATAATACGCTGTGGACCGACGAGGTAAAGCTCTCGTCTGAGTCCTGTTATGCCGGCATAAAACTAGCACGGCTTTCCATGAAAAGAACATCAAACGACTGTCAAACCTGCTGAATTCAGCTCCACCAGAAAATCCTGAAGAAGCATATCTGGCCATCAGTTCGTGCGCTGCAGCTTAAGTGCGCTTGGCTTCTGCAGCAGGACAACGATCTGACACACACCAGCATGTTGGTAATTCATGTTCAAGAACCCTCCACTGTGGCTGAATTAAAACAAAGACGACTGTTGCTCCACAGTGAAGGATCCACAGTGAAGGATCCACTGCTCGTTATCACTGACTGCAGTTGTTGTCACGGTTGACACTTAGTAGCTTTAGGAGGTAATGACTTTTCCACACAGCTCCACGTAGGATCATTTAGTTGAATGAATATTTACTCAGGTTATCGTCGTCTAATATTAACATTTGTTTGATGATCTGAAAACATGTTATTGTGACAAATAAGAAATCAGGAAAGGGGCAAATAATTATCCACAGAACTGTGAACTTTACGAGATATGACTTCCTGCCAGATGTTTGCATCACTGCTACCTGCTGCTGATGTGATCCTGCCTCTGGATGGTACCAAGTTAGACTGAACTGAAGGTCCTGTGAAGCTGCAGCTGGAGATCATCTAGGCCTGCTTTAAGCAATTTGCATCGATTCGAGTGTTTCTTTTTGTCGGCCATCATCGTCAGGTGTTCAGCCTATCTGCCGCCACCGCTGTGTCAGTGTGTCATCGCAATAATGAATGTTTATCACTGGCATTGTCAAAGCATATGCAGGAAAACTGTCTGCAGGCTGCAGGATGTGAAACTTGAGCTTTGCCAACTGCATGTCAAAAAAGGCTATCATCTGATTGGCCAGGACTGTGGCTAAGCTGGATATTGACGGCTGCTGTTTTTGTAAAACCCCGTCTACATGTGAGGCGCGGTCATGGGAAGAATTTGCTGCTACACCAATCGTTCTGCACAAAGGCCCATTATTAACTTAATCACCGATCACACGGGTGTTGATGTTCTCATCAGGATGTTCTGGCGTTCACCACAGACGCTGCAGAGCTCTGTGCTGTTTGTGTGAGCTTGTTATCAGGTAATCATTGGCTCTGCTGGCATCAAACTGCCTTTCCCATCCCCTAGCTGCTCTGTGTGTGTGTGTGTGTGTGTGTGTGTGTGTGTGTGTGTGTGTGTGTGCGTCCTATATTTCTTAGTGTAATTATTCTTTCATTGACAAACATTAATTTTTTTGTTCACATGTAACTAATTTTTAAAGACAAACAAGAGCAACATGCAGTCGGGTACTGAGAGTGGTGTACTTCCCACAGAAGCCCCCACATGTTCCCACGGCTGTGGTTAGAGGGTAGGACGACCACAGGGCTTCTTCTGAATCACTCACAGTGCTGAAGGTGCATGATTTACAGAGAGTTTGTGAATTCCAGTGGGCCTGATGAGGATTATTGCCCTTTATTGTAGAAAACAGTGAAAGCAGCTCATACCGCCTCCGACCGAGCTCAGAGAAAAACGCTCCGTGATTCGTCGGCTCGCTGTGTGACAGATATTTTCATTGAATTATAAATACTCCTGATTATTTATGAACGCGTCACAAACACCTGCTGCTTTCAGGGTCTTAATGACAACATCAATACATCTGAACCGACTGTGACCTGGTTACAGGGAATACAAAGCTAAACACCAGCTCGGTGTAGCTGTAACCAAACACATGTGGTGTCATTTGCGTACGAGTGCCCAGCTTTAAGTAATCGGCTCCCTTTGCAGGCTCGGGTTTCCCTGCTGCTACGAGGGAGAAGAGAGCAACACCAGCGTGTGTCCTTTTACATGATTTAGAGGTCATGATGGGGATCAGGAGACAGAGCGGGCTGTCTCTGTGGCCCAGACGCTGATCCCAGAGCTGCCCCTGCTGCATACATCAGCGTGGGAGTGTGAAAGAGCACTGAGGCCCAGGAAAACGCACTTGTGTGGTGAAAATGCTGTGAACGCTCAAACAGAGGAGAAAAGCACTATATCAGAACCAAGACTTGCTATATTCCTATAGTACAGAGTGAACATTAGATACAGTTTAGAGAAACAAAGATAACAGGGAAAGTCTGAAGGCAAACGATTTTAATGTGTTTCAAAGGTCTCCTTTAAGTCGTAGATTATTTGTGTACCTTGGCTTTAGGCTTTTTAGCTTCGGCCTCCTTTCCTTTTGCTTTGTCCTTTGGTTTAGGCAGAGAATCCATCTTTTGTTTGACCACGTCGATTATCACAGGGTTTGCAAAATCTCTGGCAACATCAAGGCAGCTTTGCTCTGTACAGAAGTAAAATCGGCAGTTAAACGAGACATGGTGATTCTAAAGTGGCCATAGATGTGAAAGTGCTACGATGTAGGGTTGTAGTCAATGGGCCTATAAAGACAGGATATGAATGCTGGTACGTTATACATCGCCACAAAGGAGACCTGTAGAGTAAATGCTGATGGAGAGTTAGAGTTAAAGAGTAATTATACAAAATCACGTGTTTCCATTGTGGCATTATAAGAAAAAGGTACAAAGGCTTTGAACTACGTCACACCTCTCTTGTTCTCTGCAAGCACACTGGCACCCGCCTCGATGAGGAAATCCACACAGGACACTCGAGACGTCTCAATGGCCCTCATGAGGGGCGTGGCTCCGCCCAGGGCCGGGGCATCGACGTTAGCTCCAGCATTCACCAGAAGTTCAATGAGTTCCCGCTGCCCGGCGTACGCCGCATGGTGGAGGGGGGTCCAGAAGAACTGGTCACACACGTTCACATCAGCCCTGTCACAGACAGTGATGTCAGGGTTTAAGGCGTGTATTAGTATTTAGGCCCATTCTTTGGCTCGGATCAGCAGTCATCTCTCAAACACCAGAAAAACTCAGTTTGCTTCTGTGTGCGTGCTTTGTGATACAAAGCTAAAGAAACGGGTAAAAAATATTGAAAATATTAATTTGGCTTTTATTGTAAAGCCACAGAAAAAACAAACGGCACTGAAATCAGAACATGAACTTTCTCACCCCTTGCTGAGGAGGTACTGAGCCGTCTCATAGCTGCCAGTGGAGCACGCGACCATCAGCGGCGTCTTGTAAAACTCATCCTGAACGTCCACCGGCACCCCTTCACTGAAGGCCTGGTCCAGAGACTCCAGATCATTGGTTCTCACGCAGGAGTTCACGTTGACGTAGACCGGCGGTGGCTTGTGTATGTACCATCCTGAGTCGTTCATCACCGGATGCACTGGCGGGTGAGCCAGGTCGAATCGGAGGACGTCCGAGCAGTTAAAATAGGAGCTGATCATGAAGCTGGGTGGGCCTCCGTCTGCTCGTCGGGGCTTCAGCTCCGGTGGGAGGGTGCAAACGGGCATGGGGAGAACAAACGGACCCTTCTTCTTCTTCTTGCCCCCTTTTTTTCCCTTTCCCCCCTTTTTCTTCTTAGGCATATACAAGGAGAGGCGGAACGGTTTCTTGATGTACTTGACTCCTCTGATGAAGTCACTGATGTTGACGTCTCCTCCATGGGCTGAGATGACTGCTTGGATCCGGTCTGGTTCAACTGGAGCTTGTAGCTCCTCTAATACAGAAATAAACCTCTCTGCAGTAACTGTGTCTGATTTGTCGCCAAAGGCTTTCCACAGTTCGGCTTCATACTCTTGAGACCAGTCGTGGAGAGTCAGTGCCCAGAGCTCTGACATCTGCCCGGTGCCGCTGGGATCGCTGCCTTTTCCCTGCTTCCTCTCCGCCTTCCGGAGCTCCTTGGCTACTGCGTTGTGACCGCAATCTTTGGCAATCTGATGCGGCAGCAAACCTTCCCGGTTCTTCAGTTTAGGGTTACAACCTGACCACAGAGCAGAGGTTATATAAACACACGGCAGAATGTCCTCAGGACTGTGGTTGCAGCTATAGTATCATACCAGAGATATGCAGACACAGAGGGGAGAACACTGATCCTCCAATCTGTTATAAAAATACTGAGGAGAAGAATTCGAAATTCAGTTCTGGAGTTTACCCAGAACCCAGTCCAAGCAGTGAGGAGACGTCAACATGGGACAAATGTACTGTCTGACATCCTGATAACAGCAAATTACACAAGTCCAGCCTAGAAGTCACAAATGCATGAACGTGGGATGTTTCCAATACAAGAGAGGGTTTAATATGCGCGTTGAAGGACAGAAATGTCTCCAAATCAGCTTAAGAAACATGAGTGATGGGACAGATTTGTCCCCAGCTGGGCAGCAAACAGTCCAAAAAGACCTCTGATCACACAGGAAGCTGACAACGTGCTAAAACCAACACACAATGACAGGTGTGGTGAGCAGCAGGCGTGCACAAGCTGGTAATTATGGACAATACTTCCACGTGTGAACATGAAAAAAGCAGGGGGACTGTGTTATTATGTTAATCTCTGAAACGACTGTGCGTTTGATCATAAAACGACAGTTTGATCCATATTTATAGCAGCTGGGAAATCCCCGTGTGTGATCAAACGAGACGTGCTCGTGTATCAAAGAAACCAGAACAGAATCAGAAATGTGCTCGACTCTTCCACACGCGTGTAAATGTGCTCGACTCTTCCAGCGTCCACACGCGTGTAAATGAAATGACATTTCAACATTTTGGCAGTAACGTGGAGCGTGCTCCTTTACGTTTCCATGTATACGAACACTACTACAAACGGAGGGTAACATATTGAAATCATCGTACCGTAAAAAGGTACCGTAGAGCAGTTTTTGGAACGAACTGAAACTCCCATATTCCAAATAGAGTCCTGTTCCCCTTTTAAACTTGAAAATATTCAGTGTAACCGTCAGCATTCCTCTCACAGGCCATGCATATGAATCATTACACAGTTTGGGTATACAATACTTACGTAGCAATACCTCAAAAACACCGTGATCAACAATAATGTGACAGCCTCATGAACACGCACTCACAGAGGCGACGCCTACAGAAGGTGAGGCAGGTGCTGAGAAGACAGCAATAAGATGTGAGCCAGTACAGACGTACGGCCATCATCACGGCCACATAAGTGTCATAGATGCTTAGGTGGGACCCTGGGAACGCAGTCCAGCACCTTTGGGCTCTACGAGAGAGAGGGAGGGGATCAGAGCGACAAGCCAGAAGCAACCATGAATACATGGCCCCCACCCCCACCCACAAGATGAGCTGCTACAACAGTGCCTTAGGTAGCTGAGGAGCTAACAGGAGGAGGAGAAACAGGAGGACAAAGCCCCTGCATGGGCTAGACAGAGGAGGTGGCTGACATCAATAAATCCTACCAGAGGTTAGAAGAGCTCGGCCTAAAGGACTCCACAGAGTCATGGCAGCGCAGACAGACAGCTGCTGACGACCAACCACACAGAGCTGTGGCCGATAAAGAGCACAAGGCTGCAGACGCGACAATCCTAGCTTACTGTAATATTGGGAAGAAGTCCGATGGGCGGAAAGAACAGCTGGAGATGTGAAAGGTCAAGTCCAAAGTGGTCCCAGTGGCTAGAACAGCGAGTCCAGCAGATTCCAGGCATCAGAGGTCTGAGGAATGACCGAGACGCTCGAGCAGAGCACACGTCATGGTGGTTTTTATATAAGGCTGCGAGGCTGAGACACATTTACCTCGTTCAACAGTAAGTATTACGATGAGCCCTTTTTACTTAAGTATTCAGTTTGTTTCCCTGTTTGTCAAACACCAACACACACATTTAAGACTCGGAGCCGATTGCAATGCTCTGTGACCAGCTTTCTCCTCATGTACATTTTGAGTAATAGCTGCTGTGCTCTCCTCCTGCGTTTCAGCGTTAGCCTACAAGTGACATCAGACTGAAATTACTGAACGTAATGTTGATATGAGCTTTAAATATCTGCACAGTCGGGCTCCTATTAAGGCATCAGCAGGAGTGACAGGCCTCATCACAGAAGAAGACTTTAAAGAGTACAGTACCTCTCTGTGCCAGGAACTTGCAGCAGTTTGCATTGCCCGAGGCAGCAGCGTAGTGTAAGGCTGTGCAGTCCTTAAGGCTCATCGCACTCATGTCTGCTGAGTATGCAGACAGCACCTGAAGCACCTGAACACAGCCCAGAGCAACACGTTAGACGAGCCTAAATCCGAGGTGCTGCTTACACTAACAGTGGGTCGCTGTCATTTTAATTCAGCTTCCAGGACAAAGTAGAATAAGACCTAATAGATACAGCTTAACTTTGCATGTTATTGCCATTTCAAAAGATGTCAGCTATTATATATGAGCAGCTACTACACCTCAAAAAAGCCCCCCATGGCAGCATAGTGGACGGCTGTGAGCCGCTTCCTGTCAGAGGCGTTGGGGTCTCCGCCCATCCTGATTATAGCTCTAACAAGCGGCAGGGACCCTGCTTTGCCTGCCTCCATCAACGCTGTGACTCCAGTTTTCTGAGCAGAGGGGAAGAGAGGAGAGGAAAGGCTTCAGCTCCAACAGACTGTCTTCAAAACGCAGGTCTCACAGTCCCTGTTGTTTACCTGGTGTGCCGCATTGGGGTCTGCCCCGGCATTCAGCATAATGAGGCACAGGGGGGTGCACTCCTGGGCCTTTTCACACATCAGCTGAAAGACATGCATCCCCTGCACTGACACGCTGTTGGCATCGGCTCCGCACTTAAGCAACACCTGCAGGCAGCGGCAGTGGCGTTTGGTGGGGTAGATGCAGTAGAACAGCACATCTGAGTCACAGCGTGGGTGCAAAAGTTTAGGAAAAGCTCATGAGACAGAAGAAGCAAGTAAGCGTCAACAATAAAGCTGTACATCAGTGTAATCAGACTACTTTGATAGCTAAGCACTTAAGACCTAAATGCTGTTTCAAATATTAATGTGGACCCTCCGTCTAATCCAGTGTTTGCAGTCCTTCGCAGCTATCAGCGAGCTAACTCTGCCAAGTCAAATCAAGCCATCTTCATTTCTACTGCAAAATTAAAAGCGAGGAAACTTTCGGGAAACTTTGCTCTGACAGAGAGCTTCCACGCTTCCAGCACCGAGCACAGCTGCTAACTGCTGGTGGATCAAACTGCTGTAAAAGGAGGGAGGGCAGGATGCTGTGTTTTACTTTCCCCACTCTGATTATTCCCACATTACTCCATATTCCTGACACGACGGATAACACAAACAGGTGTGTGTGACTACTGAAGCTCAGCCTGCTGTGAGCACTGAGGCCAGGCTGAACAAAACCCCAGGGAGAGCTGGGTCGTATCAAGTTGCTCAGCGTGTTTCACAGGAGACGATCATTAGGACTTGATCTGTAATTAGACGTGTCCATGTGGCATGACACACAAACAAAACCTCATATGGCTCTTCACACATGTGTACATACATCATACAGTATGTAAATTATGCACACGTCAGGAAGCATTCAATCACTCAGCCTTGATCTACCTCTCAAAGGAGAGCCAGTTAGAGTAATCGCTACCACAGACACACTGTAATGGGGTCATTATCACGATTACTTCAACGAGCTCCTTCAGAAGACCTTTGTGCGCTCTGATTGGAGTTGTCTGGGATACCACCTCCTCATCAATATCTAAAGAGACAAACTCTGCATGTTCATGAGCGGAAAGACGCCGCAAGCGATCCAGCTGACCTAACTTGAGATGGAAACGCCCCCATTTGGGAAACTGAGACTCAAATGAGAATACATACATTTAAAGCAAACCATCTGATACACTTGGCACACAATGAATGAGCTTCATTTGTGCAGGAACTTTTAAACAAATATGACATATCGCAAACAAAAAAGCTCTGAAATTCAACTCTCACGTGTTCCTGTGATAATATCAGCCTTGATCATTCTGCAGCTGTTAAATGCTACAAAATATTTTTGTTTCAAAACTTTATTTAATCAGAAAGCAAAAAGCTGCAGCTTTAGAGTCTCTTTGTTTAAAACGATCGTGGGATAAACCTGCATCCGCACAGGAAGCGATTAGCTTCCCAAACCTTACTTTGTAGGTAACAGTCGGCTGTTAACGGACAGACTCCCATCACCTAAGTAACTTCTAATGTATTTACTTCCCTGTTAGCTGTCAGCCACCAGCATCCTGTGCTCTCAGTGCCAGCTGAAGTTGAGAAAGACTCAGACTTCTTTCTCATTGCCATAGTTTTTTCACCCATAGTCACTTTACGTCGCCAGATGTGACTGAATTTCTCTCGAGTTGCCAAGTCGTTGAAAATCACCCACTGTGTGGTTAAAGCTAAGGGAGACAAAGATAGGCATCAATGTCCCTCTAAAAGTGAGCATCGCCATTGGGCTGAGCCCTTGAAATGCCTCTGGGTTCTTATTGTGAAAACTTATTTGAATTGTGTGACAGCTGCAATTCTGAACTAGACATCTGAAGAAAACCCTGCTGTTTACCACCATATACACACTACATGAACAAAAGTGGGCCGCCTACACCTGTACCATCGGCCATAGAAACTCATGCCACGAAGCTTTAGTGTGTTTGAAATCCCGTAACTGTTCTGTCAGTGCAGTGTTGCTAAACCTACACAGAGATTATAAATAGTAATGCCTTTAGTTTTGAACTCACTTTTGCCCTCTACATCCAGGAGCCTCAGGTTGGCTTCGCTGTGGGCCAAAAGAGACACAATGGGATGGTTGCCCAGCTCAGCAGCTAACATAATCGGAGCGCGGCCCCTTTTGTCCTGCACGTTAGGATCTGCTCCCTTGGAGAGGAGGAAGGTGACGAGCTCTGCGAGGAGAAAAAGAGAAAGCAGAAACAATCCGGAGACAGATCATATTTGGGCTTGTGGTAAATTCTCAGACCAACTGGGCTTGATGCAGATTATGTTTAAAAGTAACTGGAAATACATGTTTATACCCCATGTCCTCTTTCCCCAGTGTTACTGCAGGCAGTGATTAAGATGTTTAGCAAACTTAATAACATCCATTTTCCATTGCGCTGCCGTTTTCGAGAACTCTACATGCTGCCACAAATCTCTGTGGACATTTTCTTTGGCAAGTAATGCGGCATGCAAACAAAGACACAAAGACTAAATTCACTCGCTGGGCCCACGTCCTCATTTTAGGTTTGACAGCGTTTTAGTAGGTAAAAGTGATGCTTTGACATGAATTGAGCTGCAGTTTGGGGAAGGCCTCGAAGGGGACGGCTCCCGGGCCTGGCAGATCCCCGTGGACTAAATAGAAATGAAGAAGTTAAAGAATTGAGAACAAGGAGGGAGGGACGGTGGGGCACGTAAACGACAATGAACAGTTTGCAGAACTGGCGGAACCTATACAGATGACAACCGGAAGGAGCGTGTTTGGAGGCGTGGTCCCGCTCCTGAAATTCCGATACATTATCTCCAATGAAATAACCTGTACTGTAAATACCCACAGTATTTGAGCTGAACAAACATAGCACTCGTCCAACCAAATGTGTCTGATTGTTGCAAAGGAATGAGTCTGCCACAGCCAACCCACAGGCATACATTACCTAGGTTGTTGGCTGAAACTGCCACGTGGAGCACCCCCACGCCGTCCTTCGGCTCTGTGAGACTGATGAGGTCTTCCGCCCCGAGCTGCACCATCTTCTCTATCTGTGCCGTATCCCCTTCATGGACCAGCTGAAGCAGGCGGTAGATCTGCAGGGTCTGCAGGCGGCCCTCTGCCACTCTGCTGCTCATTGTGGACTCACTGAATGCTGGTATGAAATAGGAGCTTTCTAACATGCACGCAAATATTTGGTTCTAACATGTTTTAATTGAATTACAATTTTTAGGTGCTTTCTTTTCCTCTGAAAAACTGCAGTTTAAATAAGCTAGTTGTTCATGTTACCCATGTGAATGGCGACTTTCATACAAAGTGGCCCAGTGCTTTTTCTGGTCTCTTTAAGACAAACATCACCACAGTACATGAAAAATAAAGTCACGAGTATTGTTAAAAATCTGTCAGTACAGACGCATAAACCCTCAAGCTCATCACGCACCTGCACGCAGACACGCACGGGTTACACGGGCTCCCCTTGTTTGACAGACACTTGCTGCTGTGGTCCACAAACCCAGGCTTGGTCAGCGAGAGGGTCCCGTCTGTACCTGCTTTTCCTCCCAGGCTTTTCACTTTTCTGTGCGGGCCGTTAGAAGGAAACAAAGTCGGCTCCATGGCAACGGAACGCGCGAAAATCCCGGGCAGGACCTCGTGCCCTCGGCAGCGTCTGATGCTGCTTTCAGGGTCTCTCGATAAGCTCGGCAATACTGAAATTGTCGTAAATGAAAGCGTCACCACTTTGCTTCCATTTCCCCAAATGGATTATTTTATTTTTTCAAAATTGTCAAAAGTTAATGACAAAGTTAAAATCGTTTGCTTGAAATTCTTGCAAACTGACTAAAAATAACAGATCATGTACATGAGTATTCACAGCCTTTGCCATGACACTCAAGGTTGGCATCATGTTCATCCTGTCTCCACTGATCATCTGTCAGATGTTTTCTGTTGGAAAAGCACACACCTGTATAAATCAGGTCACAAAGTTGACAGTGCATGTCAGAGCACTAACCAAGCCATGAAGTCCAAGGAATTGGACAATCCCAAACCTCCGAGACAAGATTGTATGGAGGCACTGATCTGGGGAAGGTTACAGAAAAAGGTCTGCAGTTTTGAAGGTCTGACTGAGCTCATTGTCCTCCAACATCTGTAAATAGAAGACGTTTGGAACCAGCAGGACTAGAGCTGGCTATCAAGCCAATCTGAGCAATCAGGGTAGAAGGGCCTTAGTCAGAGGTTTTAGAGAACCTGACAGAACTCCAGCGTTGCTCCGTGGAGAGAGGAGAACCTTCCAGAAGGACAACCATTTCTGCACCACCAGAAGTTTCTCCACCAATCAGGCCTGTGTGGCTAGATGAAAGCCACTCCTCAGTAAGAGGCGAATGATTGCACGTCTGAAGTTCTCTGATCTGATGAAACGAAAATTGACCTCTTTGGCCTGACTCATGTCCTCCATCATGTCTGGAGGAAACCGGCCACCACCATCCTCACAGTGAAGCACGGTGGTGGCAGCATCATGCTGTGGGGATGTTTTTCAGCAGCGGGAAGACTAGTCAGGATCAAGGGGAAAGGAATCAAAAATGAATACAGCAATGTGCAGAGAGTCCTTGATGATAAGCTGCTCCAGAGCTCTCTGGACCTTATACTTGGGCGAAGGTTTATCTTCAAACAGGACAATGACCCCAAGTGCACATCCCAGATAACAAAGGAGTGGCTTCACTCTGTGAATGTCCAGCCAGAGGCCAGACTTGGACCTGATTGAACAGAGAGCCAAAAATGACTACGCAGCCTGGTGGGGCTTGAGTGGTTCTCCAAAGAAGGATGAGAGAAACTGCTCAAAAACAAGAGTGCTAGCTTGTAGCATCATATTCAAAGACTTTAGGCTGTGATTGCTGCTAAAGGTGCTTCAACACGATGTCGAGCAAAGTCTGTGAGTAATTATGGGCATGTAATATGTAATTATATATTTTATATACTTCCAGCAAAAATGTTTTTCACTTGTGCAGAATTTCATTTTGGAATGAGGCTATAACATAACACAAATAAGAGCACATATCTTTTCTTTGATAAGTAATGAGCATCTTGACTGTTAAGCTTTTCCTAACAGCTGCTGGAGTAAATATCCTGAACACTAGGGGTCACTGCAGTGCAGCATATGAAAGAAAAACAGTTTAACAGACTCCTTGTCTTGTCTTAAGCTAAAATTAGCCTGTTGAAGTCGAGGGAGGAGATGATAGAGGTTTGAAGTAGGAGCCAGAAACAAAAGTCAGCCCAGCTGTGTGTATTTGTGAAGGCCAAAGAAGTGCCAGATCAAATAAGTGAAGTCCAAAGCAGGCGGGGCAGTGTGTAAAACCTGATGCATACCAGCTCATTTAATAAAAGAAACCAAATCCAGATGAGAGCGATACTGTTGACGTGAGCCGTATAACATGAGCCGTATAACACTGGGTATCTGTATTTGTAGCACACGTGGCAAAACATACAAAACGTATACAGTACCATGCAAGGTGAAGTGGCAGTTCTTAAAGATCATAAAAATATGTACAGTCTGTTAAGGTTACACAATGCTTAGACACATACACTTATATTTCCACACTAGAGTTGATGACAAACATGTCCTCCTTGCAAAGGAAAACGTGTATGATACGAAAAAAGAGAAAATACACTCTTAAGCCATAATGTACAAAATGCATTATGAATCTGCAAACAAGTGTGCAAGCCATTTAAAAATATGTACAACACCTTTCAAAATACACAGTTGAAAAACAGACAACCAAAGGCAGGATGTGTGTGTTCAATCAAAGAAATAGGCTTTGTATACTTGATATAAGGATAAGTGTAGCTTCTGTATTTGTTATTGTTTGCTTTGCATAAAAACTCCAGCGTAAGATCGACTGATAGTAACAGCGACATAACTTTCACCATCTGAACTCTCACAAACGTCCTTTAGAAGAACTGTTCTTGCCCTTGGCAGTCCTCCACGTCCTCTTGTGTTTCTGGGCACAGCTAATGTCCTACAATGCTCTTATTGTTTTGTATGATTTATAAAATCCTGTGGTTTCTCCACCAAACTATCAGTGACTTCATTTGCGCATTTCCTCCTAAAGAATAGTGATAGTGGTTTGGACTTCATCACTCTGCATTTTTTCCAATACAATTGGCACTCTGCGTTGTATTTCTGGGAATTTACTTGTGGTAAGAATGAAACTCCAAGGAATAATTCAGGAAGTGTGTGTAATAACCTCTGATCGTTTGGTATGCTGTGGGTGGATAAGGGACAAAAAGCCCTCACATTAATCATCTTTTTATAAGATAACCTTTCTTTAAATGGCACCGGTGGTGCTCCCTTCCAGCTCCATGTTTTCATTCTTGAACTCTGCTTAGCTTTGTAGCTTTGAAGGATCCCTGGTTAAAAATAACCCTTTTTTTATCTTACACTGGTCCTTGGCGTAGCCCCGTAGTTCATCCTCTGTCTGAAAGAAGCAATTTCAGCTCCCCCGCCCCACTTTGAGCCAACTTTCTTCCTATTGGCTACACAACTAAGGTGCCCATATAAGGGATATCCATTCTCAGTGACATAATACGGAGCTAAAAGTAGAAAAAAAACTACCTGAACCAGTTCCAAAAATGTTGGAATGGCATGTAAAATGAAAATAACAACAGAATGTAATGATTTTGAAATGTTATGGATCCATATTTTTACAAGTTTAAGCTGAAATTATTTTGAGAAAAAAACATTAGCTCTTGACTTGGTTTGCATCAGCAAATCTCAAAAAAGTTTGGAAAAGTTAACGTTACTAAAAAGAAACAGCTGGAGGAACATTTTGCATCTAATTGTAAGGTCCATTGTCTGTGACTACAGTCCGCCGTGACATCCACAAAGGCAGGATAAAGCTCTATACACGAACATGATCCAGAAACTTCTCTGGGCCAAAGCTCATTTAAAATAGACTGAGGCAAAGTGGAAAACTGTGGTTGGAAGAACTGAAATTTGAAATTCTTTTTGGAAAACACGGACGCCGTGTCCTCTAAAGAAAAGGGAAGAGGCACCATTCGGCTTGTCAGCAGCTCTCAAGTCCTGCCTCTCTGATGGTGTGGAGGCGCATCAGTACCTATGAAATACATACAGGTGGGAGATCAGAACGAGTTCCCACCCAGACATCTTTTCAGGGAAGGCCTTAGACAATGCTAAGCTGCATAATGCATCTATTACAGTGCAACAGAGAAGAGCCAGGACTGTTGAGCAGCTTGGATCCTCTAACAGACACCAACGGGACAACAACCCTCTCCCAAAAGTCCAGCATCTGGTCTCCTTAACTCCCAGCTTTTTAAAGATGAGGGATATAGTGATAAGAGTCACAAACATGTTTTGTGTATTCGATTGTGAATAAAAAGGTGGATTTATGACATTTGTGACACAAATCATTGTGTTCTGTTTTTATTTCCATTTTACACGATGTGCCAATTTTTTTTAATTTAATTTTGGGGGAGGGATTGGTTGTAGATATATATGAAAATATTAGTGAAAACATGTGACATTATTAGATAACCGTGCAGTGGCTTCTTCAGGATACAAAAACACACCAATGGCTCTTGCCTAAAATAGTTTTCCTTAAAGCTGTGAAACACAGAACAAACGACTGTGGTTACAAAGGACTTCTGAAATCCTTCCTGGCACTGAAGGTCAAACATAAGCTTTTGTCTTGCTGAATAGATCCAGTCCAATAATCTGCATTTCTCAGTGGCACTGTCTCTTGGACAAATCAGAAGCTCTCACGCTCAGGATTTTTACACATCCAATCAGATGGTTTCGTAGAGCAGCATCCCACTGAAGATGGTCAGAGGTTCGGAGGAGTAGGCCAGCTTCCCAGTTACAAGGTCGATACAGACCGTGTCCCCTTCCTCCATGGGTAGGATGATGTTAAAGACAGCTAACGCTCCAGGGATGTGCTTTGCCTCAGCCATGGGCTTCTCCAGGCCTTCAGGCTGATATCCGGCCGAGTCTGCTCGGGCCACACCAGTGTTGGACTTGGACAGCACTGCCTCGATCTTTATGTTTTTGTGGCCTGTCAGGATGCCACTGAAGAAGTACTTCCCACGCACAGGAGCTGTGAAATAACCTGAGGGACAGGACGAGGTCATAATGACTGACTGCAGACACCAAGTTGAAATAAAGAAAACCTAAAACTATTGAAACGTCCGTTGTAGTGAAACTCACCTGTTTTGGGATTGTAGGCGTTATTTTCATTGACAAAGACTTCATTGAACACTATGGTTCCCGTGTTCCTCATCGGGCGGGTCATGGCGGCAGAGAAGGAAAGGCGTGGCACGTGGGCATCGGAGCCTGGAGGACCTGATGATAGAGCAGAAACAAAGAGCAGGTGTTACCGTGGATTCGAGATCAAAGAGTTAGTCGCACTTTGATCTGCTGTTTGATAAGAACACCACATACCCTGTTCCCCTCTGAGACCTGGAAAGTAAGATGAAAGACAACAACAGCGAGTTAGACCCAGCGATACCATTCCTCATGTTTATATTGTACATATGCAACATGTTAATGAAGAGACATCAAAGATGCACCAAATACGTCTGTTAATACACGTTTATTTATATAAAAAGTAAATTCAAACTAGTAAGAAGCAGAAGTCAATTTATGGTATTCGTCATTACTCTGACCTAAATTTACTCTTCTGTACTGAAGTTTGTGTCCCAGTGGGAGACGGCTCACACATGTGCCTTGTCCCATGGCTGGGTCGCATTAGAAATTCATAGTTCTATAGTTTATGTTTTTTTGAGTGAAAATTTAGAGCAAATCACATTCTACTGCATTTTAGTTGGTGTGATGATTTAAGATTTCAATGGTGATAACGTTATTGTCCCCAATGGGAAATCGATTTGCAGTATGTCCATAGAGAGATATAAACAAACAAACAAACAAACAAACAAACAAACAAACACACACAAAAATAAAAAATAAGCCCAGAGAAAACTACCTAAATTTGATCATCTAGTTGAGAATAATGCCAATTATCAGCCAAATAAAAATGATTTGCTGCTGCGGTGTTAACAGATTGTTCAAGAAGCCTCTGTTTGGTGAAAGGTTTTACCAGGAGTCACATCCTAACGGTACAAATGCACATTCCTAAATAACATAGCTAACTTTAGCTAGCTTGATTAAGCTTAACTTCCATCTTTTTGGCCTAAGATGATCACTACTCTGGTTCCAACACTGGGCCTACAGTATTTACCTGGGGGTCCCATTGGTCCCTGTTCGCCATCTCTGCCCTGAGGTCCTATCCTCCCTTCGGGTCCCATCGGACCCCGGGGCCCTTGCTCTCCTCGGAGCCCAGGTGGACCAGGTGGACCTGAAGGAGTGCAATGTTTGGTGAGACAGCCAGGAAACACTCCAGTACCAGTAACACTATCCTTAAAGAGAACTCGTGGGACTTAGCTTTTAGGCAGAGAGCACCATTTAAATCATTTTATGACAACTGCCTGGAATCTTTCTTTCATCTATTTTTCCCTCAGTCCAAACGTACTTCCCTTCAGTTGGGAGCAACTATCTCTCGACCAGCATTCAAATCCCACGCCATCTGCCCTCTGTGACTCACCCTTAAAGTCCCGTGTTTTGAATCTGTGGAAGTCTCTGACCAAGTCGACCACTGAAGAGTTCAGCCTGTGTATGTTGGAGTGGATGTGAGGCAGCTGGACGTTCTGGATATTTTCAATAGCATTTCCTTGAGAAGTAACTGTGACATTGAGTCCATTAACAGAGGTCCACAGCCCAGACACGTGTCGGTCCAAGCCCTCCTTGATGCCCTCCAGCTTTCCAGAAACCGAGTCGAAGCGCCCAGACACTTTTTCGAGGTTGGAGAGCCTTCGATCTAGGCCGTCACTGGACCTCCGGCACTCCCCGATCTCAGTCACATGGTTGCTCCTGATTATTTGGATCTCTCTGCCCAGATCGCTGAATCGAGTGTCTGAGTCAGCGACGTGGTCTGCCACGACCGTTTGCAGGTTGTTCACCTTGAAAAGAGTGTTGAAAGTTCTACTATGAAAAGACAATTTATTCTCCTACGGTCAGCACATCATCTGTCAGAAAACCCAAATATCTGTAATATCCTATTTTCATAACTGTATAAATATTCTATGAAAACAGTTCCAAAGGTAACCACGATGCATTTGGAAATTTTTATGAATTTCTCTTGTTTTTTATTGAACTTCTGTTTTCTTTTGTGTGCTTTTGCATCATTTTCTGTTTGCTGGTGTTTTCTTGACTTGCAGTGCATTTGAACTGAACAACTGCGCAGCCCGCCCAACACTGCTCTTTCTGTTTTTCCAGGCAGTTTCCGCTGCTATGCCTGCTGATCCAAGCTACCAACAGTCACACTGATATAGCCTCCTTGTTTTGGTTCATTGCTTACTTTATAGCCACTCCACAATGCAACGCAGAAAAAGCCTTTAGTGGCTTTAAAAGGTTCACATGTCAAACAGATGTGTGCATAACTAGGCTATTATCTGCATCACATATTCTTACCTCAACGATGATATTGTCCTTAATGTGGGTCAGATCTGTTATCGTGTGCCCGTGTGTCTGCACAGTCCTTCCCAGGCCCTTCAGAGTGTCATTAATGGAGCTAAAAGTATCCATGACCTCAGCCAGCTCTCCTTGGATAGACTTCAGATCCCCTCCTAATTTTCCACTATGTACAGTGTGACCTTCCAGACGTTTCTTTAGATCATTTATGTTGGTTTTACACTGCACCGTGCACTCCTCCACGTCCTCTCTGAGTCGTCCCACCTCCTCCTGGAGGTTGGAGCAAACCTGAGAGCAGACAGATTCTCCCGAGTCGACTTTTCTCCGCAGATCCGTCAGTGCTGTCTGGCATCTGTTGAGGCTGATCGTGGTGGAGTTTTTAAATGTGAGCAGGTCCTTTTCTACAGTGCTGCATATCAAACACTCCTTAAAATCGCGGCCCAAAGTTTCCACTTCAGTGAAGATCCTGTTGAAGTTCTCGCCATCCTTCCCGGTCACAGCTGTTATCTTTTTCACATCAGTTGTTAAGTTAATCACTCTCTCAAGCAGCGAGTCTCCTGACACCGACAGGTTGTTCAGCTTGGTGTTAAACTTATGGATCTCATCCTGGTTGGCCACAACCCTCCACTCTAAAGTTTTCACAGTTTCATCACTTGTTCGGTCTCTTGCGTTCGGCCCGCAGGTGTCTCTGCACATGTCTGTGGTCGATGTTAGCCGTCTGTCGAGGAAGGTCGTGATGTTCTCCAGCTTGCTTAAACGTCGACTGTGGTCCTTGACCGTGTCTGCAAGAACAGCCACATCCAGCTCTACTTTACCGATCTTGTAGCTGTGGTCATCGAGCTGAACGAGGACCGAGTTTCGCAGCTGAGTGACGTCTCTCTGCACAGTTTCTTTCATGTTGTTCCCGGTGTTAGTACACCTCTGCTCTGTCTTCCTCATTGTGGTATTCATCCTCTTTTCCAGTTCTCTTAGCCTGCCGTTCAACCGGTCCTCTGTCACTCTTCCCTTTCCTCCACCCGTCCCGAGCTCCTTATCCAGCCGCCCTTTAATAGCGTCACACTTGTTTGCAGTGGAGGTGAGTCGGACTTCGACATCAGACAGCCTCCTTCCCAGCTCGGTGACTGTGTTGCAGCAGGCCTGTGAGCGCTCGGTCTCGCTGCGAGAGATTTCCAAGCTTTGCCTCAAGTGCTGGTCTATGGAGCTGATCCTCTTTTCCAGGGCTGCGATCCGGTCCCTGTCCTGCTGCTGCTGGCGCCTCATGTCCTCCACGCCGACCTGGTGATAACGAGACATACGAGACATAACCGTCATGATGTCAGGCTCATATTTTTTCAGCGTCCTTGAAACTTTGATTTTTTTGTGATTTCTAAGGGTTTCAAAGGTACATTTTCCTGAACTGTAGGTTTGCTTTGTTGTTCTGCTTCTCAGCAGGAGTGATTGTATCTCTATACTAATACCATCTGTATTACTTCACTCTATAGGAGAAAAGCACTGAGCCATCTACACACCAACAGGAAAGCTGCGTAGCCCTGGAGAGTCACCCCACGAAGCCCCTGGTACAAAGTGTTTGTGCTGATGTTTTATTATTTTTATTGTTTTATGGATCACTGTTTACTTAACACAGGCCAGGAAATCAAGTATGGGATGGTGGAGGTGGGGTTTCCACGACCAAACCCCTCTTTCATCTTCTTATCAAAGGTTACAGCGCTCCGTTAAAAGGAAGGACGTTCTGATTCAATATTGTTTCCCTGTAAATATCACTCGTTGTGTAATATTGCAAAGAATTTTTACATATATTATGTATACAGTGCAATCTGAGGCTATAGTAAAGATAAATATTTTTGTCTTGAGCAACCATGTTTGTTTACTTCATCCAATCCCAGACTGGATCCTGTAACTAGCTTTTTTCTTAAATGATGTCATCTGCTAACAAACTCACCATCAGCAGATTTGCACATCCAGCTAAGCTGCAGGTGGATGTGTAATCATATCCTACTGCAGGGGTAGGCAACTCCAGGCCTCGAGGGCCGATGTCCTGGAGGTTTTAGATGTGTCCATGACCCATCACAGCTGATTTAAAGGGCTAAATGACTCCTCAGCATTTCTTGAAGTTCTCCAGAGGCCTGGTAATGAACTAATCATTTGATTCAGGTGTGTTAACCCAGGGTGAGATCCAAAGCCTGCAGGACACCGGCACTTGAGGCCTGGAGTTGCCCACCCCTGTCCTACTGACTGAGATCACAGCTGGCAAAAACACAGACAGTAGAAAGTGAGGCTAAGCTAATGCGTTAGTGCCTTAAACCTGCATTCTATCTGAAGACCAACAGGTGGCGACAGCTGTGGCTATAAAAAGACTGACGTAGGCCTGTGGGTCAATGACTTTGTGCCTCTGTAAACACTTTCCTGCTTGGTTTATGGGCTCATTTACTCTTTTCGTGTCATACTGAATAAAAAAGTATATTTACAAACCTTCGTCATTCCACCTATTTTTCTATTGTGCGAAAGGCTTTATAGCCTTGTTTTGAAACAGGTGCTATATAAATCAAGTATCAGTCAGCACGGGGTGGTTGGGCTGACAGCTAGCCAAAAGTGTCCGAAGCTTCCACACAGGAAGTTACTAACAGTGACATGGAGACCATGGGCAAAAAACCTGCTGATGATGTAAAGCGCTCAGGCTAAACTTTTCTCATTTTTGAGGTAAATACATTCGCTGAGTGCCAATAAGAGCAGAGTGTACATACGGCGACAGACGCAAGACGATATAACGTCCTCTAGTTTACGCAACAGGTGTAGGTGTCATTGTAGAAGCTGCCCAGTGTACTAAGACAATCGCCCTGCTACGACGCTTTGTATGCAGCATTTTAGGTCATATGTGCTCAGAGTGAAGATCTGACAATGCAGGAGCACCTGGGACAAACAAAGGAGTGGCTTTGTGCTATGGTGGGCGCAAGTGTGGGGCCCTTTATGTGTCGACGCCCACAGGGAGCCATGACAGCACACGAGGCAAATGAAAACTCACTTTATCTGATTTATGTTGAATCCCAACAAAAAAACATGTTTACATACCACCAGATGCTAATGCTAACTCTGCGATCGCACTCCTGCATACAAACATCAATAATAAACAGAGCACTTACCCTGACGCTGTACATATCGTAGCAGGGGACTTCAATCACGCAGACTTAAAAAGAGCAATCCCCAAATTCCACCAGCACGTCAAGTGTGCCACTAGGGGTGACAAGATTCTGGACAAAGTTTATTCCAACATCAAAATGGGCTACAGGGCCAGACCTTTGCCACATCTGGGTCAGTCTGACCACTTGTCACTGTTTTTAATCCCTGCATATGCCCCCCTCAAGAAAACTGCTCTTACCATCACAAAGAATATTACCATATGGCCAGAGGGTGCCTCTCAGCAGCTGCAGGACTGTTTTGACAGGACTAACTGGGATATCTTTGAACATCAGGACTTGGAAATGTTCACAGACGGTGTCCTCTGCTATATAAAACACTGCATAGACACTGTTACAGCAGTCAAACGGATCCGGGCTTATCCCAACCAAAAGCCCTGAATGACCCGGGAGGTCAGGCAGCTGCTGAAGGAGAGGAACATTGCGTTCAGGTCTGGCAACAGGGATTACTACACCATAGCCCGATCCAACCTGAAGAGAGGCATCAGAGAGGCAAAGGGGGACTATAGGAGGAGGATCGAGGACCATCTGAAGAGTAATACCAGCCGGCAGGTGTGGCAAGGCATCCAGCACCTAACCAACTATAAGATCAATCTCGGAGCTGCGGACGGTGACCTGGAGCTGGCAGAGGAGCTGAATATCTTCTTTGCCCGCTTTGAGACCAGGGTACCGGAGGTATTGGAGCCACAGCAGCAACACGCCACCCATAGCAGCACCACCCTCACCCTGGAAGAGCACGAGGTGAGGCGCATGCTGCAGGCTGTTAACCCGAGGAAGGCGGCGGGTCCTGATGGTGTGCCAGGTCGAATATTGAGGGATTGTGCAGAACAGCTGGCTGGGATCTTCACCAGGATTTTCAACAAATCCCTCGCACAGGCAACTGTCCCACTCTGCCTGAAGTCCTCCACCATAGTCCCCTTGCCTAAGAAGCCCCACATCACCGGCCTGAATGACTACAGACCGGTGGCACTCACCCCAGTGGTAATGAAATGCTTTGAGAAGCTGGTCCGCAGACACATCACAGCAGCCCTGCCCCGCAGCCTGGATCCACACCAGTTTGCCTACAGAGCAAACCGATCCACGGAAGACGCTGTAGCCACAGCACTCCATGCTGCATTAACTCACCTGGAAGAGCATGGTAGCTATGTGCGGATGCTCTTCGTGGATTACTGCTCAGCTTTTAACACCATCCTTCCACACAAACTGGTGGCCAAGCTACAAGACCTGGGGCTTCCATACAGCACCTGCATGTGGATCAACAGCTTCCTCTCGGGCCGTAGACAGAGAGTCAGAGTTGGCCATCACACATCCTCAGCCCTGAGTCTCAGCACTGGCTCACCCCAGGGCTGTGTGCTCAGTCCACTGCTCTACTCTCTCTACACACACGACTGCACTCCTCGCCACCACAGCAACATCTTTGTGAAATTTGCAGATGACACCACAGTGGTGGGGCTCATTTCCAAGGGAGACGAGTCTACGTACAGAGACGAGGTGGAGCAGCTGACGTCATGGTGTAAGGCCAATAACCTCCTCCTCAACACTTCAAAAACCAAAGAACTCATAATAGACTTCAGAAGGAAAAAGGCAGAGATCCAACCACTATTCATAAATGGGGACTGTGTAGAAAGGGTGGCAAGCTTCCGCTTCCTGGGAGTCAATATAGAGGAGAACCTTTCCTGGAGTGTGAACACCTCCGAGCTGCTGAAAAAGGCCCAACAGAGACTGTACTTCCTGAGAATTCTCAGGAGGAATAACATCACACAGAGACTGCTGGTGTCCTTCTACAGAGCCACCATTGAGAGTGTTCTAACTTACTGCATATGCATCTGGTACACTAGCTGCACAGGGGCTCAGAGGAAAGCACTCCAAGGGATCATTAACACCGCCCAAAAGATCACTGGCTGCCCTCTCCCCACACTGGAAGTTCTACACAACGCCCACTGTTTTAAAAAGGCCCAAAACATCATAAAAGACACCTCACATCCTGGCCACTCCCTGTTCGAACTGTTGCCCTCAGGCAGACGGTACAGGGCAATCAGAGCAAGGACTAATAGACTCAAACACAGCTGTTATCCAACTGCAATAACACATCTGAATACTACAAAAAAATGTCCATCACGCCACTCTTGTGTTAATCTATGCACGGCCTGAAGCATGTGTGTGGGAATGTATGTGAATGTTTTACTGTTATATCTTATTAGTATTTTAAGTATTCTATCTATTTTATTTATTGAATTTTATTGTTTTATTTATATTTTGATATTGCTAGGGATGATGCAATGATCGGGGACCATTCTTCATTTCGTTGTTCTCATGACAATGACAATAAAGTTTCTGATTCTGATTCTGATAATGCAGCTGGTAAACTGTTTCCTTATTGTCGCTGCACTTTTCTCATCTTTTTCTTCAGTAATCCTTTTTTACTGTTTGTTTGTGCAGCGGTTTATGCTGCAGCATGGGGCCATTATCTTTTACTGCTTTGGGCAGAAGAAATCGCTTCCCACAGGGGCAAAGGCATGAACATCGAACTGCTAGTAAACGAACCACAAGTACGCCTTCATGTCTTATTGGTGGTGGGGAAATAATGGTGATTGTTGCCATATTGATATAATTATGACATAATGAATGAGGACATATTGGACTTTACCTGACAGGAAGAGCAGGACAGAGACACCCTCCTCTCCAGCTCTGTCAGTATCTCTTCCTTTAGGATGTTCAGCTGGTCACCTCCACCTCCTCCTCGGTCTGCTCCATCCAGTTCATTACCTCCTCCATTCACCAGGTGGTTGTTGATCGTGAGCAGCGTCTGATCATGTGCCTAAACGACCACAACAGTCACAGAAATGAGCATCATCCATGCTTGCGTGCACAAACAGCAGACTTCTGGACAGCCGCAGTTACCTGTGTTCTGTTATAGAGATGATCCAGCTTTGTCTGGATGCTGTTGATGGTTTCCTTCATGTGTGGTTGAGCTGAATCTGCAGGGACAATGGCCCCAGTCAGCCCGTGCCTACGAGATAGAAACAGTTTTGATTCCCTCGCGTGTGAGAAGTTTTCATCCACTCCAAAGCTGAGGTATATCTCCAGTGCAATAAACAGGAATTGAAAGTGTGCCGTCCATGCGTGACCCTAACAACACTTTAGTTTCTTTATTTCCACTAAACAGCGTTTCACTAACACTCAACTCAGTCCATGAAATAAAGCGTGCACGTGTGTTAAAAACAACAGTGACGTACAGCCTCTGGTTTATGCCATTGATGGTGGTCTGCATGTTGCTGAGGTCTTTGGTCAGGCCATGAATGGTGTTCTCCAGCTGTCTGATCTTCTCTGTGTCTCCTGGACAAAAGGAAAGGAAGGTGTGAAATGTGCTGCTTAATGCTGTAAATCTATTTGCTAAATGTCTCGACATGTTTTTCAGTCAGCTACTTATACCGACTGTTTTCATGTTTCCAGATTTGGACCATTTTGCAGAAACACACAGCTCACTGAGGTTCAGTACGTGTGACGCACATAATACGGCAGCCTGAGCTTCTTTTTTTAATGTTATGACCATTTGAAGCAGTCGTCCTTTACTTTATCAGAGGCCACACGTCTTCTTTCATTCTTGAGGTATCAAAACTCAGAAGATAAAGAATATTTTATGATTTGTTTGTAATTTCACCTTCTCCTCCCCGCTGCCCACCACCTGTGTCCGCGACACCAGTCTCAGGTGTCCCCTGTGGTCCACTGTGGCAGTCCTCCCCGGAGTAACCATGGCAACACCTCCACTCCATTTCTGTCACCATCTTGTAAGCTACTTTATATCTCGGTTTCCTGTACGTCCGATAGCTGAGGATGAAAAAGGAGTTTGTGAAACGACATCCAGATTGGTGTTTTCACTCGTCCGACCCCGTGACCCTTTCATCTCGATTGTTTTTAGTTTGTGTTGGTCGTCTTTATAGTGTCCCATATGGAAGAGAAATAGAATAAACTTATAAAAGACTTGCATCAGATGTGGCCTACTTCATATAGTGACTCATATAAGGCTGATATGATTTAGTCATGAACGTGGCCACTTTCTCAGTACTTTCATATATTCTTTTAGGAAGTATCCAAAACATACAAGTTTCATTTTTATAATTTTTAAGGATCTTATATCTGTTTTCACTCTCTTTTCATACAAGTTTCACACAAGACAGATACAAACTTTATAAGATTTATATTTATCTTTTCCATATGGGGTGGCTCAAAAATTGTTTCATTTTCTATGGCCAGATTTAGCTTTATATTACTCTTTTTTTGGTATCATTGTATGGAGTGTAGAAAAGTCAGGATAGATTTTAGAAAAAAATCTATAGGCATACATGTATTAGCCTGTCAGCATGCTATCATCTGTGTTTGGTTTCAAGGTGCAGCCATGCCTGAGTACAGCCTCACAGATCACTAATACAGCACCAAACGTTTCTGCCTTCAAAAACTGCAGCCAACTTGTTCCCGGTGATGACACTGCAAGATTTAATATTTGCAATGTAACCAAGTCAAAGACCTGCAGCGGCCCCTAAACCCTGCATGAGACATCATCATTGTGCTGTACACTGATATTCATGTGCAAAGGTCATTATATGTGAGGAAAATCACAGCAAATCATCTACTGATGATGAATGAGATTACAGGGACTTTAAATTCCCATTTTCCAAAGGAACTGCACTGAGCCAGTACAAAATCTCGTTCTTAGAGCATTCCTTTGCAAAAAAAGAAAAGCATGTTTTATTTGGAAAGCTTTGCTGGAGTCGTATCATTAATGTGCCACTCAGCTCTGCTTCTGAAGAGGTCTTATTTGCAGTCCTAACGCAATAAATAGACCAGAAATTGGCCAAAGCACTCCATAAAGATTTACCATCACAGGCATGTTAACAAGCCGCGGCTGCAAAAGTTTTTTTCCTTTCGTGACTTTACTGTAGGTAACACAGAAAAAAGATTTCGTCTTCCAGCTCCCTTTTCTGTGAGCGTGAGAAAAAAGGTCCTCGTAGAAGAAAAACAAAACAGGGCTCGAAGAAATGGGAGCAAGAGCTGGGCAGAGTTAGCAAGTGAAAGTGAGAGAATCATAAAAGGAAGAAACAGAGAGCAAGAGAAGATTGTTTTTGCAGGGTAGGAGACGAGACTGCGGTGCCTGGAACTCCTGTTGGCTTCATTCTTAGCATAGCCCAGGTTTAGACTGAGGCCCCTGGCAGGCATCGGGATCAAGCGGCAAGGCCAGGGTTAGACAACACAGTGAAAACTTCAAAGGAGGGAAAACATCAGCAATGCTCGATTAATGTTTTCTCCAAGTATTACATCCACGACTGGAAAACCCATTTAGCGAGTCCTATCTCTAGTAAATGTGCTCCGTTACTTGTAATAGTAGATATTCACCCGTCTGCACCAAAGAGACTTTATCACTGAGATTACCCAGAGACCAGTACGGAGCTGCAATCATGTGGAAGCCCAGCTTCAACCAGGCGCCCTCCTGACCTCGTGGTTGGAGACAAAAGATTGAGAGAGCTGAGTGAAGTCTACAGACAGGAAATAGAACAAAATGATGGATACAGGGTGCAGGACTCCTGCGGCTTTGAAGACGGCAAGGCTAAACTCGGGGTAGAATCCGGAAACACGGAGACGAGGCATAGATACTCACGCTACTCGAGGACACTGTCCCCAGGCACAGCGCTGGTAGTCCGGCTTGATGTACGTCTCCACGCCATCCTCCATCACGCAGCTAACCGTGCGCGTCACCACATAAGCGCACCAGTTCCTATTGAAGCAGGGAAAAGGAAATGGCAGATGAATGAGTGTGTGATGGCTATCGGTTAGCTCAGAGTTTCGAGTCAGGCGTTAACACAAACATAGCACCTCGCCCTCACTCCAGTTCTGCTCTACGTTCCCTGGCACAGAAAACAGGGAAGGAATGACAATCAAAACTCTGGTCACACGTTGAATGTGAGTCTCCACTGTTTGGAGTTTTTGTAGATTAATATCTCAGACCTTAGACTTGCAGTTATTGTTCTGTGCTGCACTCCAGGAAAATTGGTGCAAAAGTCAGATCATGTATGATAAGTACATGAATTTAACAATGACTGCAACACACCAAGTTCACTGCAGTATTTATACTGCATCTCTTTGCAGTAAACACAGAGTTACATTTATTCACAAATGCCCAGCATAACATTTATAAAAGCCTGTCAGATGCATGATCTCTTTCCACAAATCTGAGAAGTCGTGAACCAGGGAAAGTAACTGCAAAAGTAAATTAGATTTTCTCTGCAAACAGTTTTCAGTTCATTACATCAGTTTTAAAAAATGAAGCAATACCTTCATAAACCAATGAAGGTAGATACACTGTAAATGTGCTTTAAGTATGAAAGCGCCTGTTTGCGTTTTTCCTTACAGATAACAATATAAAAATAAAAGAAATATTCATTTCAGATCTGGCCCACATACCTCAAAGAATGACGGCCCTTTGGTGGCCCAGATTTGGTTTGCCAAAGGTGGCCCACGCATGGGCCAGCAGCAGACACGCTGCTGGCCCTGTGATGGCCCAGAACAGATGTCAGCCTAATGTGTACCTTAATCGACCCATGTAATAACTACATGTGCCGGAACATAATAGTGCAAAAGTAACATGACGAAACTCTGCTCAGACAGTGAATGGACTGATTCTTATATAACACTTCTCTACTCTCACAGATTACTCAAAGTGCTCCATACAGCATTCACACACTCGCTCTAAGCTAAGTGCTTCCTAACTACATTCATGCACATTCACACTCTTGACATCCTGGAGGAGTCAGGGATCGAACCACTAACCTTCCGATCAGTAGGTGACCTGCTCTACCTGCTGAGCTACAGCCACCCAGCGGCAAACATGAGTGAAACCTCACTGGGTTTTGGATAAAGTGTACACTCACAAACCTGTCAAACCTGCGTTTGAAACATTAGCTACCATAGCAGTATAGTATTGCAACATGACATTTGGGTCTTCTACCTAAAATAGGAAAATAAACAGTGTCATCATTGCCAGACCTGGCCCACATCTGGTTGACACACACTCTGCCATGACACCAGTCACTCAGAAGTGCCAGCTTGATGCTGGGCCAGACCTGTTTTCTATGAGCCTGGGCCACATAACCCAAACCATAATCGGCCCAGATATGGCATGCCATCACATAGACAGTGCCATCTACACCTGGCTCGTATCTGGATGACATACCACTTACTATGCCAGAAGCCAGCCAGCAGTGTCAGCTTGACACCAGATCCGGGCCAGACCTGACTGCTATGTGGGATATGACCCCCTATGAGCAAGCACTTCGGCAACAGTGGGAAGGAAAAACTCCCTTTTAACAGGAAGAATATATAACAAAATATAAGAGTAAGAAAACGTTTAGCCTAGTTAAGCACATAATGTTAACCCGGGGATGCAGGTCGCTTCGTCTAAGCAAACAAATATCAGCAACATCAGTTTCCAGTTTTTCCAAACATAACTATATTTCCTGTCTTTGTTAACTTTGATGTTCCAAAGCTACAAGCTGGTTGTGCTAATACTGGGTTACTTAGTGGACTTCACACAAGAATCACACAAAAAGCTGAAGTTAGTTTATGATAGTAACCTCACTGTCCACATGGTGTTCTCTCTGGTTGTTTCACTGTATTTGAGCCTACAGCAACTCAGTGCACTTAGGTGCGTAGACATGGTCAACATGACCTGCTAAACTGCTAAACCAGACAGGTTTGATTGGGATTATCGCACATGAACACTTTTTCTGATTTTTCTGTGATCAAATGTTAATGTCAGAGAGAGTGTCCAGACTACTTCAAGCTGATAGAAAGGAACACTGCTATCAGCTAAGAACAGGATCCTCAGACTACAGCTGGCACAGGCTCATTAAAAAGAAGATTTGAAAACCATTGCCTGGTCTGATGAGTCTGCATTTCTGCTGCAACATTCAAACAGAGTCCAAATTTGGTGTAAAAACCATGAAAGCATGGATCCATCCTTCCTTCTATTAATGCGTCAGGCTGCTGGTGATAAAACTGCGTTTGATGCCACTTTGGGCCGCTTACTACGAACTAAGCCTCATTTAAACAACCATCCAATTATGACCACACCTACCCATCTCCTAATGGCTGCTTCCAGCAGGAAAATGGACCATGTAACAGAGGTACAATCATCTCAAACTGGTTTCATGAGTTCACTGCACTCAAATCCCACAGTCACCGGATCCCAATCCTACTGGGTCACCTTTGGTGCAAGAAGACATTCACATCATGGATCTCAGCAACTGTGTGATGCTGTCATGTCAATATAGACATGAATCTTCAATGAATCTTTACAGCACTTGATTGAATCTATAGCATCGAGAATGAAAGTAGTTCTGAACGCTAAAGGGAATCTGACCTAATGTCTGTGAAGGTTCTCAGTCATCATCGTAGTATAAGGAGCTTGGAAAGCTCCTTAGAAGTTCAAACTGAAGGTGAAACATCTTCAAGCAACTTAAAGAAGTCCAGACGCTTTTCTTTCCAAGCTCCTTAGACCAATCTGACCTAATACTAACAAGGTGTACTATATATGGTGCACACACGTGTCACTGCTGACAGGGTAGCCCTCTGATCAACCCTCTGAACCACCGATTCCCACCTGTTCAAGGAAGCACGATGTTCATTGATCCTACAGTACACACATGGAAAACCACAACACCAAGCATAAAGTGGCTGCAAAGAGCAAAATCACAGATCAACAGCAGCATGCATCTAGAGTTATGTTTCCCGGTGAAGTATTCACTCGCGTCATGTACTTCCCCTCCTTCACTGAGCCCTGAGGGGACTGTAAGTAAGTAAAGTTTATTTATTACAGTTTTTCTCGATTGCTTAAACACTATAACCAGGCTTTTAAACTAAAATTTCAAAACCGTAACGCTATTTTTCAAAAAGCTCACCCATTTCCCTGAACTATAAACACTATTCCCTGCTTTGACACATGAGTCAAATTTGGTGAACTGTTACTGCAAAACTCTACACACAAATCCCTACATTTTTCAGTGCTTACACCATGTAGTCATTTAGAAAGCACTAGCATTCAATAATGTTAACTTAAGTCAGCATAGCTTGAGCTCAATTAGCACACAATTAACCAGGTGGAAACACTAGGAGTCAAAATTTATCACACACCAATCAGAACCTTCGATGGATAGATAAAAGGGCCAAAGTCAGCTCATTCAGGTTTGAAACAATGGATCCAAAGAGATGCAAAGGAAGAGGACGTGGTGGAGAAAGAGGACGTGTTGAAGGAGGAGGACGTGGTGGAGGAAGAGGACATGGTGAAAGAGGAGGACGTGGTGAAAGAGGAGGACGTGGTGAAAGAGGAGGACATGGTGAAAGAGGAGGACGTGGTGGAGGAAGAGGACGTGGTGAAAGAGGAGGAGGAGGAGGTGGTCTAGGACAACAGGAAGGTGGTGGAGGAGGAGGGAGAGGTGGAGGAGGAGGAGGACGTGGTGAAGGAGGTGGAGGTGGAGAACGACGGCGACAAGGAAGGGGAAGAGCAAGGGCAAGAAGACAGTCAGTCTCGGATGAAATTCGAGCCACTTTAGTTGACCATGTCCTTGTCCATGGGATGACTATGAGGGAGGCTGGGCAACGAGTACAACCAAATTTGAGTCGCTTCACTGTTGCCTCCATCATCAGAACCTTCAGGGAGGAAAACAGGTAGGTGTACTTGCAGTAAGACTGCTTTGTACAGTAACTTTTAAGTTACTGAACTTATGTTTCTTGAGTTTCAGTATGTTTCCATTATTTTCCTGTAAAAAGAATGTGTGACAGTTACAGTAATGAGTGCTTCTATTTTTGTAGGACACAGAGACGACCACCTGGTGGAGGCAGGTTAAGGCTTTTGTCGGAGGGGCAAGAGAGGGAACTTGTAAACATGGTAATTGCAAATAATGTAATCCGCCTGCAAGAGATTCAAAGGAGAGTGATTGAGGATGATCATCTTTTTCGAGGCATAAATGCCATCAGCCTCTCCACAATTGACCGCATCCTCCGAAAGAATCAATTCCGGATGAAACAGGCATACCGAGTCCCTTTCGAACGAAACTCTGACAGAGTGAAAAACCAACGTGTGGAATATGTTCAGGTATGAGTTTTGATACTGTATAAAGTATTGTGTACCATCACAGCATGGCAGTTTATGCTGCCATTTCAGCACTCTTGAACTGTGGTTCAGGGTACCGATTGACTCTACTGTGTTATGTGTTTTGCAGAGAATCTTTGAGATTGAAGGACGGCCTGTTCCCCATGAAATAATCTTTGTGGATGAGGCAGGTTTTAACCTGACCAAAAGAAGGAAAAGGGGGAGGAACATAATTGGCCATCGGGCTATTGTAAATGTCCCTGGTCAGCGTGGAGGGAATGTCACTATGTGCGCAGCCATCAGCCAACGAGGGGTACTCCACCGCCATGCCGTACTAGGACCCTATAACACTATGCTTCTCCTTGCTTTTCTTGATGGTTTAAGACAACATATGTTCCAGCTGGACTACAGGGAACCAGCACAGCCAGAGCAGCCTCACTACGTTGTTGTGTGGGATAACGTCAGCTTCCATCGCGCTGCTCTGGTTCGTGACTGGTTTACCAATAACCCAAGGTTTTCTAATATCTTTCTGCCTGCATACTCTCCCTTTCTAAACCCGATAGAGGAGTTATTTTCGGCATGGCGGTGGAAAGTGTATGACCGAGAACCTTATGTCCGTGTTCACCTCCTTCAGGCCATGGAAGAAGCCTGCCTAGACATATCAGTAGATGCATGCCAGGGGTGGATCAGGCATGCAAGAGGATTTTACCCCCGCTGCCTGGCTGGGGCCAATATAGCCTGTGATGTGGATGAGATTCTCTGGCCTGACCCAGACCAAAGACAAGATGCTGAGGTGGGATAATGTTTCTGGTGTGTGTTGTACTGTATAGTACATGAATAAAAATGTGCCACTGTACATACATTGGTTGCGTCTTTTGTGTTTATCATGTGACAAGGGTTTTGAAGGGGAGAACCATAAGCAACCTATTTGTTTTGGAACTATTGTTTTGAATTAATTGTACCAGTGTGCAAAACTCTGTTGTAGTGTGTGTGTTTTTGAGGGCTTGTGTTTGATGTCTGAGGGCAAAGTTTGGTTTTTCAGCAAGAGTGAATAGTTTTGAGTGTAGAGCTTCATTTTGACCTGAAAATAGGATATTTGGGAAATTGAGTGAGATGTTATGGATTTGTGTTTACTGTTGTGAGAATATGAGGCATAGTTTCAAGAAATGTGTTTTAGCAATCGAGAAAAACTGTAAGCGCTCTTCATAGACAGGCCGTCACAAAGCGCTGTACACAGAGATTAAAATAAACAGACAGTTAAGTAACAAAATAGACAATATACACAATATAAAAGGTTAAAAGTAAATAAATAAGTAAAATAGTAAAATAATACTGCAGCTCCTAAGAGCTGGTGGCTAACTTTGTTTGCCAGTGACTTCAGTGGAAACAGCTGCCCGCTGTGGCTCAAATAACACTGGCTGCTTAACTGAAAAGAACTTTTCACACTAAATTAAATCCAATGTTGATAAAATAATGCTCATTATAGCAGCTTTCTAATGCTAGGTTCAGGTTTTAACTTAATCCATACTTTTCACGCCAACTCAAATATTAATCCTAAAATAATTCCCATGAAGTGGACGGTCAAACATTTGTTAAAACAGCAAAAAAACGTCCCCATAAACATGCTTTCATAGCACGACGCTCCCACACACTCCCACAGTCTGCAGGCTACTCCGTTTGTCCTCGTCTGCCTTATCGCCCTTGACCCTCTGATGTCTCTCTTGATAACGGCTGCAGATAGATTTGAGACACAGACGTCCTTCAGTCACTTTCTATCATCATTTTCATATTACCCACAATCCCCATCTGCGGCTATTTCTCCAGTGGTCATTACGGCCAATTAGTGTCACTCCCAGAGTCATCTACGCAGAACTATGAAGTGTTGTATGGATAAAATTTGGAGAACACAAGGAGCTCCTTCATCCTGGGAAGTCAGTCAGCAGCTTCAGTCCCTCTTCTGTCTCGTCCTTTCATCCGTCTGTCTGTCAGTCTTCACGTCTGTCACTTTTCTCTCTGTGTTACCGTCTTGTTCAGTCTCACACAGGTTTTGGCACCCGAGCGCCTCTCTGTCCATCTCTGTTTATTATCTGCTACTCGTCTCCTTTCCTTTTTTCCTCCTCCTGTAGCCTTCGTTCTCACCCCGTAAACTGTCCCCCTCCTCATTCCAGAGCTTGTTTCATTGACAAGAAGAGTTTATCATGTTCTGACCCCCATGACCTATTACCTCTCTTCATGGGAAAGTGAACTAATTAGTTGTCAGACTGCTGTTAATGTTTGTTGATCTGAAACATAACATATGCTACAGATGGATGGAATCAACCACATCCACACCTTAAACATGTCAATTTTCAAAAACTTTACTTATTGTTGGAGCTTTTTCCCAAAAGGTTTTCCCAAAGTTCTGGAGAAAAAACTGTATCTGCTTCGGGAAACTTTGCTGGGTCAGGACATTTGCAAATACCCCATCAACCTGATCGCGGTGCCAAAGCCTGTGCGTTACATACGAACGCTGAGCCCATCAGCTCCGTAACATATGCCAAGGTCGCGAATCTGAGACATCCACTTCATCCATCCATCCATCTTCATCCGCTTTGTCCGGGGCCGGGTCGCGGGGGCAGCAGCCTAAGCAAAGAGGCCCAGACCTCCCTCTCCCCAGCCACCTCCTCCAGCTTATCCGGGGGAATACCAAGGCGTTCCCAGGCCAGCCGAGAGATATAATCTCTCCAGCGTGTCCTGGGTCTGCCCCGGGGCCTCCTCCCGGTGGGACATGCCTGGAACACCTCACCCAGGAGGCGCCCAGGGGGCATCCTTGTCAGATGCCCGAACGGCCTCAGCTGGCTCCTTTCGATGTGGAGCAGCATCCACTTCATTTAATTATAATCAATAAAAACAGTTAAAAACAACCGTTGAGCATAATTTTCTCTTGCAGAAAGCAAAGAGGTCCAGGTGATGGTTAAAGAAGCACCTCAGACAACATTTTGGTTTAAATTCATGACGTCAGTCCAACAGTGAAGAAAGGACAGGAGGGCGGGGGCAGAGCGAGGGGAAGACATGCGGTAAAGGATGGATGCTCTCAGCCGTACGGCACGTGGCCGCCCGCTCAGCGCCCCGAGCTTTAAAGTAGTTACTGTTACTTTTCACTGTACACTTACAAAAAGGCTTTTCAACAACTTCTGTTGAGAGTAGAAAAGTTAAAGCACACAGGGATTAAAGTTTCATTTAAAATGGAAACAGCCTGTAAGATTTGTTACTCTCTTTTTTAAATGGGACTTCTTTATGTTTTCTGTCCACAATAATAGATGTTCATAGACGTTCATGGCTCTACGTGACCGATTAGGCTGTTGTTAGTTTTGTTTTCACAGCTTCCCTCCTCACGCAGCCACAAACTGACCTGTGTCTGTTCTGTCTTCTGTTAGGTGCATGTGTAAACCACTCACTCTACAGCCACGGTTTACTTAATGTGATGACAGATTATCACTGACATGTATGAGTGGGTCAAAAACAGTGGTTACATCTGTTAAATCCGCCTGTGATTCCCCCTCATTAACATCTTTTCGGATTGGCTGAAGGGAGCGTCCTAACGTTCCCTCTGATGTGTGCTATGATGTTGAATTATTATTTATAGTGTTCCTGCGCACTGTTTTGGTAGAGCAGTGGCTTAATGAAAGTGAGCTCTGTGGATCATAACCATAGTTTCCTGCTGACTCGATGCTTGATGTCAGCTGAAGGGTGAGAAATTTCATGAGGATAATACATTTTGTTTCAGTGAACACAAAAAGTATTTGTTAATTATTTAGATCTTTAGTGTCTGTCTGTGAAGCTTTTGTATCTGCGTGTCAATCGAGTTGATCCCATAGAAAATAACTGTGCAGATGTTGATTCAACCTGAAATAACCCAACAGCTGCTCTGACCTCCGATCTTTGTCTCATCCTGTGGCGGGTTAGATCGATCAGTAAGGCATCTAACATCTAACAGCATGTTTCAGACAGAGGGTACCACAGCAAGCAGAAAAACTCAGACGTGCTGTTGAGATTTTACTTCTTTATCTCATATTGACACATCTCAAGGATTAAATGTGTAGTTAAACATCTTTAGACTGAAAGAGGAGTTTTCACTGTTCGTGGTCCTTCATGTAAAAGGCTAATAATACATGTGATGGTTGTTTCTCTTTTCACCAATAAGACATGGAGTTTGAGTGGAGGGGTTATGGGAAAAACACATGAAATATTGATGGCAGTTAAAGGCCGTGCGCAGAAACTTGTGGCTTATTTGGTCCGTTTACAGCATATCACGTTGCCTCACACTGATGTGAAGTGGTTTCTAGCCGGTTCGATCCCAGGGCTCTCTGTCCTGGTCGTTGTGTCCTTGGGCAAGACACTTTACCCTACTTGCCTACTGGTGTTGGCCAGAGGGGCCGATGGCGCGATATGGCAGCCTCGCTTCTGTCAGTCTGCCCCAGGGCAGCTGTGGCTACAACCGTAGCTGCCTCCACCAGTGTGTGAATGTGAGAGTGAATGAATAGTGGCATTGTAAAGCGCTTTGGGTGCCTTGAAAAGCGCTATATAAATCCAATCCATTATTATTATTATTATTAGCTTTCAGCCTGGAGTCGGCACCGCTGAATGATATTTGGCTGAAATCACCCAGCGCCCATGCGTCCAAACAGCACTGGAGCTGCCTCTATATGCTTCCACAGATGCAGCACAGACACTCGTGTGATTTGTTCCACTAGCTGTGCATTGCTGTTTTTAATATATTACATTTTCCTCAGTTACATTGTGTTTAATGTCTTTGTAAAACTCGGTCTGGTGGTCGGTTGCACTGCATTATGCTTCGTGGTGGTTTGCTGGGTTACCGCTGGTCTTGCTCTCTTCTACTTAAAATGACTGAGAAATGGGAATCGAACATGTTCATCAAAGCAAGAGTAAAAAGAGAGCGTTTCAAGTCACACAGCCGTGGTTAATCGTCACCGCTCATCCTCCTGTTCTCGCACTTTAGCTGACTTGTTTTCGTCACAGGGATTCAGTGGGACAGCGCTGCCGCTCACTGACAGCAGATAAAGCTTAGAGCTGGCAACACCCCGCCCGATTTTCTCTGACAGAGAACAGAACGTCTCATATAAATAAACGTAACCATCGATCATTTTTTCACTTCTGAGCAGACACAGATGTGCAAACACGCATTCGTATCCATATACATCCAGAACTGCCTCGATCTGGCAGCTTTCAAACACTTAGTGTACACACCGCCCTCACTGTGGGCTCATTTTCCAGTCTTTCCATCATGGGATGACAGCCGTCTTTATATTTGTCAGATGATGACGAAGTCTAAGCGCAAAGCTCATTGAGTGCATGTCTGTCCCAAAAGCAGACTTTGCTGGATTTGTTGAAGTTTTCAGGCTCTGTGCTGCATAGATGACACATCTGAAACGTTTCAGCAAACCCGTTTTCTCCTCTCTGGCTAATCAGCATGAAGTTAGGCTTTCTCAGCCGTAATCCAATAAAGTCCCAATAATCCAAACGGCTGCAGAGAAATCACTCAGATGAAAGTGCACTAACTAGACTTGGCATCTTTGCCCATAAGTGTGAAACACAATTGCACGCACACTCAGCTGTGCATTCCTAAACAAGCACTAGCACACGCACAAAGGTAGACGCAAACCCGAGTGTCACCTGCTCATTCTTCACAAACACACATTACTATTGTGAACATCATCATTAAAATCACTGCTCAGAACATAACACGGCAGGAACACGTGTTCCTCCGTGGACACACCGTCAAGACCGTGACGTATGGATACTAAAATACTTGCTTTGGATTTCACAGTGCCGGTGTTTGGACAGTGACACGTTTTTGTAGTTTTGCCTCTGACCAGCACGATGGGGGACTTTAAATCATACAAGCAGGATGTGATTGAAGAGCCAACTGTCAGCGTTATTTCAGGCCGTTTAACAAAATTGCTCCATTAACTGTTCAGCATTGGCAGATGTTTTTATACATAGTGCCCCATTTTCAGATGGTCGAAAGTAATTGGACAAACTAACAGAATTTTAAATAGAAGGAATGGTTTTAATATTTGGTTGAAAGTCAGTGAGTGAAGTGTAGAACATTTCCTCCAACGATATTTTTCTCTTCCTTCTATCTGCTACATTTCGTTTGTTTCGTCTTTCCAAAAAGTTGTGTTTTGTCCAAACTGTGTTGGCTCTTTTCCGTGAAGGCCAGCCTGTGCTTCCTGTTCCTGGGTGTAACCAGCGGTTCACAACTATGAACTTGTTTTTCGTAACCAACTAAAGATTGTCGATTTGATCGCTCCTTAAGTTTTTGCTATTACACTCATGGGATTATTTTGGATTTAATGATGGGCATGTTCACTTGCACTGACATCTCCTTCAACCTCGTACTGAGAGCTTGAGCGGACAGTACCACCAAAACATACCAAGTTCAACACTCAGAATCAGCTCCAGACCTCCAGGATCTGCTTCATTTACCATTAGAAAAATACAGTAGCAGGTTTCGCCTGGACATAAAAGAGCTTGTCGGTCAGTCGTCCAGTTACTTTTGAGCTACTGAAAAAAACTGGCTTTGTGTAAAAATGGCTGTAGTTGATAAACTGTCACAGTCGGGGTGTTTGCGGAGTGGACGCAGAAGCAGACACAGGAGAGAGAAAATGAAGGTTTAACAAAAAGCCGTTTATTTGGCTGATAGTAAAAAACCACCAAACAAAGGCGAGGCGAACTGGGGCAAAACTAAACTAGAAACTAAACTGGGAGCAGCTAAACTTACTATGACGACTAAGACGTGAGACATAACATGTAAACTGAACAGCAGCATGCAAAACTTTGAACATGAAGTAAACTAAACCTGCCAAGAACACGAACACGAAGAGTAGAAAGCAAGACTCTGCGACCCGACGTGAAGTAAACAGACGACCCAACAATGAAGAGAGGAACACAGAGGACACATGCACAGAAGGGTAACAAGGGAAGTGGAAACACCTGGAAACACAGCTGATACAAGTGAACACGACGCCACAGGGGAAGCAAAACTAAACACACCGAACATGGAAACACAAGACTTTCAGACAAAACAGGAAACATGGAAAGACGTAGACTGTGACAACACAGGCTTGACGACGGGACATGGAACACGCAGACATGAAACGCACAATAGACAGAACGATACACAAGGAGAGGAAGATAGAAACAGGAAGCAACACATGAACAAGGGAGCATGGATGAAACTAAGACATACTAATAATACACTAGAACTTACCAATTACTCTAATAAATCATGAGGAATCAAAAACAGTAAATAAACCTAAAATGCTGGTCACAGTCCCGCTGTCATAAACAGCTCATGCATTAGTTTTGTTAATGTCCTTGAATCAGAGCTGAAGGTCTACACGAGGGCTGTTCGATATAACGATATAAAAACATTTATCGTGTCCTATCACGCTATCGTTGGTTTCGTGGTGTCGTAAAATAAACTGTTTATATTAATATTGTTTCATCGTTTGATGGTCACTGTAGTGGCTACATTAATTTCTTAAAGTAAACCTTTCACATGAATCCCAGTACGCTGCTGTACTCCCAAATTAAAGTGCACAGCTGTTGCCAGTATTGAATCATTTTTCTACAGTTTGCTTACAATAAACATAATTTACGCTTTACTGCTGTTAATGCATTTTAATGATGAGAAAGCTTTCCTTTCTTTGCTTCGATAAACTAATAAAGCATTAAAAAAACTTGGATTGTTTCCGAATACTCACATCCCGTTAGATAACTCACCGACTGAAACTCTAAACATGTCTAAGAGTAAATGACATTAAGACATTTGGACTTTGGAGAAGTTTGTAAAGCTAAAAAGCTAAAAATCTGAGTTATTACAGGCAACTGAGAATTAAAGCGCTCGTGTTTGAAATGCACAGGTCTCCATGTATGGGTCTGTACTATTGCCTCCCATCAGGGGCCATTCAGCAACGTTTCCTTTACTATATCAGCTCCACAGTATAATACTGCACATGTGCAGAGCAGTTCCTGCACATGCTTCAGGATGTTTATGGCTACATTGTGTATTTTCAGGATGCTTGTCTGACAGTAGTAGATAGAGCCAGAAATGTAAAGCTAAAGTACAATGATATTCAATCCATATTCAAACATCTATTGTGCAACCAAACATTGTTAAACCTGCTGAACTGTAGTTGAAACTCACTATGTAGGCTGAGTCTGTAGACGCTTTCCTTGTGCCAGTGCAAGTGGAAAGAGTTCAAGTGGAAGTGGACAAACTGGTTCAGGTAATTACAGAAGAAGGTGTGACTGAGGCTGGGGTCATGTGGAAGTAATCCAAATGGACACACAGAGAAGGCATTTCAAAAATCCACATCCATTTATTAAATTGCATTATGTAACCTTTTTTTTATCATAGCGCTAAAAACCCTTTAAATCCACACATTTGTATCAGTATTTCCTGAGCCGCTCCTTCCCTCAGACACTGTCACATTTACAAGTGTAACTTTGTTCTCACAGCTTTGAACCATCAGCAGTAACAGAGACTTCTGTCAGATAAGAGGACGTACAAATGCAGCTCTTTGGAGGTGTTCATTGCACAAACAGTATTGTCTGGCTTTTTCTTTTTCGAGGCAGGAGGTCATGTGATGAGCCGATTAGTTTTTATTGACAGTTGTAATAAAGAGATTAGCGATGGCACACTGGAAATGTTCTGGGATTGAGAAACTCACAGCATCTACAGTAATTTCCATCACCTGTCGACCTGCCGGTCGTACTGCAGAAAATCAGCATCTGCATGAGAAAGGCGGGACAGGTTTTTTACTTCATTTCAAAAACTAAAAAAAATGTCCAAGATTTTCTCTAGCAACTTTTTTTAAACACCCATTTATCGGGGATTAGCTCATAACTCATGTGGTGGCACAGTAAAGTCGGGCCTGGGTTCAAAGCTACCAGCTGTTAAATCACAAATTAACTTTGACTTTTGTGGAAAGCTGAATTCAATTTCACTTAAAACACTAAAGCTACAGACCACAAAACCAAAACAAAATACTGAAAGGGGCTAAAAAGTAGAGTAAAGGTGAGTAAAGTGAAGGTGAGTATAAAGTTACTTTAACATGATAAGACATACCTGCTGCCTTGCCGCCTTAAGATGTTGCTGATTTCTAAGGATGAACCAGGAAATTGCTTAGAGTTTGTAGCTATGAACAAGTGTTCTCTTGTAAACAGTAATGTGAGTCATTGTTACCAGAAGGTTAATGATTATAGCAGCTTTAAGTCAACGAAACGGGAAAGCCGCGCCTTTGCAATGCAAGAAAGTAACCAAACGATTGGCCTTGAATGCTGGCTTCACATCCTCACATCCACGTCGTCAGTCTCCCACAGTCACAAACATGCAAACTATGCCTTCATTAGCTCTCTGGCAGACACAGAGCAGGGAATCTTTGAACGTATGCGTCTTGTCTTTATATACAGAGCTATAACTCAGCGTGAGTGAAAGTCTTACACCTGCCTGAACCTTGCTTTAATGCCCAATAAATTTCAGCTCCCTGTAAAACAGCAGACAGAAACTTCACAGCCAAGCAGGAAGTTGTGATCTGACATCTCTACCCACGCATTCCAGGTTCATTATATTCAGCAGCATCACTGCATGGGACCTGCACAGAGAACGTGCGGGTAAAGTAGAATATTCGCATCGAATGAGTGGGCGGAAGAGGGAGTGAAAGAAAGAAAAGAGTGGGCTGAGGTTTAATGCTTAAACAAAGAAATCCTTTGGCGGCGTCTATTGTTGAGGAATCTTTCACTTATCTTCAAGGAGAGGCCTCGACAGCAACCTGAATGAGTGGGTTGAAAGGGGTAGGCTAGCATTTGAACTGTGAACCGGAGGTCGAGCGTCCCTATGAAGTCCTTGTACACACAGTGAAAGGCACACGGATCGCCACGGATGACTCGAGTGCACTCACTCATGCTTGAGCGATCCCATTTGGAGAGGCTAACGTACAGAAAAGGCAGGCGCACGCATATTTCCAGGCTCTGCACACGTTTTACTGGCACGCACACCAGGACGTGCGTGACTATGTAAACTTCTCTCTGATTGTTTAGCCTGACGGTCACCAAGATATACTGAGAATGTCTAGGATTCTGCCATTTGCTTTAATATTATTGCTAAGACACATCAGCATTCGGAGGTCTGCGGGGGATTTTTGGTGACCCACTTGAATTTTAGCCATTTATGGAAGCGTGCGCATTTAGAGCATAAGTGCTCAAAGCCTTAAAATCACAGTTGCCCAGAATAGCAAGGTAAAGCTCTCCAAGCTGTTTGTAGTACAAATGTCCTGTCATGGCATCCGTGACCCGAGTCGAGGCTCATAGTCTCAGCTGTTGAGCTGTGTGGGGGGATGTGATGGGAAGAAATCCCAGTCTTTATAACTTTCTGTAGGTTTATGTAAACAAAGGACGGCTTCCTCATATGTGATGCGCGCTGAAACTATGGTAATTAGGTTACAAAGGCTGTGCCTGGAGAGCATCCCTGTTCCCACATGGCATTAGCATATTTAAGGAGATGTTTTTTATACTGACCTAATTAACAGGAAGCAGAAAATACGGATAAAGTGAATTTGAGCACGTTCCAAGTTTTGGTTCAATAGGAGACAAACAGCCTGATCCACCGGCTGCATAGTGCAGCGTTAAACATGTTCTAACTGTGCAGTCCTATTAAATTTACAATGAAGTTTACGCCCCTCACTTCTGAGTAATTTTGTGGGTAGATGTGTCATATAGATGGGTGATTGTTAGGGAAATATTACACTGACAGAGATGAGCTGGAGCTGATCAAACACGTGCCAAAAAGACAAATAGAGGACATGCTAATCACTTCTGTGCCAGTCAGACAAATCAAATAATTATGTTCTTCAATTCTGTTGCAACAAGAGTTAAAGTAATAGCCATGCTTAGTGCAAATTAGCAGATGTTACCATAGTAACATGCTAAAACTAGAAAGCTCATTGGAGCTTCTTAGCTGCTGCTTACATGAGATGATATTTAACACAGTCTTCAATTTAAACTGTCAACGGTTGCCCCAAAGTGCTTCATATTGGTAAACGGCCTAAAAATCTACTTGAGCATTCAAACAACATGTTACGTTCACGTAACCACCGAGATTTATGCACATTCACAACACTTCAGAGCAATTTGGGGTTCAGTATCTGACAACAGTCAGTGTTGTCTTGTGTTGTGGGTGTCAGCCACCAGGTTTAAATAAAGATAACCAACACATCAGCCCGGTTCTTAGTCTGTGTACAGATCATTGTCCATTCACACTATGGATGCTTATCAGCTTTGATAAAGTGATACAAAGCAATAATATCTGAGTAGGCCTACAGTTGGTGATTTTGAGATTGGATTTCAGCCACACAGACCGTTTGCCCGCATACAGACAAACTCACTCAAATGTTACAGGTCGACAATTCTTGGACTACGACAGAAACGTGAAAGCTTCCTGCACCCATGCCCCCTGATTCTGCACATTCATATGCAAACATCTCTTTAACAACACTGTTTACTTTTTACCCTGAGAGCGACATCAATTTCTGCTTGGAATTTCATCGCAAGTCATCCAAAAGTTGTTGAGACATTTCACTCAAAACCACAAATTTGAACTCCACGGTGGTCCTAAAAGAAAAAAAAGCTACCACGAATGCTGAGATCATTCAGCCTGTATCAGCTGGCAGGCATTACCATCCACACAGCCAAACTTAAGCACTTGAGTGTGTGAGAAATTCAACCCCCTCATTGTTTAGTCTCACCGTGCATTAAGATCGGCTGAGGGAGCACTTTATGAGGTGTTTATAATTTATAAACGAAGAGCACAAAGTGTTGGATCACATGTGGGTGAACAACAGTTGTGAACATGATATTTTGGGCTAATGCTTAGTTGAATCTAAGGATTAGTTCCCTGTAGATTTATGCAGATGTGGTCAGTTAGGTTTTGCATGCATTGATGTTAAATAAAGAGGACTAGAACCACCGAACGCTGCCTTTAAACTTCTGCGATGCTTAATGAACGGATGCTTGCTCAGACGCAATTAAGACAAGCTAAGTTGTGGACAGCAGCTCCCACATTGCTGAACAATCCGAATCTGCTCCTGTTTCCTTAATAATTCCTTAAACAGAAGAAGAGCGTTCTAAACAGAAAACCACAATGAGAAGGTTAGAAAGTGAAACAGAGTCTTGTGGTTCTGCCGGTAACTTTTGGTCAAGAAGCTTTTGGAAATTTCACATTTGATTCATTTTTCAGTGGATCCTTAAACCTTAGGCCCAGAACAAAGAAGCCTTTGTCATTCAGTTATGAAGGACTGACAGCAAATCTCGGTGTTTACGACTGACGTTTCAGTTCAGCCACAGGAGTAAGTACCAAAAACCATCAGGGCTCCGCATTCAAGACTTTTGTTCTCAGTGTCATGTTTGAGGACACCAAAATAAAAAGTTTAGACTTTTGAGTACGGAGAGAGGCGACCGACTTATTCCAAAGCCATTTGCTGCACAGGGAGGTACAACAAAGTTACACATTCATTTCATTTTGCTCCAGATTACTCCAGTGTCTGAATAAGTGTACAGTGCATTTGTCTCCCTTTGTGACCCATGTATAAGGGAACCTAAGTGTGATAACTAACAGACGGTGACAGTAAGCATGTTCTGCTCCTTGCTACCCTCCAGTGGTGATCTAATGCCTCGTCCATCAAACTACCAACGAGCCAAAACAGGTCTGCAGTCCACCTGCATCCATCTCCAACATCTCCTCCGCTCTTCCTCAGTCAATATCTGCAGCTTGGAGATTTTGGCAGGAGATGTGTCAGAAAGCTCTGGGTCCTCCTGATCCCGCAATCTAACCTCTGCTGGATGTCTCCAGTTCATACCAAAGCCTTTGCCGCTTTTGGAATACTTCACACATCTGTCAAAACAGATCACTTGAGTTCAAACAGATGTCAGAGGGGCAAACTGCACCGTCATGGGCCAATACATTCTTCTTCCTGATACGTCACTTTGTGTGTGCGTATGTGTGTGTCCATCACAGGCCAACCATGGTGACTCCTTCATAGCCTGCTGGTTGCAGCAAAAGGAAGCCTTTTAAGAAGCAAAGCCCCCCCTCTGCCCCTGTCAGTCTGTCTTTTTTCTTGTCTTGTCTCCCCTCCCTGCCTTGTTGTCACTCTTTCACTCTCTTTTGCCATGCCCGCTTGCTTGGTCTCACTCCAGATAGCCTTTTATACCACTTTTTCTACTCCTGCAGAGACAGAGAACGTTTTATGCCTACTTGTCTCCGTCTGATTTTTTTTCTTTTAGCTTCCTATCTCTTGCTTCCACTCGACCAATCAACTCGTTCTCCATCTCCATCTTGTGTCCTCCTGTCTGTGGTTACAGCTCAACTTGAATGCACACGTGAACAGCTGCTTTTCGTCACAGACAGCATCAGCAGCACAGAAACCTGATAGAAACCTCTGTCGCAGGAGCTCAGCTCCCAGAAGCTTGGCCTATCCTGCCGACACATACACACTAACTACAAACACATGCAGGCCTCGAGGCAGACCCACACCACATGTGAGTGCAGTGAACCTTTTTATTCACACACATGTGCGACTACCTACATCATCAGATCAGTTCTTTATTCATCCATTTACAGCCGTACAAGTCACTCGCATTGTCTGAGGGGGTCGTCCACACACGGGCCCCTGAAGGAGGCGATCAATTACATGCTAATAACAACCTACGGGGTGGATACAGGATAATAAAAATTATACGCCCACTAACAATATCATTGGCCGGGTCTGAGCTGGGACGCCATCAGTGACTACTAAGCAGCTGTCTTAGGATCAAAACGGGAATGGTGCAAATCCAGCTGAACCAGCAGTTCTGAAAAATGAAGCCAACATGAAAGGTTAAAAAAAAACTAACGGAATTACAAAGCATGTTTACAGGATAGAACAGACGGGTAACAGACGTCTCCGAAAACGTCGGAGCCCTTTTGAAAATATGCGGTGTCTTGATAAACTGAGCAGATATTTGAGGTTTACACAGCTACATTCTCGCCTGAAAATATGTTAAACGTGTATTTTGTGACCCAGAAAGAATAATAAGAGTAATATTAAAACTAGCTAGCTGCCGCCATTGTTGGAAACTGAGCTGGGCTGCGCTATGAATTCTGGGATAGGTTGGGCCCGACCCATCCTTCATATCTGGGGAAATGAAGAATGCATTTTTCGGCATGGTGGAGTCTTCGAATTTGGACAGGCTTCGCCGTGTCGCTGTAACGTAATTGGTCTACAAATGCGGCCTCCGAAGGATGCAGCCGCTAACTTTGGAGACAGCTACGATACCGGACACTGCTCCTTCTTCTTCGGGGTTTAACGGCAGCTGGCATCCTTGTACATGCAGTGCTGCCATCTTTTGTTTCAGTCCGTTATTACACTCTTAAATCCTGCTACTTATTCCTGCGTCCTTTGGGATCTTACAAAGCTTCAAACGACGCGTCGACTATTAAATCAGTCGTCGACGATTTTGATAGTCGACGTAATCGTGACTAGTCGACTATTCGTGGCAGCCCTAATGGAGAGTTTCCCTTTTATAAAAGTTTCACGGCCATTTGAAAGTTAATCCAAGCTAAAGAAGCTAGCTAGGGCTGCTTGAATTGACTGACGTTTTACACTGTAGCCAACAGCCACCTACTATACAGCACCTTGTTCCAGGTGATGGTGCCCTTTAAGACAATCATCTTTGTGTTCTAGTAATAGAAATGCTAGTATTTGTAACTTAAGACAAACACTGAGAAACACGGTATTGCACTAGTACTGTTCAGAAATGCACCTCTAACCAAGCTTGCTAGCCATTGCTGATAGCCTAGCATTCCACCCTCTCACATTAATATGGTGACTTCTGGCTAAAGATAACATAGTAAGTTGCATCTTCTGAAACATGCTAGCTGCAATGCTGAGCCACAACTTTTACTCTGAAGGAGCCTTCTTCATGGCTCTTTGTCAGCTTTTACTCAGCTCATTAGTAGTTAGCCAGTGTTTGCAGACAAACATAAAAACTAGCAGCAACTGTGGCAACCTGCTGGCAACCAAAGCAACTCCTAGGAGATTTTTGTGCAGCACTTTCTTTGTAAACTCAGACAGCCAGAGCCAGCAACCTCCAGGAACCATTTGCCAACCAGTCTGGGAATACACATCATTCCCTAGCAGCCCTGGTTGTATCACATCCTTTATGGCAGACAGCTCCTGAACAATGTGAGCCCTTTCACCTCTACTTAACAAGCTCCAAAGCAGAATGATAAATCCTCCTCTGACACTTGAAGCCTGTGAGAGATTCAGGGCCTCCTGAAAAATTTTCACTTGGGGATCTCGAACAGTAAATGTCTGTAATTCCTATAAGCTCTGTCCAGCTCCGGGGCCCCTGAATCATCACACTCCACCCACCCACTCACCCACCCACTCACTCACTTACTCACGCTTTATTCCCGATTCTCTGCTGCGTAAGAGACTTTATCACCAATAACACATTTCATGTGAAAATGAGAATTCAGACCACGTGTGAGCTGCTTATAAACGGCCCATTCATCTGATGCTTGAATGGTTTAAACAGATACAAGCAAACTTTAAACAGTTGTTGACTAATAGATTGTTGCATCCATGAGTTCATCCATGAACGGACCAGTGGGGAAATTCACAGGTCTCGAACCTTTCTTTGGAGAAGAAAAAATAACAAAGCAAACTTTTTTAACCAAAGAGTTTAATTTGAAACTATTTTTAGGTAAACAAACGTTTTAAACTGAACGAGTCACAGGTTGGTGATCTCTGCGCGCGGTGGACCTTACCTGTGCCTGCTCGCCGCTCTCTGACCCGCTGGAACTGTAGACTCCGCGTATCCCAGACCCGAACACACACGGGCTAGTAAGAAGGTAAGCAGGTAAAATAAATGCTCCATCATTAAATCCAATGTAAGTCAAAGACAAATGAAAGTCATTTAGGTCCAAAGTCTCTCCAAGAAAAAGCCCGCTGGATCCGTTCAGTGACGCACAGTCGGTAAATGCAGACGCAGAGCCATGACTTCACAGGATGATGAAGACCCGCAGAGTCCAGTCAAGTGCATTTCAGACGCTAAACTGCGAGCGTGCTGGAGGCAGACTTCCGCTGAAGAGCGAAGGAACAAGAAGCAAGTTTGCTGAGCTCAGTGAGCCCCATGCCAGCTCCCTCCCTCCCTGCATGCCCCCTACCCTCCCCCGTTTGTCTGTTTCGCTTTGATACTCAGTTTACTGGAAGTGCACTTCGCTTTCTACTCTGCTTCCCAAGTGTACTCATGTCGACGTGCGTGACGCTTTTCAGTGTGTTGTTATCTTTTTAGTAAGTAGTAAAGTTGATTTATTAAACGCTTTTCATAGACAGACAGTCACACGCACAGAGTAAAGTTATTTTTAAACTTTACTTAATAAACGTTATAACCTAAATCGTCAGAATACGAAGTAGACTCCTCTGCTCTCAGGCCCTGCGCCAAAATCACAGTGTAAATATAACTGTGGATAAACTGTATAGAAAAGATGGCCATAACTTATCTAGATGGATGAGTTAGAACAACAACCTGTCTCTGAACTATTAAAACCGCCCAAAAATATACTTTAAAATGTGTCAGTTTGGACACATTTTAAAGTATATTTATTTTAATATGTGCTCACGTTAAAATAAATCACACTGAGCTAAAGTCAAGGCTCTGAGGCATGAAACATGCTTATTTATTTCTGATATTGTCCCAGTTACTTATTTTACTTTGTTTTACACGCTGTAACTGTAAAACTTTTAGTCTCATCTTTTAAGCCAGCCTGGAATAGAAAATCGATTAACTCAAAGTAAGGATTTTATATCGTAGGCTGATGTCAGATTTCAGTCTGAGAAGCAGATGACATCGAGCGACTCCAATCAAACGCACACAGACAGCAAGTAGTCGAAGCATTGTGGATATTCTTGTGCTCTCTGAGCCAAGAGAGAGCTTTTATTCATGCCATGATTTACGCTGCTCTTCATTTCCTGCTTCAGTTCTCTTCCTGCTATTATACGTATCCAAAGTGGGCCAACATGCCCAACAGTTAAATATAGATGGCTGCGATCTCAGCAGCTCTCCTGTGAGTGACACGGTGTCCAAAGTCGGTTTAAAAACAGTCGTTTTTATTTGTACCGTGCTTTCAAATGTATTTGGAAACATTTGCTGAACTCTAATTGTCCACACTCTGTGATTCAGACGAAAGAGGGGGGAAAGGACACACTGGCTGTCATGGTCCGTGGGAGTACCCGGAGGGGTTTTCCTTCTGTGGCTGCTGAGCCATCCCTTTGGGGCGGAGACTGCAGTGCTTCACCTGAGCCTCTTCTGCGAGCAATCAGCGGGAGACCTACTTAAGCTGACTCGACTGCTTCTCCTCGCCAGTTTGTTCTACTCTTCTCGGTGGTAAATGACGTTTGCCCTTCGTGGTTTTCCTCGTGTGATTTATCTCTTGGAGTAATTTCTGTCTTCCCTTCATTCCGTGGAGTTCCAACCCTGGCTTCACCTTACTTGGACAGTCTCTGTCTCCCTGCCTGCTCACCCGCCTGCCCTCCGAACTCCACGCTTGAGCTTGAGACCCTCCAGACACTTTCCACGGACCTCTCTCCCCTCCCCTCAGTGATACTAACCCGGACTGGCACAGTAAGGCAAACAATTCTCCAGTTTCTAGTTATCAAGCTCCAGTTTTCTCTTCAGACTATAGCTCCCTCCCCCTCTGTTACAGAAAATTCCCCCGGCTCTCCGACCTCTTCCCCATTCCTGCAACTAGCCTTATTGGGCCTCCCTCGTCACTTTAGGTCACTGTTCCAAATAAATATCGCTGTAAAGCATTCCTCGCCCGTGTTTGTCTGCGTTTTTGGCTCCACTTTCCTCGCAAACCTTTCGGTTCATGACACTGGGTTTGTTTTTCGCGTTTGGTTATTCATGTTCAGAGAGCCTCGAACAGTTTCTGTGTCCTGATGAGCAACTTTTGTGAGACTGGTTGTAGGAGGCTGTTTTCTTTCCCAGGAGTTCTCTTGGTCTGTTGGTTTATTTCTTTCACTCACTGAAAGCTGTGCATCTCCTCCACTGCTGCCACAGAAGAATGCCCAGCTCAGCAGCCCTCCCATCAACCCACAAATGAGATCAGCTCTCCCAGCTGCGCTGTTGCCGACTCCCCACTGAGAGCAGAGCCAGGCATGCTGAGGAGCATAGACCATAACAGGAACATGCAGCTGTACCTGCAGCTGTATGCATGATGATAAACGGATAGTTGGCAAATTAAAGATAAACTCTGCTAGGCCATGACTCAGATATATCATTGAAATACACCCAACAGTGTTAGGAAGCCAGGTGTGGTACAAGCTGATGCATGACTGCCATGCTTGCCCTTTTTGATGTTTTCTACCAAGCAGCTCAGCATCCTCATAAGTCAGAGTGACAGTTAGCAAAGCATCTGCTGGGCTTGTAAAATTGGCCATTGCCCAGTTCTAGCTTTGTGAACTGGATTTCCAGCGCAGTGACCCCTGACCTACGCAGATCCATACCAAACTAAATTCCTTCCAAAGAAACGCTGGAACATATTTATCAGATTGGGAAGTAGTGGCCTGTGTTTAGCAATGGTAGAGCCACTGTACTTTATTCCACAGGCTCATGGCTCATTAACTGCTGCTGCAGGCTGTAACATTGCTACTGTACCTTTCAAATGACCTGTTGCTGGTGTGAGATGCAGGCCAGCCTGCAGTCGAGGTGATAAGAGTGAGAATGAATGAGCGGCCTCACAAACCACGTGGTGTGTGACACAAGCCAGATATAAGAAGAATCTGAACTCGAACTAAATGACGGGGAGCGCTGTGAAAAAGACGTTCATCATGTTGGAATGTGCAAAATACATCCCTCCCTTTGTTTACAGTGAATCTTAAAGAAAGGGATTTTTCTGGACAGCAGACACGGACGTGGTGACGCCCTGTTATTTTCAGACAAAACCCTTAACTTGCCTCCTTTTCTGAAGCCAAACTTTCCCAAGATTAATTGGTAGCAATTTCCGAATTGCAAGTACTAAGATGATGAAATTAGTACCAGTTGGAATTTAAAAGTGCAACAAGTCCACGAGTCAACTGGAGACAGGTGTTGCCAGCTTATCTACTGCACATTTTTAACACTTAAGCTCACTGTGGAGTGTTTGCTGTGGAGTGGACTCTACCCTTCACAGAGAAAACTAAACGAGACAGTAACACAGAAACCTCTTACTGCATTTATTTTCATCGCCATAATTAATGTGCTGGTTATTTTATCTTATACATCTAAGAATATACAGAATATGTGCTCTTTTAGTGCTCTGAGCTAAATGCTAACAAGAATATGCTAACAAAGGAGAAATCTCTGGGGCTGAAATGTTAAGTCGGCTCAGAAGTGCCAAAAACTGCGGTTTCTCTAATGACTACTAGACGATGACTCCAAAAACAAGCCAGGCTCCATCACCCATACGTGTGCTGACGTAGAAAGGCCCCAACAGCACACACATGGTGAAGAGGTCCAGTTCTAACAGAGGTTAGGCCTAACACAGAGGCTGCAGCTACAGCTGGCTGAGACTTGATTTGTATGGAGTTAGCGATCAAATAATAACATTTTGTTAAGTAGACTGGCCAAAAATCTTTGATTTAGTCTAGGTGAAGGTGTGTGTGTGTGTGTGTGTGTGTGTGTGTGTGTGTGTGTGTGTGGTATGCACTGAAAAGCTTTAAACTTTTAGAGAAAAAGATTTTCAGAAACATCAAATGAGAAAATAAATAAAATTCACAACTGGAAATGAAGTAACAGGTCACGGTTGAGTATTGTAGGAATCAAAGTCTTTTTTATTACCACAGCGATTGCTCCTGGTAGCCTTTAAAAAAGAAACCAGGTTTAAGCCGTGGCTCAGGGGGTTGGGAAGTGCATCTGTAAGGTCGCCGGTTCGATCCCCGGGCTCTCCGTCCTGGTCATTGTGTCCTTGGGCAAGACACTTTACCTACCGCCTACTGGTGATGGCCAGAGGGGCCGATGGCGCGATATGTCAGCCTCGCTTCTGTCAGGGCAGCTGTGGCTACGACTGTAGCTGCCCAGTGTGTGAATTGTAAAGCGCTGTATGAATGCAATCCACTATTAAGCCACTTGGCTTAATTGGTCTTAATTTACCTGAAAGCTTCAGTCATTTCTATCTTCAAAATGTGCACTAGCTGACCTTACATTACTCAATGAGAGTAACTATTCTGAGTACTTTGGATTACTTAATATAGTACCATGCTTTTTACAACCACATGAATGTCCTATTGCTGTGTGATTTATTACTATTACTGAAGGTTACTCTCCACACCAACACCAGCTAGATGTTTAAATCTTGATATAAATGAGTAACAGTAGGTGGACATTAGGTAAGGCTGCACTTTTTGCAGTGATCTCGTGTAGAAAACTATTCCACGCGTATATAAAACAGGTCCGCGGCTCCGAACCGTAGTAAAGGGACCTCTGACTTTGTGTCGGGCTCGTAGCCGAAAACTAGCTTTACTTTGTTGTCTGGGTCAACTTTGCTAGCAGAGACAGAGAGAGGCGTTGAAAGGCTGCTTATTGTTTCGGAGGAAAACACGAACACGCCGTACAGTCGAGTCTTAACAGCTTACTTACAGCTGGGCTCGTCAGGCTCTCTGTTTGGCTGCAGTGGTTATTATTATATTTACATGCTTCCAGCTCCCGTTTCTGCTCGATGACAACTCGTACTTTTCCTTTTTCTAAACATGTAACAGAAAACCCAAAAACCAAGTCAAATCAAGCCGAGCTGACTGAGCAGGAACTAGTGGACGGGGCTGTAAGAACGTCGAGCATCTCCACACATGTCAATCCAAAGAGAATATTTCCATATCTGTTATTGTGGAGCCATACTGATAGAGATAGCATCTTGATGCTACTTTTTTCCCTCCGGGGTCACGAAGCTTGACCTTTCTCTGACCCTAACACTGTTTCTATCGTTCATATAGACCTAGAGCCAGGACGCTCTCCGCCATCTGCTGCTGTGGCAGCCGTTCTGTGCGCTGACACGCTGAAAGTTGCTGATGAGCCTCTTCTTCTTTCCTTCCTCACATTTTGCTTCGTTTCACAGGAATCTCTGGCGCTTTCATTGGTTTGTGTGGTTGCACTGTGAGGCTGCCTTTGAAAAATGTGACTGGACGACGCATCTTTTCCTTTCCTGTGGTTTTAGATTAATTGCATCTTTCTTACAGAAGAAGTTTGCACAGGGATGTTCTTGGATAGACTGTGGAGCTGTGCGGCGTTCGCTGCATGGGCCGTTGGACTCTTGACCAAAGCTCTTTGGGGAGATTAACATTCCTGTGGGGAGGGGGGACCACTGCATCACTGCCATTATAAATAGGCAAGATTAGGCCATACACAACAAAACGAACAACAAGCCTCACTGTGGTAGAAACACACAATATGTGTGGATGAAGGCATTGTTCCTATAAACAGCTAGTATACAAGCTGGTGTGTGTTTAGAGAAAAGTGCATTCGGTGCTTTTCTGTCGCTCCCATTGTGCCCGTTTCAGTTTTTATCAACTCCCACCGCTTCCCTCAAGTCTTTATCGAGACTTTGTGTGTGTGTGGTTTTGACCGGTGCATGTTTCTGATGCTTTGCAGCTGCCATGTTGACATTCTTGGTGGCTTGGCCTGCATTTCACATTTGTGCAGGTCAGAGGATTTTGTTTGCCTTAACTATTATGGGAGACCCCCAGTTGTTATTTCGCACTTTGGAGGAACCTTTAAATGCCTCTTCTAGTGTGGTATGCTCTGCTGCACCAAAAGGAGCCTCGGGGGAGGCGGCTCTGGAGTGCATTTCTATGAAACTCTGGACTCGCTGACTGAGGTTGTTTCTTTGAAGGGTTTATACCCCCCCAGGCCGTTTGTACTCACAATACAGACTGGATTAATATGTCACACTGCTTTGTGTGTACAGCAAACATACAGTAGTACTAAGCAAACTCACACACAAAGTGTTCTTCATGTTGTCCAGACTTTACACAAACAGCAGGAGCCACTGTTTCCGAAACTTATCTAACCTCCAACAAAAAGTCTCCAATCTCTGAAGTTCACCTCGAGCAGAGACACGAAGGATAGAAACGAACATGAGCCTGTTTGGATCGAGCGGGAGCTCCCGGCTTCCATCATTAGGAACGCTGTCACCCAGAGCCACAATGTCAAAAGCTCAATTTAGAGGAAAACAGGCAGCGGTGTGTTCACAGTCCAAATAAAGTTCATGTGAATATCCATTCCTGCTTGTTGTGGCCGTCCCTCACTTACTGCAACAAAAGTTCGATAATGTTGAAATTTCAGTGCTGTCATGTTAACGATGGCTCACATCCTCCCAGGATTTCAGGATCGTGATCAAAGAATGAAAGCATCGTAAGGATGATGAATGTTGTTTCATTTCTTTAATCCTGCTGAGTTTCTGCTAACACAGCAATAAAATAAAGCACACCCTGCCAACCCTCCTACCAGTATTCACAAAAATCAGGAGTTATTGGCCATTTGCTACTTTTCAAAGAAAAGACTCAACACAAAACCCGTTCAAGGTATTTTAAAGATACATGAAAGGATTCTGCTTGAAATAAAAATCTCAGTCAAACATTGTTTCCCCCCCAAAAAGTTCTGATTTTCAAAAGACGTGCAATCAATCGCTGTCATCCACCTGATGTTTCGCTATGATGGCTAATCGAGCATTTAATGGAACCCATCCATCCAACTCAGGGGGGCGGGGCTTATCCCAGGGAGGGTGTGGGCGCCACTCCATTGAATCAGCAGCTAACCCCACTAAGAGCATGTCTTTGTACTATTGCCTGAAACTCAAGTACCTGGACACAGCGCGATCATGTCAACTCTGCTCCATCAAAGCTTTTTTCCTTATTTTCAGCCATGTTGGATGTTTATGGGGTAGATTGTTATACAAAGCACTGCTAAGGTTTCAGACTGCTCCAAATTAATGTTTCTTTTCTACACAAGTTGATTTACTCGTACGGTCAGCTGCTCCCAGAGTTGTAGTTTAATCTTTAATCATTTCTCGTGAGTTTGCTCGTTTCAGTTTAGCTGTTTGAAAATGTTTAATTTTAGTTTTTCGTAGTGTCAGCGTTAGTTTTATACGGAGCCCCGCAAGGGACATGGGAGGAAAAAACATTAAGACGGACTTTTGCGAGATCTCGCAAAAGTTCATCGTAATTTTTTTCTCCCATGTCCCTTGCGGGGCTCCGTAGTTTTAGTCTTTTTCATCATTAAGATTTAATTGGCTTGAGTTGAGGAGGAGACACAAACACAGCCTTAGGAGGCCAAAGCTAGTGCCCTCGTTGTGCCAGTCCCAAGCCCGGAAAAAAATGGGAGGGTTTTCTCAGGAAGGGCATCCGGTGTAGAAGTGCCAGATCAAACAGGCAGATTCATCCGCTGTGGCGGCATTAGATTTGTGGCGACCTCCAGGGACAGCAGGGTGCAGTCAAAGTAAGTAGTTTGGCTGAACAAGTTGGGAATGGTATTACAACATCCATTCCCAGTAAAGAGTAAGAATTCAGTTTGGATTTGGGAGATACTTTCCTGATAAAGCTCATAGTTAAGTCTGAATTGGGTGACCCTCAACCTTCCCTTAGGCCAGTGGTTCCCAAACTTTTTTTGCTGGCCCCCCTTGTTTTACAAGAAAAATGTTCGCGCCCCCCACAAACACACCCTCCAACCACACACGCCCATATTTTGCTCCGTTGCGGTTTATTTCACACCTCAAACATTTAGTAAACAATTAAGTAAATACAAGTAAACTGCAATAAATAACCACAATAGCTCTGCGCCCCCCCCCCCCCCCCACACACACACACACACTTTGGGAAGGTCTGCCTTAGGCTCAGGCTGCCAATTTTTACTCTCCTTATAAGTAATGACATGCAAGCTTTTGTCTGATTATTGGGGCAGTTTCTCTCTAATGTGGTTGCATCTTTACCTTATAATATGAAGCACCTCGAGCCACCACTGTCATCTTCTAACAGATGCAGCAGATGTATATTTCCTTACTTGCTTCAGATAGAAGATAAGCAGACCGGCTGGATAAAGGTCTGCACTGAGATAGCATTTGATGAGCACAACTTTATTTAATGATGGCTGAGAAAAGTCCGATGAGAGTGAACAAAGCTGCAGCCCAGAACAACAACACTGAATACCAAAAACTGTTGATAAGTCTGTTTAATCTCCAGAGACAGCTTAAGATAAGATAAGATAAGATAAGATAAGATAACCTTTATTAGTCCCACACGTGGGAAATTTGTTTTGTCACAGCAGGAAGTGGACAGTGCAAAAGTTATGAGGCAAAAATTAGAATACAATAAGAATAAATACAGTACACAACTGTACAGAATAGAATAAAATAAAATACTATATACAGTAGAATAAAATAGAATAAATATACAATAAGATAAAAATAGAATACAAATACAAATACTATATACAACTGAGTAAAAATACAACGATGACAGAAAGGATTATTGCACTTAGTATTATTGCATATGTATGAGTTTACTGTGAGTTTGTCACTGCAGCCCACGCCTTCCACATTACACGCAGTTTTCTTAACATACAAATACTGACTACAGCAGCTTTATAACGGACTCTACTGCAGTGCAGATTCATGTTTGGACTTTAAAAACATGTAAAACCTGATCGCTTGTACAGAAACACGGGCACGCCTCCGTTTGTGTTTTTTTAAACGTGATGTCTGTGTGGAAATAAACAGCCCGAGCTGGCTGTGATATCTATTCTGCTGTGTTTTTAGCTGGTGTTCCAGTGATGCCGGGTGGGGCGCAGGGGGAAACAATTTCTCTGTCATTATAGTCATTACCCCGGCCGTTATCATCACGGATGTTAGTCTAAGAAGTCTGCATTAACACAGGCCTTGTGAAGATGGGATAGTATTATCCTTCACGAGGGTGAGGATGCTTCCCATTGGCTCAGTCAGAGAAGTTCAGTTAGCTGAACTCTGTGTTCATTGGTTTTATTTATTTCCTCCCTCGATGGCAGTGCGTCGCACTCTCTTATTGTCCCAGCTTAAAAGAAAGCAGGAGATGGAAAACTGAGGCAGGGTTTAAGCTATCACTTTGCTCCAAAGTGCCACATAGCGCTACAGAAGCAATAATCAGGCATATTCTACAAAGGAACTTTTGTGTTCTCGACTTTTACGCGTCTACGGGAGTTTTACTTTACGATCCTTTGTACGCTACCTAAGCGACCAATGATGGCGCAGCACGCGAACGACGGGGGGCTCTTTAAGTGTGCCCTACAAGATGAAGCCAGCCTCCTGTGTGGGCTTTGTTTGAAGAGGTCGCGCTCATAATCAAATCGTCGAGGGAGTTGCAGCAGGATGTTTATGGGGATGTGAGGTAGAATGATTTAGGAACCGCAGGGGTTTACGCACCACAGACGCTACTGTGCATCCACACGTATTCACGCTCAGTCCCACATATAAACACATGCATGTCCCTCTGCATTCTGCAAAGATCCCCATAATCTAGTGAAGCCAAAAACCGCCGCCTAGCTAAACTCCACCGACACCACTTTTATGTTCAGTAAAATATCTTAACAAGTGCTGTTTCATTTTGTTGTGCTCGGTGGCTGCGCTGTAAAACGTGCCTTTCCCACAGTGTGAGCAGGGGAGGCCAGGCGGGGAGGAAAGGGCAGACAGACAGGAAGCGAGAGAGGAAGAGTCCATCAATTCAGTGTCCATCCGCCAAAAGCTAACCTTGATCCTACACCTGAACCGAGTCCAGCGTTAATCACCCGCACAGGGTCAACGTACTCGAGCGCAGCTGTAAATAAAAACAATTCCTCGATTTATGTGCGCCTCACTTGCTGCCTAATGGCTACCATGTGTTTGCAGGAATCGCACGCATCCCTGCCGCGGTGCGCAACATCCCTCCCGTGGGAAAACCACCTAAGCCTCACTCCTGTTGGAAACTAAGTAGTCTTTATTATCTGCTCGTCCGTTTGGGTGCAGCCCGATTTGAACTTTCTCTCTGAGGCTGCTCCTCCGGGGAAAGCATTCGCCTCAGCTCCCAACTGCTCGATTCTGGTACAATAACAGCTTGTTCTGACATTTACACGGTGCTCCACAGACTGTGCTTTGTACTGGCAATGAAAGCTTGGACCTTTGAATTAGAAAAACACTATAGGACCTCTTGTCTTAACATGTTAAGAAAAAGTGCTTCCTCCTAAACTGGAGGAGAAGCAGAAGTGACCCCTGTGGGACCAAATCAGAAGGTCAGAAGAGACGTGAGCGTTCCTGCTATTATTCCATTCTCAGACCATCTGCAGTCCTCCGCTATATCCAACTCCTAAAAATATTTACATCCTAAATCAGAGTCAGGTAGGTCTTTCCCAGGAAAAAAGAAAAAAAACCCACGGAGGTCATGTGTTTTGTTTCCAGAAGCAACAACGGTGATCCGCATGGTGTAATTAAAAGAATACGTCAGGGTATTGATGGTTATTATGGCTACGGTAGCTGAAAAAAGACAAGTCAAAGAAAATAAAAAAGGAGAAGGTAAACAAGATAATGTCATGCAATATTCAAGATTCATGCCTCGCACCTCCACAGAGACGATCGCCTTACAGAGGCGTCACACATTAACCCAAACTAGACACCGAAGCAGCCCACACTCAAGCCCGTACAAGGGAAAGTCCAGCTGTGAGAGTTTGGGGTCTTATGGGGCCAAACGTGTGCTTGACTGCACTCGGTCCAACCCGACCGCTCAGCGATTGCCTCGAGAACGGCGGACTGGCAGCAGCAGCTGGACCTTTAATGAGAGCTTAAAAAAAGCTAAAGGCTTAAGTGAAGAAAGCGCTCTTTTGTGGCAGAGAGAGGAGAAAAACACACGTTTAGCTCGTTCTGTGTTCGCCTGCTTGTGTTTGTGCACCTCCACCTACACCACCCGTCGCCTCCAGCGGCAGACGCGGAGTTTAACAGTGAAACTCCATCCAAAGCAAACAGCACACTGCCTCTGTTTCACTCTAGATTTCCACTACTTGGAGTTTTTGTTTTCTAAAAGGTGCTCTTTGTCCCCGCTGACGTGTTTTATCTGGCGAGGCGCGTGGGAGTGCCCCTTACTTAAAGGAGGCCTGTTTGGCTGCAGCAGATACAACCACGTGAATATATTACGCTGACAGTTGGGAGCAAATTGGTTATTAGCCCTCGCAGACCTTTTTCCAGCACCCCACACCTCCACTCCTGCAAAATTTACCTTGAAGCAGAGCTTTTAGCCAGACAGCTGCAGCGTGTACCTCGCAGTTGCAACAACTTCTCGCTTTATTCGCAGCCCATACAGATGAGCACACAGAGCCCATTTCAGTTTGAAAACAATAAAAGGTTGTCTGGAATTTGGTGCTAAAAATAGGTTTTTATACACTATACTAAGACAAGCTCAGTGTTTTTTCCTTCTCCACCTAAACGGCAAGCCCAGAGGTGATCCCAGCCCACGCATGTCGGCATACAAAGCCAGACATTCATACGTCCGCCGTCCTTGACGCCCACAGCTCTGACAGCATAGAAAAGGCAGCGGCCAACGGGATGGAGAGAAACGTAGAGCAGATATTTCATGGAAAGGAAAAACAGAGTCTGCTGAATGAATGTTTTTAGCATTGAATTCAGAAGGAGCAGTGTTTCAAAGCTGACCACTTTTAATTATTGAGAAAAGCAAAGGTGGAACTGCACAGTAGCACTGGAAGAAAAAGGTTGTTCATACCATAGAAAGAAATACTGTCTGAGGGGTTGGGGCAGATATTTATCCACTCGTACAGTTTGAAGGCACAGTCTGCTTTTAAACCTCCATGTGGCTGTAAAGGGAACCGATCAAACGGCTAGCTTGGTTTACAGACGTGTTAGTCCATACGTACGTATTTAACCTTCACAAGAATTTGAAACGATCTCTGTGAAGCTTGTGGATGGATCTGACTTAGTACTTGAAGTCACTGGCAGACCGAACAGCAGAGGAGTTTGAAGTTCTTGCTGTCACCGTGTCTCTTGATCAGTGTTTTGGTCTTTTATAAGATTTAATTTTCTGTTCTGTGGCGTGTCGTGCACTCGACGCCTGAAATAGTGTGAGGTGGAACGTGAAGCTAAACTCTGAGGCTTTTATTCTTCTTGGCCTTTCCTTCAGCTGTCGTGGCTTGGACTGAACTTCACCTGTTTGATTCAGTTACATTGAATCCTCTGGTATAAACTTTTTTTCAGGAACTTTTCCCAATTTTAAAGCCTAACATTCACAAAACTGTTGCTTTTAATTTTACCAGTGGCCTTTAAACTGCAGCAGCATCCTGTTGCCTGGGTTTTAATTCCCAGTGAAACTGTTAGCCAATGACCACACCCTGATAACCGTACTCTCTGACTCTTAGAATGACCACAAATCACAAAACTGAATTTTTTGACTGAGACCATAAACTCATTAGGAGAGTGTACTGCAGTTAGGGGGAAAGGGCTGTTTTTGGTATAAACCTCTACAGGATCTTGTTTTTGCAGCTAAAAGTATCGTTGCCTGGTGGCCATACAACAACAACAAAGAAGATCCATGAATTGAACTTTATCCAATATAACAGGAAATCCATCCTAAGACATTCAGATAGACTTTAGTTAACCAGGATAGTTGGGCATGGTATAATTGTTTAACAGTTAATAATAGTATTTACTAGGATGCTAGCAATCTCTTTGCACACTGGCATCATGTTTAATACTAGAAGCAGGTTTCACAGAAAACTTGTCTGTAAGGCCTCAGCTGAAAAAATAGCAGCTTCTTCCTTTAATGAGCATCAAGAACTTTGGCCGTGGGTGTGGGAAGGCAGGGCTCACTGATCTGTGTTCAGCTTATCTCTGAGACCTGGCAGACAGAGAGGTTTGAGTTAAGACTGTTCTCATGCCACGCCATGACATCACTGCCTCCGAAGCATTAAATACCAGGCACTACAGATACATTTCTCCGATGGGGTTAAAATGAAAGTCTAAAAACCTATAGCTAACAGTTTGAAAACACTGTAAATCTTTTGACAATCCATAATGCGTTTTGGCTGTTTCACCTCCGTGCCTTCATGCTCTAGTTTGTCAGTCATTTTAAAGCACCTCTGTTATCTTCATGCTTCACTGGATTGTGGGAAACATCCACAGTGAGTCAGCACCCGCTGTTATGGCGAAGCATTCCTTTGCCATTGCTTTATTTCTTCTGTTTTAATTTAGAGCTGCACTTTGGGACTCTCCCTTTCACGGGGGGCAGCTGATGCATGTCTGCCGAGGTTGTGGGGTCTTTCGGTGTGGCTGTAGGTGTACGAAAGCATGAATGTGTGGGAGATGGGACATGATGCTATATGTCCAAGTGTGCGAAGCTTTCTAAAAGCATCTTGTTGTAAATTATTTCCCATTAAAAGTCATCAAATAACTAAACCCAGTCTGTGCAGCAGGGACGTGTGCACTGAGTGTGGTATCAGTTACATTAGCATTAACACTGTTACTGTTGTCCAACGGGCCCGGCACACTGGACACGCGGCCTAGCACCAGGTCGCTAACGGCCTGCTATTAATTTGTCACTGTGTTCAGGAGGGTTGTTTACAGAGGAATTGACACCAGTGTATGAATGTGAGAGTGAATGAATAGTGGAATTGTACAGCGCTTTGAGGGCCCCGAAATGCGCTATATAAATGACATCCATTATTATTATTATTAATTTAACCTACACCATAGCATATTAACTTCTGCCACCAGTGTTGATACTAAAAGTGGTTTTAAATTGGCAGCAGCTTAGTGAACGGCATTCCACTTTTTTCTGGATACTTGGGCTGGAGCTGGAATAACAGTCAGCCTCGGACCATTTAGGGATGTATATGGCTGCTCGCTTCAACTCACCCGAGTTTCTTTTAGTTGTTACTTATTGAATAGTCACAATTTACATATCTGAAGAAGAGTGTAAACTTTCATGGCTGTTCTCTTATCTGTCACTTAGCACGTAAGAACGCCGTAGGCTTGTGTGATGTCATTTTGATGCATGTGGCTAAAAGTGTTTCGGTTTTCGTGTTATTTTGCTTCTCAAACTTCCATATGTCTGTCCCCTCACAAGAATCTCTGCATCTCTTACGTATCCGTCAGATTTTAGTGAAACAAGATTAATTTGTCTTCGATGTGACTGTTTGCTCGAGTGAGACAGAACATGTGAAGGACAGGGAGGGACACATGTCACCGAAAGAGAGCAGAACGAGTGACGATGGCAATGAGACCTGCTAAAATGGTCTGTAGTCGGCGGCACTGACAAACAGACGGGAGGCCGACATGTCCGCATGCCTCTATAAAAGCAAAAAATCAAGGTGGCAGAGTTAAAGATGTGGGAATTACCAGGATGGACAGGATTAGGAATGAGTACATCAGAGGGGCTGTTCAGGTTGAGCGGGTTCTAACGTGGACTTCCGGTTTGGCGATGAGTGAGTGAGGTAGACGCAGCAGTAGCTCCGCTTAATTTTGATCTTAAAACTCCAAATAGACCGTAATTATACGCTGTAACTGAAGGTAACTTAAACTACTATCTGATGAAGTGGCTGGGTGTCTGCAGGCCAGCTGAAAATGCCCAAAAAGGTTTAGCCAAAGTTGGACACGCTGGACGGGGAAGGCCCGAGGGAAGCCTCCGGCCACAGTAAAGACGCCAGCGGAAGCGTCACGAGCACAGACAATACAGTGTTGGGGGCTAGTGTGGCACTCCGCTCCGAACTGGCCGGTGTTAAGGCTGAAATTTGTGATAAAATTGAAAATAAGATCTCAGAAGTCACAGCAGTATTAAGAGGGGAGATAGCCAGCTTGAAAGCTGAGAATGACAAAGCCATAACAACCGATAAAGCGTGGTAAAGTGTTGGCATACCTAAAATCATTGAGATCAGATGTAATTTTCTTACAGGAGACACATCTTAAAAATGATGCACATTGCAGGACTACAGCTAAGTGGATAGGGCAGGTTTATCACTCAAGGTTTTCCGCAAAGGCAAGGGGTACAGCAATAAGTATTCATAAAAATGTGCCATTCATACATAAATCTACTCTGGCAGATAAAGAGGGGAGATATATCATGGTGGTAGGAGAAATTCAGTCTATAGCAATCACATTGCTGAATGTCTATGGCCCGAATAGGGATGACCCGGAGTTCTTTAGAAAAAGGTTTAGCTTGATCCCGGATATTTCAACTACAAACTTGATACTTGGGGGAGACTTTAATTTCGTCTTAGATACCTATCTGGACAGGTCGTCAGCTCAGAGAATTGCGCCATCAAATGCTTCTAGGTTTCTGAAATCGTTTATTGATCATTTCGGTCTTGTGGATGTTTGGAGAACCTTGAATGCAACCGGAAGGGAATATTCCTTTCACTCTGGGGTTCATAATACGTGCCCCCGTATAGACTACTTTCTATTAGATAGTAAACTGTTACATGGAGTCCAGAGTAGTAAATATCATAATATCCTTATATCAGATCATAGCCCAGTGTCTATTTCACTAGTTTTACTGGAATCAGGTGGCATTATAAACACTGGCGATTAGACCCTCAACTTCTTCTTCAAAAGCTACTGAAAACAGAATCAGTCCTCACAGTTCCCAACTAGGATAAATGTGAAGCCAGAGGATAAAAAGCTACCCCAGTGAGCTGAAGGCACTAAAGAGCTTTAAGATATTATGTGGATCTTTTTCACTTCTTGGTCACCTGCTGCACTCTGACTGTGTTCTTACTGTCTCGAGGTGCCTGCTGTTGTGACTTGATGCTATATAAATAAAACTGAACTGAACTCAGGATCATAACCCGCTTGTGTCAGAAGCTGATGTGTTTAAGCTGCATGTACATGCAGACGCCAACCCAGTCACCTCACCCAGCTTTGTTTTTGTCACTGTATGTGTTATGTCTACATTATGTCTTCATAAAAAGTCTGATGATGTTACAGCGGTGGGCAGTGCTACTCCTGTGCAGCGTCTCTGATCATACGTGGTCTCCAGAGTGGGACGTTATGACACTGCAGGGGCTCATTACAAAAGGCTCGTGTTAAACACCCGTCGCTGCTGCTGCCGCTGTCAGATGGCCCGTCGTTGTGTTGTCTTTGTGGGTTTGCTCACAGACGTGTGGATTCCAGCTCAATATTTATCTACGTGAGTTCCACCGAGTCACATCATGATCACAGCCAGGAAGCCGTGGAGGAGCACAGCTGTCGACGACTGTTGTTTCAGGTGATACCAAAACAGCTCAGACAGAGATAAGAGCCGTATCAGCCAAATCAGGGATACCACAAATAGACTTAAACATAATTAACCACTTAACATCCACCAGGTCACAGGAGGTCCTGTTTAGGGTTATTGTTGGCTTTATGTTAGATAAATAGGAAGACTATAAAAAACTGCATGATGTTACCTTTCCAATAACTTTTCCTATTACGTTTCTTTCATTTTCCTCTCTCTCTTTAAAGTTTTTACACTTTGGTAATCGAAGTAGGCAAAATGCATATAAGAAGATTCCTACTCTTAACTAAAGATATATCACAAATTACCAGGAAGAGGTTAAGGAAATTTGAGATCTGAAGAGTCACCCATGGAAAAGGAATTAACACCTCATGACCAGCCGTTGCAGCAGAATGGCTTCAGTTAATCAGTCAATCAATCCCTTTGGTGGACTTAATATTATACTGAAGTGCAAATAATAATACAGTGATGAAAAAATTCTCAGGAGTAGAACAGAGTGGGAGATTGTTGCAACGTCTGCAGTGATGTGGTCACTCTGCACGTATATTCTGGTTAAAAGATCTACATAAATGTGAATGCAACGCAATCAGTTTACAGGTTGATCCTTATTCCTACCCCTCATCATGGCCATGAGCTGGGGGTAGTGACCAAGAGAATGAGACACTAGTTAAGATACAAGCAGCAGAAATTAGCTTCCGGTGGATGGATGCATGCATGCATGCATGGATGCGTGGATGGGTGCATGGGTTGATGGATGCATGGATGGATGGATGCATGGACCGATGGATGGATGGGTTGAATATTGTATATTGTATATTGCATAGCTTTTTTTTTTTTGTTATACGTAAAATTGTATTGTATTTATTTACATTTTTACTTTTTAATTATTTTATTTGCATTTTTTAATCACTAGGGTTTGAGAGTAACGAAATTTCTATTCTCTGTATGTCCTGTACATGTGGCAGAATTGACAAATAAAGTTGACTTGACTTGACTTGATGGGTGCATGGGTAGATGGATGGATTGATGGGTGCATGGATGGTCAGGATTCAGCCTCAGCAGGGTCCATGCTGTGCTGAAAAGCAGAGTCCTGCTGAGCTCAGATCAGTAGTCGGAGGACGCTGAGTGTGGAGGTCGGCAGCAACACTGTAAGCTGTCCATTACATTTAGGCCCCGAGACTAAATGGAAGTAGACAGAAGTTAATTTAACACACACACACACCAACAGTAACCTCACAAAGCACAGCTTCCCTGAGTAATAGACCCGACAGACACCGTAACAGACTTCAAATACTCATACACACATTTCACACTCTGCCCTCCTAAGCCTCTGCCCAATAAAAACCCAGTGCTGGAGCACACTCCCTGTAGTGCAGTATAATCATTCCTTCGAGCTGCCACAGTGACAGTTTGAAAAGCTGCTGTATTAATGTCTGGGGGGGCAGTGGTCACTTGATAGTTACGGTGGGTGTCAGGTGAAAAACTCGAATCTCCAATAGTCTGTTTTTTTCAGCGTCTAACAAAAGGAGCTTTGTGCCAGATGTGATTCAGTCTTGCGAAATAAAACCTGAATGAAATGTGTTTGTTTTGCCTAACACGGTACTGTTACATACACATCACTAAGAGGTTAAAGTGGATATGCTACAATCACAACAGCCCTGCTCATTGGGTTGCAACACTTTCTAGATCAGTACCTGTCCTGATGAGCTCTGAAGTGAAATACAGGGACGCTATCATAATAATCATAATAACAGTGTAAATGTGGCAGTGAGGTCATTCAGATACTGCTGGCATCACAGATACACAAGGTTGGCATCTATGTCTTGACACACTACCTGTGGTTATATTAGACACACACAGACCCACTCAAGCAGTTGTGATGAGTCCACATCGATTAATCACCTGGAAAAATCTGCCTGTGAGTTAAACTTCTGAGGTCTTAATGAAAAAGCGTGTTGTGCTGATCTGTTGTCTGACTGTGCTTTTACAAATGTTGCATCATTTAATGCTAAGAAGTCAGCTTTGTGCCTGTTTGTGTCCTCTGTAGTCAAATATAGCTTCTACCAACTTCGTCTTATTTTGAAGGCTAAGCATTACGTACCACATAAGGATCTTGAAAAGCTTATTCATGCCTTTGTGACCTCCAGATTACATTACTGTAATTCCCTTTACTTTGGTCTCCACGCTGCTCTTCTCCATAGATTACAGCTTGTCCAAAATGCCGGGGCACGCCTTTTGACTGGTACCTGAAGGTTTACCTCTATCAACCCTGTCCTTGCTGATTTGCACTGGCTTCCCATCAAATACAGCATCTAATTTAAAATACTGCTGCTTACCTTCAAAATTATAAATAATACAGCACCTAGCTATCTCGCCGAACTTCTTAGACCATACACCCCTGGGAGAGCCCTCAGATCATCTGACCAATTACTCTTGGTACAGCCTAGATCTCGGCTTAAGACCAGAGGTGACCAGTGCGTTTGCACTGGTTGCACCTAACCTGTGGAACAACCTTCCCATTGCTATTCGCGCGTCTGACTCCATCCAATCACTTAAATCACGATTAAAAACTCACTTATTTAATCTTTCTTTCCCGGTTAGTTAACACCTGTATTTTATACTCAATTCTAATTTTCTCTTTCTGTATATCTCCTTCTACTTAAAACCTGTGTGTTCTTAGCAAGTCTGATTTGATACTTTCATTCTTGTGTAATTAGTGCCATTGACCTGTTAGCATATTCAGTACTTTGTTAATGGTCTTATATTATTCATGTTTTAACCTGCTGTTTTATTGCGAAGCACTTTGGTATAACGTTGGTTTTTAAATGTGCTGTATAAATAAAGTTGTATTGTACTGTTTGTGATGCTTGTGGCTTTGGCACTACTTGAGAATGAGCTGAATCATGACCTGACTGGATCACATACTGGAAAATACTTGAATAATAATGTAGAAACCTCACTGACTCCTGTTAACCTCTTTTTTCACAAATCCATCTTTATTTTAATTGGTTAGCATGCTAGCATTAGCCATGACAGACCAGTGATAGAAATAAACTGAACTATTAAATCAACTAACTTCAGCTAACAGTGTGAAATCTTCTTGTAGAGAGAAAACGAGAGCTTACAAAATCAGTTACATCGTCGGGAGATGATATTTTATTAAAAGATGTTTTTTTTTATTTAATAAGACAAATTATATTCTATTATCTCAGATGGTGACTTGATGAAAACTTCATCACAGATACCAACTTTAGCGTCCATTAAGTTGTGTAACTTGAAGATGACGCGTTAAACCAACACAAACAGGGAGACGTGACATCACATTGACAGGGATGATGGGGGGAAAAAAAATCAAAAGAATTATATTTATATATCATAAATATAAATAAAATCATAAATTATAAATTCTTTTGAAAAGCATATAGATCTTAACATTCGCTGTATATGTGACGATGTTTGTGGAAAGTTTTGTTAGACTGGCGCTCCTGTTAGGGAAAGGATAGGCTACATACGTACATGTATAGTAAAATGTTCCTAGACCTCCATCCTCTGGAAACCTTCTATATCACTTTATTTTATATCAAACAAAACCAGTACGAGTCTGAAGTCAGCATCAAATAAAAAGGTTTTTTTAAACATGAACATTATCATATTGGAATATATGGAATACTATAATACAAATCAAATCAAATCAAATCAAATCAAATCACTTTTATTGTCACATCACATGTGCAGGCACACTGGCACAGCACATGCGAGTGAAATTCTTGTGTGCGAGCCCCACAAGCAACAGAGATGTGCAAACACAACAACACAAACGAGCAAAATACAAGAATGGCCAACCTGAAACTAATAAATATATGTACAATATATAATAGTGTATGCATTTCTGGATGTGTATACTAAATATTTTCCTACGTGTGTGTGTGTGTGTGTGTGTATACACATTTTTACAAATTAAATAGTAAAAAAAAATAAAATAAAATAATAATAATAATAATAATAAAATATATAAAATATACAGAGTTGAATATGTGCAAAACAAGTGGCATTACTGTACAGTATGGAGTGCATAATGTTGAAGTTCCAGTAGTGAAGCTGAGGTGTCTATGACGTGTTCAGCAGTCTGATGGCCTGGTGGAAGAAGCTGTCTCTCAGTCTGCTGGTACGGGACCGGATGCTGCAGAACCTCCTTCCTGATGAAAGTAGTCTGAACAGTTTATGGCTGGGGTGACTGGAGTCCTTGATGATCCTCCCCGCTTTCCTCAGGCACCGCTTCCTGTAGATGTCTTGGAGGGAGGGAAGCTCACCTCCAATTATCCGTTCAGAGCACCGCACTACTCGCTGGAGAGCTTTGCAGTTGTAGGCGGTGCTGTTGCCATACCAGGTGGTGATGCATCCAGTGAGGATGCTCTCAATGGCACAGTGATAGAAGGTCCTGAGGATGCGGGGGCTCATGCCGAATCTTTTCAGTCTCCTGAGAAAGAAGAGGCGCTGCTGCGCCTTCTTCACTGTTTTGTTTGTGTGTACTGACCACGTAAGATCCTCAGCCAGATGTACACCAAGGAACCGGAAGCTGCTCACTCTCTCCACAGCAGCGCCGTTGATGGTGATGGGGGTGTGTACTTCTCTGCACCTCCGGAAGTCCACTATCAACTCCTTTGTCTTTGCGACGTTGAGGGTGAGATGGTTGTCTTGACACCAGTGGGTCAGGGCGCTGACCTCCTCCCTGTAAGCCGTCTCATCACCGTTGGTGATAAGACCCACCACTGTAGTGTCGTCCGCAAACTTCACAATGATGTTGGAGCTGTTAGTGGCTGTGCAGTCGTAGGTGTAGAGTGAGTATAGGAGAGGGCTCAGTACACACCCCTGTGGAGCACCAGTGTTCAGTGTGATGGGGGATGAGGTGATGCTGCCCAGTCTGACCACCTGGCGTCTGTCAGACAGGAAGCTAAGGATCCAGCTGCAGAGGGAGCTGCTCAGTCCTAGATCCTGCAGTTTCCTGTCCAGCTTCGAGGGAACGATGGTATTGAATGCTGAGCTGTAATCTACAAACAGCATCCTCACATACGTGTCTCTAATACATGTAGGTAACAGCGATGGAAGTAACCACTGTGGATATTTGGACCCTTCAACATGAGCATTTTGGCCGCTGACACTTTGCTTCAAATAGTTAAAGTGCTGAAATGTAATGCAATTAGCCTGGTTAGCAACATACAGATACACATATTAGTAAATAAATGCCAGTGTTCAAGCAAATTTTGATTTAGTTTTAGTCATAGTTTAAGCACTGGAATTCATGTTTTAGTCTGTTAAATAAGATCACAGTAGGTTAAATCTGAAGTCAATTCAGCTAAAATGTAAAGTGTAAAGGTTTATCATGTTTTCACCTTTAAAGGTTGAAAGCATCTTACTTTATGTCTACTCTTCTTTTCCTCCCAAGCACTGACATTTTCTCACAATTTCATGAGAAACAGCCCACCCAAAAAAAGCTGCACCGTGTCTCGGGGACTGACAAATCGAACCTCACTGCACAAGGAGATTATGTCTGATTGGATCACTTGTCCCACACAGCTTAATTAGTTCCTATCCGGTTGTTCAGTCTGACGTCACTAGCCGTGTCTGGGCCTAAACTCCGCTGCAGCTCCATATATCAAACGATCACTATGGCATTACTGAGAGTTGAAAAACTGTCTAAAGTCTTTCATCTTTAATAAAATGATCAGCGTTCTGCTCTACCAGGTGTAACAATTGAGTTTAACATCCAGGCATCCATGAAAACGGAATTTATGACATTTAACAGAGTTAGAAGTTAGCAGGGAGTTAGCTCGCTAGCTTCTATCTAAATACAATATAGCATGTCCTGACTGCGGGGTTTTGGAAACAAATTAAAACGTACAGCTCTGTTATCACTTCCAGCATAAATGAAGACAGAAATCAAATCAAATCAAATCAAATCACTTTTATTGTCACATCACATGTGCAGGTACATTGGTACAGCACATGTGAGTGAAATTCTTGTGTGCGAGCTTCACAAGCAACAGAGTTGTGCAAAATACAATAATGTAAACAAGCAAAATACAAGAATGGCTACATCTGAAACTAATAAATATATGTACAATATATAATAGTATATGCATTTCTGGATGTGTATACTAAATATTTTTCTACGTGTGTGTGTGTGTGTGTGTGTGTGTGTGTGTACACATATTTTACAAATTAAATAGAGTAAACAATAAATAAAATATATAAAATAGAGATGGACCGATCCGATATTACGTATCGGTATCGGTCCGATACTGACCTAAATTACTGGATCGGATATCGGAGAAAAATAAAAAATGTAATCCGATCCATTAAATATCACGAAAGCAGCTCACAAAACTTGCGACACGCCGTAACTCACCTCAGAACGTTAGCACGTCGGAGCAGTATGCATCACGTGATAGAGCGGCTGTGGCATGCGGGACCTGTCGGTGGTCTGGATAGCATGTGGAGCTTCGCTAGCAACCCGGCATTTCATCTCCGACAAAGTTATTCCCGAGAGAAGTAAAGCAAGTGTGTAAGTCCATCTCTGAATGTTTGTAAAGCATTCCAGCGTTAAGCTTAACAAGCGATATATGGAGCGACTGCCTCTTCTTGCTGCTACTTCAATCATGAAACTGCTTAACGATCAGCTGATCAGCTTTTCTGTCGGGAGTCCGTGTCTCTCTTGTTTGTTTTTGGCCCACTTTGCACCAGAAAGAGGAAACCAGCGGCTGAACAACAGCAGCACGTTTAAGCTTGATAAGCTGTTGTTAGAATTTATTTAATATTACTTTCTACTCCAGGATCTTTTTCTACTTAGCTGACGCTGGTAACTGTGCAGGGGCGGATCTAGCAAAGTTTAGCCAGGGGGGCCGATAGGGCATGAACAGGGAAAAGGGGGCACAAAGACATACTTTTCTTTCTTATTCTCATTTAAAATGTCGAGCTTTTAATAAATAATTATCTGACACCCAAAGTTTTAATTTGATGCAAAATGAATAGAAGTCAATTACTGTATATAGTGACTATTAAGTCTAATATACCCTAGCAAGCTATAGTACTTTTTCCTTTGGGAAGGTACCATCTGTGCAGTCTGCAATTTTGTTGAAGAAAGATGTTGAATCTATTTAATATTTCTTGAAAAATAATTGATTTCTGTGCATTTTTTTCCCGCACTGCATCAAATTAAGGTTGATTACGTCGATTAAGCATCATGAGGTGGCGCGTGAGGGGTGGTTCCCTATTTTTTATTTATTTATTTTTGTTGTTGCTGGGAGTTGGAACCCTATTAGTTAGGTTGCTTAATATTTATGCTAAGTACTCTTTAAAATACCAGAATAGGGAGGATGGTGTAGGTTCAAGTTTATTAGATTGATCAGTATTGCTGAACTATGAAATATTTTTTTTTGCATATAGGTATAACAGAATAGCTTTAGTGTAGTTGTTGTTTTAAACTTGAGTATGAACTTATACAAAATGCAGCAAGATATTTAAAAAAACAGTTTTGTTGATTAAAAACACTATATCGGATTCATATCGGTATCGGCAGATATCCAAATTTATGATATCGGTATCGGTATCGGACATAAAAAAGTGGTATCGTGCCATCTCTAATATAAAATAAAATATACAGAGTGAGACATGTGCAAAACAGTGGCGTTACTGTACAGTATGGAGTGCATAATGTTAAAGTTCCAGTAGTGAAGCTGAGGTGTCTATGACGTGTTCAGCAGTCTGATGGCCTGATGGAAGAAGCTGTCTCTCAGTCTGCTGGTACGGGACCGGATGCTGCAGAACCTCCTTCCTGATGGAAGTAGTCTGAACAGTTTATGGCTGGGGTGACTGGAGTCCTTGATGATCCTCCCCGCTTTCCTCAGGCAGCGCTTCCTGTAGATGTCTTGGAGGGAGGGAAGCTCACCTCCAATTATCCGTTCAGAGCACCGCACTACTCGCTGGAGAGCTTTGCAGTTGTAGGCGGTGCTGTTGCCATACCAGGTGGTGATGCATCCAGTGAGGATGCTCTCAAAAACTAAAACTAAACAGAAAACAGAAACTAAACAGAAAACTAAACAGCAGTGACGTTTGTAGGGTTACTGAAGTTTGGCTAGCTGGTATATAATGATGTGCTACGTGACCGCTAGCGACACAGCTATGTTAGCATAATATAAACAAGCTAACTTTTTTTCCACTCGATAAAAGTTAAGGTGAGTGTTCTCGGTGGTCAGGAACAAATGTAATCGCATGGCAGGATGCTGTAAAAGGACCAAACTTCAGCCAGGAGAACAACTGAGATAATCCATCCACAATACGAGGTTAGTCATTCATATACTGCTGCATGGGCTGGGCTGTAGTTACATCCTAAGGTTTTAAAAACTGAGCTTAAATAAATGATTAGTGGTAATAAAAGCCGAGGGAGGTCAACAGGGATCACTGACTGTTTTAGGAGCTTTTTGAGATTAAATAGAAGAAAATACAAAACATTAAACATGTTAACAACACAAAAGCCATATTAAACACAGACTACTTTAGGCCCGGAAGTAGGATTCGTCACGTCATCACTTTACGACCGGATAGGATCTCCCTGTAGAATATTTTCCTCCCATTTTCAATCATTGATGAAAGTGTCCGTACATTTCATCATAGTTTCGATAGTCATGTATTACTTTTTATTTAGTTTAGTCATGTTTTTGTCAGGGAAAACAGTCTTTGACAAAAGCTATGATGAGCACTAGTGGTCAGTGAAATTAACACTCATTAGTGCTAAGTAACAGATTAATAACACAGCAGAATTTCACTGAAACACAGACTGATGGGAGGTCTGCAAGAACCATATTGCTACTCTTCTTCATCTTTTATCCAAGTGGATGATTTTTATGAAAAGGGGGGGAAAAAACAAAGAAACCAAAACTGAAGCTTTTTAACTATGTAAAGTTGGACATTTTAACATCACTGCGCATTTAACGTAACTCTCTTACAAGGTCAGCCTAAAGCACAGGGGCAGATCTACAGGGGGGCATGAGGGGGGCAACTGCCCTGTTTTCTTAGAAGAGATAATCATACAATAAATAGTTTTAAGGTGTTTTTGTGGATATTGTCTTGACTCCATTTACATATCTGGGATTTTCATAAACTTCACTGAAGAAGTATGTGTAACCCCCATGTAAAAACCCAGAGTATCGACTTCCCTCAAGGCAAGGCAAGGCAAGGCAAATTTATTTGTATAGCACAATTCAACAACAAGGTTATTCAAAGTGCTTTACAGAGACATTAGAAACAAAAACAAATAAAAAGCATGATTTAAAATTGATTAAAACAAGCAAACAAACAAACAAACTAAACACACACATTTCACACCTGTTCGCGCGATCTGAACCCTTATCGTAAGGGGAGCTACCAGTCCTTCTGTGGACGAGCTACTTTCTATTTTAAATTCCCTGAATTTAAAATACTCTCTAGACCCAGTTGGGGAGCTACCCAGAGCTCTACCCAGAGCAGACAGACATTGCTGTCCATTTTAATATTACATCTTTCTTATATGTGTATCAGTCTTTTTAAATCATGTGCTTATTGTTGTTAAACTAAATCCATATAAAACTGTCTGTGGTGTTTTATGTATACACACACATGCACAGAAACACGCAAACACACGCACACACACATGCACAGACACACACTCCTGTGCTGCTCCCGTCTTAATTGATTGTCCATCTTGAAACATTTAAGCTGCTGGTGAAAGGAGGCAGTGAGTAAAAAGGAAATAATCAGCCTTTAAAAACAAAAGCAGCACACGATAAGCCAGAGTTTCGGGAAGCAGCTGCAGTGAGCTCTGAGAGTGATTGGAACCAGACCTGACCAAACACTTTTTGGTGTTTTTCTCCTTGGGCCAGATGGATGGGCTTATCAGAACAACTGAGATTATATCAGGTAAATGAGCAATTAAATCATTTGAAATTGTTCCTTTAGCAGCAATCTGAAACAGTTATTGAATGTCTCGGGCCCTGAGATGCTGAATAGCTTTACTGAAACACGAGGCTCCATCTAAACGTCAGCTAACCAGGCTTGCTCTCTGACACGTGTCTGAGTCGGGGGGGGGGGGGGGGGGGCATTAGGTCGGGGTACCCATCCATCCATCTCTCCTCCACTTATTCATCTGACCTGCTTCAGCTTGCAGCAGCCCTTCTGCACAGAGCCGCACTGTCACAGTCTTTCATGTGCGTCAGGGAGGCATACTTTATGTTCCCCTGTGCCCCCTGCAGGCCCTCCTGCCAATTATCTATGAAGCCCACATCGTTTCTGGGACACCACTCAGACAGCCAGCAATTTAAGGAGAACATGCGGCTAAACATGTCACTCCTGGTCTGATTGGGGAGGGGACCAGAGAAAACTACAGAGTCCGACATTGTTTTGGCAAAGTTGCACACCGATTCAATATTGATTTTAGTGACCTCCGATTGGCGTAACCGGGTGTCATTACTGCCGACGTGAATTATGATTTTACTGAATTTACGTTTACCCTTAGCCAGCAGTTTTAAATTTCCTTCAATGTCGCCTGCTCTGGCCCCTGGAAGACAATTGACTATGGTTGCCGGTGTCTCTAGCTTCACATGTCTGAGAACAGAATCACCAATTACCAGAGTTTGACCCCCGGCGGGTGTGTCGCCGAGTGGGGAAAAACGGTTAGACACATGAACGGGTTGGTGGTGTACCTGGGGCTTCTGTTTAGGACTATGCTTCCTCCTCACCGTGACCCAGCCGCCCTCTTTCCCCAGCTGCTTGGGGTCTGCCGGGGAACAGCTAGCGGGGCCTATGCTATCTTTGGCTGCACCAGCTACAGGGGCCTGGCTAGCTATGGGTGAATGAAGGGTGCGAAGCAGAGTCTCCAATTCAGTAATCCTGGCCTCCAGAGCTGCAAATATGCTACATTTGTTACAGATATCACTACTGCTAAAGGAGGCCGAGGAGTAACTAAACATCTGACACAATGAGCAAGAAAGTGCAGGAGGGACAGGAGAAGTAGCCATGGTGCTACGAGCTAAGCTAAGCTACCAAAACTGTAGAGACACAGTGAGTGAATACTTTGGCTATAAGTTAGGTAGTGAGTACACAGAGAGTGTGCTTCGGATAAAGCACGTGAAGATTATACTATGAGAAAAGAATGTATCTTACAGTTTTTAATTAAATTGCTAAGCAGATAAGCTACTCAGAAACACCACTGTGTTTGAGCAGGAACAGGAAGTGATACTCTACACAGAGAGAGCGAACACCAAGTGACAGTGCCACCAAGTCATGTGATACATGTCACTACAAATAACAGCACTTACATTTGGCTCTTATTTAGAGGTGTTATTTCAATGGTGTACCTTTTTTTTGTGTATGAGGAGCGCTTGAAGAGTTACCAACTGCTGCTAAGAAAACACTGCTCAAACACATGAGGAATGCAGTAAATCATAAAATCACTGAGCGCTCCTTCAAAGCAGTGATATATGGGAAGCAGCTCTGCGAGGTGTAGAGCGATCAAAGGCGTGGCAGAGGTCTGGCCTTAGTTTATGGGAGTGTGGCGGTCAGCCGACAGGCCTCAAGATCAGAGAGGTGGAGTTCACTTCTCCCTGTTTGCCCCTGAGAGCAGGCTGAACTAATCCAACCCAGTTTCTGCAAATTGAGGAGACTTGTGATCCTCAGAAGGTTTCCTGTTATCACTGACGCCTGTAAATTGCTTTTTCCTGTCCTCGCATAATATCATTACAGTCTTTTCAAAAGATGCCAGCGCGTCATGTCTAGCTTTGTGCCTCAGGGAGGAAAGATTTTCTATTCCTGGAAGATCAGCTACATGTGACAATAAGAACCCTGTTTGTCTACTTATTTGTCCTCTTTAATGCACTCTATGCACATATATATAAATGTATATTTCCCTCACAGGTGCCAAAAACATAGTGGAAGAGATCTGAACCAACACTGGGAAACAACATCTCACATGTTCGTGTACCGCTACGTTACAGGTCAGCGTGTCACATGTTGCCACGAGCTATAGAAGCTTGATTGATTCAAACCACATGTTACAGTGAGATGAAATAATTCGAGCCCATGCAAGAAAAAGAAGTACAAGTTGATTTTGGCAGGAGAAATAGTGCATAGAATTTTTACACAATTAGAGGGGGACGACTCAATTGGTGGAAATATGATTACATCTAAAAATAAAATACACTCTTGACTGAGACGGTAGAGCTGTTTCTCAGACTCAACTCTAGTTGTTGGGCAGAAAAATCCAAAAGTAGCCGTTTACACCTTATTGCAGACTAGCAGCATTTCCTGTAAGCCAACATTTGAAAACAGATATTTATATGTGCAATCACACAGCCCCACAGCCGAGAGGCTAACAGCAGCCGTACACCCAGGCTACTTTTTGTTAACTGGGCCTCAGTGGTAGTCGCCCCCCCACCCCACAAACACCCAACAGAAGAAGTTTCAAGAAGAAAGACCCTGTACCTCTCTGGAGAGCATGTAAAACCTATGTGCCTGCAGGGGTCAAAGGTCAGAGCAGCGTGAACCTGACTCTTCGTTTGCTCAGCGGGTCACCACCTGGACCTGTTTCTAACTGTGGATGTAGAAGCCTACATGCAGTTTAATTTGAAATGTATGCTTTTATTTTGATAGTGCAGAAAACAGGAAGTTGGGCGAGAGGAGAGTGGAGCCATATGGTTTTTTGACCTCGCAATCTCTCTTCATCCATTTTGAATTGACCTTTATAAGTTTTTGTAATTTGGAATTCTGTTGCTGTGTACCTGTTTGGACTTTTGAAGTAAATATTGAGAAGCTATCAAGGACTGCGGTTTCGTTTTTTGTTTTTTGTGGATAAGGAAAGAGGGACCAAGCGGAGCGTCAAGCTAAGGCTCCATTAGAAGGAAACCTACATTAGTCAAAAAACCTGCTCTTCACGGATTAATGGAGTTTGGAAACGCCTGACTATAAAGTAAGAAGGAAATACCGAACCGAGGAAAAACTGAAGATGGAAAACCGTAAGTCTTAAATTGCCTTGCCTTTTTTTTTTAATTTGCTGAGGTGCATGTGTATTGATTGAGTTTGGAATTTTGCTACCCATGGACGAACAAAACAGTGGAAAAAGGATTGTAAAAATGACTGAGAAGGCTATGGAAGACTGCAAGACTAGAAATGTCAACACACGTAGACATAAGCTCTCTCAATTAACCGGCATGAAAAAAGAAATTGAGCAATTAATGGAAGATGATGCAAACGTTGACCTCGTTAAAAATAAATTACGAGTTGACTTTAGCTCTTTGCAGCAAGACTTTGCTAGCCTAAATTCTGAACTGCAACAACTTATGAGTGAAGAGGAATTTTTGGAAGATCAAAATAGTTGGTTTGATCCAAAGAACAAGTCCCTGAATGATTTCTTTTGGAAATGTGAAGGGTGGATGAATGAAGTCATGAAACTCTCTGAACAGAACAGAGAGGACGACACAAGAAAGCAGGCAGACAATAGGTCCATGTCATCAAAGTCGGCAAGCAAACGCTCCAGTAGATCTGGATCACAGCGCGGAAGCATTTCCTCTACATCTTCTTCTACATCTTCCTCTATTAGATTAAAGGTAGAAATGGAGCGTGCTGCATTAAAGGCAAAGGCTGCAGCTCTGGAGAAGAGTTTGGCAATAGAAAAGGAAGAAGCGGATTGGTACGCAGAAATGAAAGGAAAAGAGGCTGCAATAAAGGCTAAAAAGGAAATGCATGCTATGCAGACTGCCCTTGCTGAGTCAGATGCAAAACTGGAAGTTTTGCAAAAATATGAAGATACACAGCCAGACATGAGCATTTTTGCAGATGATGATCAGAATGGCAAAACTGAAATTAAAACCACATTCCACCCAACATCGCAGTACGTCTCATCAGCACCCTACGATGGCGACGATGTGCAGACACCAATGCATGAAAGGACAGTGCCTGCGCCAAGCACTGAAAGGGCCGGTGAACCTGTGCTCGATAGTTTGTGTCAAGCCATTTCTCAGCAAGTTAATGTCACTGAGTACCTGGTAAAGAATCACAAAGCTTCTCTATTACCTGACATCTCCATTCCAACTTTCAACGGAGATCCACTTGAATACAACTCTTTTATCGGTTCCATTGAACATGGAATTGAAAACCGCACTGATAATAATCGTGATCGTCTACAGTATTTGCTTCAGTACACGAGTGGACAACCACATGAGTTGGTTAAAAGTTGCATCCACATGGAACCTTCAGTGGGTTATACAAAGGCGAAACAAATGCTCAAAGAGTTTTTTGGAGATGACTTTAAGATAGCTGAAGCCTACATAAAGGAGGCCTTGGATTGGCAGACAATTAAGCCAGAAGACGGCACTGCACTACAGTCCTTTGCATTGTTTCTCACCGGCTGCTACAATGCAATGACAGATGTTAACTACATGGAAGACTTGGATAATACGTCTAACCTAAGGGCATTAGCTAACAAGCTTCCTTACAAACTTAAAGAAGCGTGGCGAAAATATGCTTGTGACCTGCAAGACAAAACGAAGAAAAAGGTCAAGTTTAAGGATTTTGTCAACTTTATCAATAAGCAAGTTAGGTACGTGCTACACCCACTTTATGGAAATATAAGGGAAACTACAACAGGTGTGAAGGACTCATTCAGACAAAGAGCAAAGCCACAATATGCAGAGACATTCAAACCAAAGAAAGTGTTTACAACAGCAATCACTGACCCTCAAATGGAAAACAAGACAGAAAGTGCCAAACAAGTGGCATCAAAAACACGGACCGTCCAAGTGGATTCAAGCAGCAAACCTTGTGTTTATTGCAAGGGAGAGCAACACAACCTCCAAATCTGCAGAAAGCTCAAGGACAAGCCTCACAAGGACAAGATTGAGTTTTTAAGGAGCATAGGACTGTGTTTTGCCTGTTTGAAACATGGCCACATGAGTAGCAGCTGCAAAGACAAGCTCCATTGTCAAGAATGCTCTCGACTGCATCCTACCCTGCTGCACATCACCAATAGGGACTCACAAGAAGAAACAGCAAGGGGGGCTGCTCAACAGTTCGTATCAAGTGCTCTTGTACAAACAACAGCAACTTTCAGCATGACTGGGGCCGGTAAGGAAGATTGTATTCTTCCAATCGTTCCAGTACGTGTCAAGGCCCAGAAAGGAACCAAGACAGTAACAACATATGCATTCTTGGATCAAGGCAGCTCAGCCACCTTTGTGACAGAGTCACTGATAAAACAACTGAACCTGAATGGACGAATTACGAAAATTTCACTCCGCACGATGGGAAATGAATCTGTTGTGAACACCTGCATTGTGACTGGACTGGAAGTCAGTAGTCTGGATGGTAGCCAGTTTATTAAACTTTCAGAGGTGTATGCACAAGACCACATTCCTGTAAGTAAAAACAATATCCCAAGCCAAGAAGATGTTGACAGGTGGTCACACCTGACGGAAGTGAAACTTCCCACTATCCAAGCGGATGTTGGATTACTCATAGGAGTGAATGTTCCCAAAGCCATGGAACCGCTTAAGGTGGTAAACAGCGTGGACAATGGACCCTACGCAGTGAGAACAATATTAGGTTGGACAGTAAATGGACCACTTAGGAGTGGAGGCGACATGAGTGGGAGAAACAGATCGGCACAAGTGACTGTGAATAGGATATCAGTAGCCAGGTTGGAAGAGCTCTGGCAGCTACAGTTTAAGCAGGACTTTCCTGATGCAGGACAAGACGAAAATCTTGAAATGTCCAAGGAAGATCGTCAGTTTCTGAACATGGTGTCTCAGTCTGCAAAACTGGAGGATGGCCATTATAGTATTTGTCTTCCAGTGAGAAGCAAGGCGCTGTGCTTGCCAAGCAACAGAGAAGTCGCAGTGCAACGTGCGCTGAACTTACAGAAAAGATTCACCAGAGATGTCAAGTTTTACGAGGAATATGTTGCATATATGGATGATATCCTAAAAAAGGGTTACGCGATCAAACTGAACGATGCTGAATGTAAGTCACTGGAGGGACGAACATGGTATTTGCCTCATCATGGAGTGAGACATCCGGTCAAGCAAAGGTTACGTGTTGTCTTCGACTGCGGGGCAAGCTTTCAAGGAACATCGCTGAACCAGCATCTCTTGCAGGGACCGGATTTGACAAGCTCACTGGTGGGAGTCCTCCTGAGGTTTCGACAGGAGATTGTGGCAGTAATGGCTGATGTGGAGGCCATGTTCCACCAGGTCAGAGTCAGCAAGGAAGATACAGATCTCCTCAGGTTTCTTTGGTGGTCTGATGGGAATTACAAGGAGAAGCTTGCAGAACACAAAATGTTGGTCCACATCTTTGGTGCCACCTCTTCGCCAAGTGTTGCATCTTTTGCACTTCAGAAATGCGCTACTGATTTCGAAAGGGAATTTGGTCAAGAAGCTGCAAGGACAGTCAAGAAAAATTTTTACGTGGACGACTGTCTTAAGTCAATTGCAGAGGAAGATGCAGCAATCACCCTGTGTTCTGACTTGAGGAACATGTTGGCAAAAGGCGGATTTCGACTAACAAAATGGTCAAGCAACAGCAGAAAGTTGCTCAACTCAATTCCTGATGAAGAAAGAGCACAAGGATTTAAAGTTCTGAATCCGGACGAGAGTAATTTGCCGATGGAAAGAGCATTGGGAATTCAGTGGTGTGCTGAATCAGATCAGTTCAAGTTCAAGATCAATCTTAAAAACAGACCGAACACTAGAAGAGGACTGCTTTCCCTTCTCAGCTCCATCTTTGATCCACTGGGATTTGTTGCTCCGGTGATTCTGTGTGCGAAAAAAATCTTGCACGATTTATGTCGGAGGAAATACGGCTGGGATGAATACCTACCGGAGGACGTCATTAAGAGCTGGAATAAGTGGGTTGCAGATTTGCAAAGGCTTGACGACTTTGGAGTTGACAGGAGCATCAAGTCAAAGCAGTTTGGTGCACCAGTCTTTGCGCAGTTGCATCATTTCGCTGACGCAAGCAAAGACGCTTATGGCACAGCAAGCTACCTGTTGCTGCGCAATGCAAGTGACGAGACTCAGTCCACCTTGGTAATGGCAAAGGCAAGGGTTGCACCTTTGAAGTGTCCAACCATCCCACGAATGGAACTGATTGCCGCAACAGTTGCAGTGAAGATGGATAAACTTCTAAAGAAGGAACTAGAAGTAGAACTGCATGAATCTGTTTTTTGGACAGATAGCACGGCTGTGCTAAAGTACTTGAATAGTGAAGGCACAAGATTCAAGACCTTTGTTTCTAATAGGATCTCAGTAATCTTGAGCCATTCTCACATTCGGCAGTGGAGATATGTCAATACCACTTTGAATCCAGCAGATCATGTCTCTAGAGGACAGACTGTTGCAGCATTCTTAAAATGTGGCGATTGGCTTTCGGGACCAAGTTTCCTATTCTGCTCAGAAGATCAGTGGCCGAAGAATCCAGATCCCAGAATGCTGGATTTTGATGACTTAGAGGTCAAAAGAGAAGCTCAGACACATGTCATTCAGATGCAAGGGCTCAAAGACGCAGTAGACCAGCTGATGAATCACTACTCATCTTGGACAAAGCTAAAGCGTGCTGTAGCCTAGTTCATGAAACTGAAGAGTTTGCTTAAGGAATTAATAGCAAAGAGAAAGGAAGCAAGCACAATGAGTGAGGAAATCAGGATGAGCCAATTCAAGAAAGCTTTCAAGGGAAAAAATCTAACCTGTGATGATTTGTCTAAAGCAGAAATGGAAATTGTGAAGTACTGTCAGAAGCAAAGTTTTGAACAGGACTTGGCAATGCTGAAAGAACATCAAAGGGTGAAGAAAAAAGGCTCTCTCTACAAGTTGACTCCAGTACTGCAAGATGGAGTCATAAGAGTTGGAGGAAGTTTGAGTCGAGCAGCGATGCCAGATGATGCTAAGCAGCAAGTCATCTTGCCAAAGGAGTCACATATCACACAGCTTGTGTTAAGACATACCCATGATGTTACAGCTCACGCCGGACGGAATCACATGTTGGCTCATCTGCGTCAAAAATTTTGGATCCCTGGAGCAAATGGAGCCATTAGAAGGTTCTTGTCAAAATGTGTCACCTGTAAAAGGCTACACGGAAGTACTGGCAAACAAATAATGGCAGATTTACCAAAATGCAGGATCCTGCCTGATGACCCTCCGTTCACCAAAGTAGGTGTTGACTACTTTGGTCCATTCCTTTTTTTTTTTTTTTTTTTTTTCTTTTTTTTTTTCTTTTTTTTTTTTCTTTTTTTAAATGACATCAGAAACAGCAGTATGCGACATTACGTGATGGCAGAGCTTCAGTTCATCCTTTGTCATTTTTTTTTTATTTTTTTTTTTTTATAATAAATAGGACAGGGGGAATGAATGAGAGAGAGAGGGGGAGAGAAAGAAAGAAAACCCAAGGGGAGAAGAGACAGTGAGAAGGGGGGGGAAGAGAGACAAAAAAAAAAAAAAACAAAAAAAAACTCCTGGGTCACCTGTATGGAGAAAAAAAAAACAAACAAACAAACAAACAAACAGAGGAGACAGCAAACAACAAAGAGCAACATAATAATAGAGAAAACAAAGCACCATCACAATAAACTAGCTAGTCATAGATATCAGTATTTACTAAGTAATAAACGATATTGTGCAGCACGCAAGATAGACAGCGCACAGTGTGCTTTGAGGCAGCAGCCAAGAAAGCTTTAGTCCGCGTCTGTGAATACCCATGTGTGCATACCTGTGTGGATCAGCATGCTTGCATTCCAAAGGTTTCTCCATGTAATGATCTGCTAGGGAGTGTGGGGGGGCCACAGCCCCGTCCTCCAGGGTGTGAAGCGGTAAAAAGGGGAAGAAGTCAAGTAAAAAGATATGGTGTCATTTTCACATGTCTTACCACACGAGCTGTACATCTGGAGGTTGCATCTTCACTTGACACTGATGCGTGTCTCAACGCCATCAGAAGATTCCTTGCCAGAAGAGGACAAGTTAAAGAGATGTACTCGGATAATGGAACCAACTTCCGATCAGCTAACAGTGAGTTAAAGAAAGCAATTAAAGAATGGAACTCCAGTATGATCATAAAATCATTGCAGCAAAGGGGGATCCAATGGCATTTTAATCCACCAGCAGGATCTCACCATGGAGGAAGCTGGGAGAGACTCATCCGCTCAGTGAGAAAAATTTTGAACGTCACAGTAAAAGAACAACTGTTGGATGAAGAAGGTCTCCACACCTTGCTGTGTGAAGCTGAGGCTATTATAAACAGCAGGCCTATTACAAAGGAATCTTCAGATCCCAATGACCTGGAGGCTTTAACACCCAACCATCTCCTGTTGCTGAAGGTTAAGCCAGAATTACCCCCAGGAATCTTCAACAAGGATGCCCAGTATGTAAATCGCAGGTGGAGACAAATCCAATATCTTGCAGACATTTTTTGGAAACGCTGGTGCAAGGAATACCTCATGCAGCTCCAAGAGCGTCAACGATGGACTACACCTAAGAGAAATTTCCATGTTGGTGATGTTGTGCTGATCGTAGATGACACAGCACCCAGAAATTCATGGCCACTAGGAAGAATCGTAGAGACCTTTCCAGACCAGAAAGGTCTGGTGCGTCAGGTGAAAGTAAAGACCAAGACCAATGAGCTTTGTCGACCAGTTACAAAGCTGTGCCTTTTGCAAGAAGCTGAAGATAATTGATGCACTCTTCGAAAATCAAGAACTAGTTTCCTCTGAGGGGAGGAAAGTGAAAGAAGATTCTTTTAAGATAGTTGAAGTTCAGTTAAGTGATGTAGCCATAGATCTTTTCATTTAAGTTAAAGATTTTGTAGTAATTGTTTCAAAGACATTGATAACAATTAGGGGCCGGTAATGTAGAAGCCTACATGCAGTTTAATTTGAAATGTATGCTTTTATTTTGATAGTGCAGAAAACAGGAAGTTGGGCGAGAGGAGAGTGGAGCCATATGGTTTTTTGACCTCGCAATCTCTCTTCATCCATTTTGAATTGACCTTTATAAGTTTTTGTAATTTGGAATTCTGTTGCTGTGTACCTGTTTGGACTTTTGAAGTAAATATTGAGAAGCTATCAAGGACTGCGGTTTCGTTTTTTGTTTTTTGTGGATAAGGAAAGAGGGACCAAGCGGAGCGTCAAGCTAAGGCTCCATTAGAAGGAAACCTACAGTGGATGTGGGCCTAAAATATGTCTTTGCTACAGTAGCAGGAGGAAGAAGCCACTTATCAAACAGGTGGGGGGAGATGAGGAGACAGGTCAGGTGTGTGTGTGTGTGTGTGTGTGTGTGTGTGTGTGTGTGTGTGTGTGTGTGTGTGTGTGTGTGTCAAATAACTCATCGCTCTCTTTCTGTTAGTGTTTCTCTCTCTCCTGCTGTTTGAAGGTCTCTCACCCCACTTAATTGTCACTTGGTAGAGGAACAGAGAACAAAGCGAGGTACGGTTTCCATGGAGTGCTGTCAGTCTCTCCGTTCTCTTCTTAACTGATTAGCCTCGTTGATCAGCCTGAGATGCACATTTACTTATCCTAAAGCAAACACCAGCATGCCCCGGCAGTGACTGCTCTAAAAATAACAGGTCACTTAGCAAGAGTCAAAAGAGAAGGCTTTTAGAGGATTACGGGCCTTGTTAACACTGCTGAGGGCAGGATTATTATCTGAACAATGGATGAAACTGCAGATAACGTGACGAGAGAGGCGAGTGCTGATGTGTTATGAGCCCGATCCTGCAGCCTCTCAGGTTTATGGAGAATTTTAGTTTCTTTCAGCTTCACTCGCTTCTGTTTTATGGTCATGGCTGCATCGTTTTGGCTCAGCATCGATTCCGGTTCCAGCAGCAAAGTCAGAAAAGCACGAAAACCTTTCGCTTTTTAGCGTTCATGTATCTTTAGCAAAACACTGCAATACTTGTTTGTTTGCATTTAAAAGCACCACTGCAGCACGATCATGTGTCTGCTGCTCAGTGCTCTGGATACGGCTTATTAGCAAGTCACAAACACACAACAGCTGTAACACAGTCGTTTTACAGTCTGAATGCTGTTTACGTTCACAGCCACCATCTTGGATTGTTAACTGGGCGCTGCTCTGACTTCCTGAGTTGGAAATCCAAGTCGAGTTATTCCAGCTATAAATACTGACTTAATCTGGACTGTTAATATTCCTGAAGTCTCCGTTGCATGCCCTTACTGCGCCGCTGCATGTCTGAAATGAAATGAAAACTGTGCTACTCTAATTAGTCAGTCAGTGATTTACTCTTAGAGCTTTTCACGAATGATAACCAGCTGTTAAGAGTGTTGTTAATGAACCACAGCAGAAACGTTCATGTGTGTATCAGCAGCTGCTGTGGTGTTTGAAGGTGACTCTAACAGGAAGTCTCTGTGGCCGCTCGCTTCATCTGTTACAGCTGCTGTGGGCGGGATTATTATTGTCATTGGAAGGTTTGTGGCTGTGAATAAAAGGCGTTTATCAATAAGAAAATATAACTGTCTGTTTTTACATCCAATCCTATTGAAACGATGACAGAAACACCCACACAGTGCTGCAGAGTCGAGAGGGAGGAGCTCTTTAGTGAAGTTCATCCACTGTCTCAAACAGGCTGTCTTAGCTCGCTAACCTTGGACGTCTATGTCAGGGAAATCACCTCTTTATGACGACACACAGAGCCGACATTAGAAAAAATGTCTGACCTGAGAGTAGTCTGAAGCTGAGCTTTGAGCTCATACTGATTACTTGTACATTTGTGGACATTGCTATTTGATATTTCGACCACAGTAACGAGCACAAACCAGTCTTTAATTATATGACAGAGAATAAGGAATGCTAGAATATGTCTCGTTTGTTAAACACTAACTAATATGAAACACCAAATGCTGTAGCAGTGTGGAGATGTTGATGGCAGCACAGGAAAAAGCTGCGGTCCGTCTGGTCTGAATTGATGAACACCATCGTGTCCATGTTACTGCTCAGAAACTCTCATTGTTGGCTACCCTGGAGCGTGAGAGGAGCGTGCTGATCAACATTCAGGGCTTGAGTTTCAGCTTCAGTTATAGATTTGACCTGCTCTGCTTCTGCAGAGGAGAGCTGAATGTTATAGCTGATTTATTTGAGGATTTCTAAGAGATTCCATCTCCATATGGTGTCCGTATGGATGTAAGGGTGAGCTGATGTAAGGTAAGTGGGTCATCTTTGCCGTGGCCTTTGTGGAGATCCAGAAATTCTTTTATTGCTGCCATATAACTTGAATCATTATAATTGCATTAATAACATTCTTTACTGCATTATTCCATTTAATAATATTTCTCACAGTATTGATATTGCATTAAAGTTGTTTATTGAGGATGTTTAGTTAAGGATCCTTCTATTATGTTAACTTTTATTACAGGTACAGCCAGAAGTATTTTATACACATTGCATTTGTGCTTATTCAGAGTTGATGTTCCGTCCATTAAGGGTCTTAAGCTTCACTGGCGTGACTGTCCAGGTGATACATGCTGAGGGAAGATGAGAACATAGAAGGTTGACTGCATGCATGCTTACAACACATATAACACATATAATCTAGGAATGTGTCAGGCCTGAGGCCTCAACTCATTTGGTGTCTCACTGTATTTTTGTCAGAAGACATATGCTGATGTTTTCTCCGGGCTGTTAATAAACTGACCGTTTGATTGCACTTTTCTGGGGCCTCCGTGGTTTGTGACACTGCTCTACATTGATTGATTTCGCGACACCTTCTCTACAGTGTGATTTGAAATTGAAACACCCCCAAAGCCCTGGAGGAGCATCTGCAGGGTAGTGATGGAACAAGTCATGGTCTCGTTTGAGAAGCGTAACATTTCACTTTAGATGAACCCAAAGCTATTAGAGAAACTGTTTAATAATCTGTTGACTCAATATTCAAAAACACGGGTTCAGCATAATCATACACACTCAGGAAACCACCACTCGTTCTACTCTGACATTTCTTTAGATAATACAGTCATAGGCTTACAGAGCAGCTTGTTATAGGCCACCGGTGACTCCTGCTAATGCTCAAAGGTACATTAATGCCGAGTCATTGAAAGTGTCCATCATTGTGTGTGATCATTATTATGTCAGGAAACACTTTCCTGCACTGATGCTCAACTGCAGCAGGGAAGCTCACATCAGTGCATCTGTAATAAAGTGAGCTGTTTTACTGGGACCAGTACACACCAGTACAACAGCATCAGCTCATGTGGCTGTACTTCATCTTTTTAAGGACACACTGCACTCTGTGTTGAGGTATGCCAAGTTTTCAGCTAAGAGCTCTTTGAGAACCATCTAACCGGTGTTCTTTCACGCCGGTCAGACGGTGTCATTGTTGCCATTTCTTCAAAGATGTAACCAAAGAAATGGAAACAGATGATCTGTTTTTGTGACAGGCTGCTAGCAAGAAAGTGCTTCTAAATACAGTTTGTGTGTGAATGTGTCACTGGTGTAAATGGTCAGGTTGAAGGATTAGACCTTCACAAAGCCTGGGGAAACATCAGCACAAAGTCTGGCTGCTTGGAAGCAAAGTATAGTAAATCGTGCCAACATTTCATCAGTCGTGAAACGCTTCCTGATCTTTGTGTAAGTCACAGCAACCCAACCTGACTGAACTCATTTCATACATCATTATGCAAAAATGCTGCATGAATGAAAAGGTAAACACATTATATTCACTGTATCTGGAAAGGATTCACAGACGTCACATGTTGTCCCATTGCAGCCGTGTGCCAACCGGATCACATTTTGCACTTGAATTCAGTCAAACTGAGTTTTTTAGTGCCAACCAATGAGCCGGTGCCGACACAATGACACGTTCTGTCTCAAAGCAAACGCTGACTTTAGAAGCACAAGGGTTTTATCTTCTACTAATAATGTCATAATGAAAGTCTGATAAAGTAAGTGTGTGTGTGTGTGTGTGTGTGTGTGTGTGTGTGTGTGTGTGTGTGTGTGTGTGCGTGCGCGCCTTCTGCTCTGACACAGGGATTTAAGGTCCTGGATGAGTTAAAGCCTTTTTAAACCTCAGGTGTAAACGGCTGATGGGGTCCCGTCATCACCCCGCTGGGCGGGCGTGAAGAACGAGGCATTAGGTGTTAAGAGCAAAGACGCTATAAAGCAAATAAACAGACATGTAGTCCTGCTTTGTAATACTTGTGCTGTCCACACGTATCTGTCAGCTTGGTGAATTTTGTCAGGTTGATGATCTGTTGGTGCAATAAACTAATGCTTGTGTTATACAGCGAGGTAAACCATTGATATGATAGTGACGTTATCTGTTTGAATGCCAAAGTCATTTGTCACCTGGAAACACAAAGAAAGGGACGAGTAAAAAAGAAACCTCCATGTTCATTAGTCATCTCACAGCAGAGCGAGAGACAGCTGTAGCTTCATTGTGAACACTGTAAAACCAGCATCAGTCTCTGCTTCCTCTCCTCACCACCATCATCTGCAAACACAGGAGATGTTCATCACGTTTAGTGGAAATGCAAACTGTCTCACAGTCACTGTTCACAGGAGGCAGATTACAGAGAGCGATGAGCCGGTGTCACTTTTATAGAAAATCGTTGTATCAGCATTGTCTTTGAGGACTGCTCCAACCTCACTCTGGAGAGTCATAGCTGTCACCTCTGACCTCTGCTGCACAGGGACTGCACACACACACATGCACCGCCTGTCTGAGCATCATAAAGAGAGCACACATCAGAGAAGAGGGCGGTAAGTGACTCATGTTGTAACTGACGTCAGACGCCGGAGATTTTGGCGGAAAATTAAAGCGAATGGTAGTTTAGAATTGAACGAACTCCTTTAAGCTTCAGTATTACCAAATACACTTATCAATTGTCTTATAACTAACAACATTTGTCTAAATCATCTCCAACACCCTGGAGAACAACGGGGAGAGTTTAGAGGCTCTCCAAGATTACATCGATCAGTGCTTCCAGGATCTCGTGATGAAGAAGGCCCAGAGTGCAGCTTCCCCGGCCAAATCATTAAACTATCTACGTGATAAAAAGCTATGTATTGCAAGTGTATATGGTCCAAATGTTGACGATCCCTCAGTCTTTCACGGTTTTTTCAGTGCACTCTCTGAACACTTAGATGGCACACTTGTTCTTGGAGGCGACCTCAACCTTGGACTAAATGAAGACATGGATAGGCTCAACACAGCGGGAACTCAGCGTAATTGGCAGTCCACAAATATAATCAAACAGTATATGAGCGACTTTGGTCTTTGCGATGCATGGCGCTCCCTTCACCCCACCAGTAAGAAATATACTTTTTTCTCACATGTCCATCACTCCTACTCTCGTCTGGATTATTTTTTGGTCAGCAGCTCACTGCTGAACGACATTTCAGACACTGAGATTCATCCTATAGCTGTCAGCGATCATGGTCCTGTATCTTTAACACTAATGCACAAGAATAATACCACGCCAAGTAAAAACTGGAGATTTAATATATCACTACTCACTGCTGCAGTTGATGCTTTTGTAAGTCTTCCTCCTACCCTCAAGATATTGTGTTGATCAAGGAATGGACTTAACTGAAGTAGCTTTGAGTGAGATGGTCTGACTTCCTCCTTATCCTTTATGATCTTAATTTCCTTTCCAAATGCTTCTTGTTGAACTGTCTGTATGATGAACTCCTCGGCTTCTTTCCTTTCTTCCAACGTAGTACTTTCATTGGACATTTCCTTTGAGTTCTTTGCATACTTTACACGTCGTCTTAATCTTGCTATTGCTTTCACAACTCTCGTCCAATCTGAGAATTTTTCCAGTCGTTCTAAAATGGATTTCTCTTCTTTTGCCTTAACTGCGAATACTGTTGTGACTTTGAGTTCTGGATCTTCGATACTGATCTCTTTCACTTTAGCATCTTCTTGTGGTAGTTCCTTTTGCCATAAAAAACTTGGTCCTGTGAACCAGTTGGACTGTACTAGTTCTTTTGTCATGACTCCACGTGATGCGTGATCTGCAGGATTTTGTTCAGAGGCAACATATCGCCATTGACTTGGTTCTGTACTTGATCTGATTCTCTGTATTCTGTTAGCAACGAATACATGAAAGCGCCTTGCGTCGTTGTTAATATAACCAAGGACAACTTTGGAATCAGTCCAGTAGTACACCTGAATATTTTGGATCTCCAATTCTCTCTTTAGAAAGTCAGCTGCTCTCGTAGCTACTACAGCCGCAGAAAGCTCCAATCTTGGGATGGTTGTCACTTTAGTAGGAGCGACTCTTGCTTTACCCATCACAACAGTGCACTGTACTTCTCCAAACTTGGTCACTGTTCTCAAGTATGAGCACACACCATAACCGGTTACACTGGCATCAGAAAAGCTGTGTAACTCATACTGCTTCACTTGGTCGGATGTTGATGGGACATAACAACGTGATATCTTTATGGAGGACAGGTTCTGGAGGTCTCTGAGCCAAGCTTCCCATTGAGGCTTGAGATCTTCTGGAAGCGGCTCGTCCCAGTCCAGCTTTTCCTGACACATTCTTTGGAGGAGTTTCTTACCAACTAAAATGAACGGAGCGACGAATCCAAGTGGGTCGAATATTGAGGCCACTGTCGAGAGCACTCCTCTTCTAGTGAAGGGGTTATTCTTTACAATCACCCTGAATTGAAAGGTGTCTGAGCTTACACACCATTGGACCCCTAAGGCTCTTTCTATCTTTGGCTCTCCTAGTGCCAGATCCAGATCAGTTGCTCCTGCTACACATTCTTCCTTTGGGATAGCAGCAACCACTTCCTTGCTGTTGCTAATGAACTTGTGCAGGTGCAGCTTACCCGTGGCACACAGTTCTCTAGCTTCCTTTACAAGTTGAATAGCTTCTTGCACTGAATCCACACTCACCAAACCGTCGTCCACGTAGAAGTTGCGTTGCATGAACTTCACCGTGGCTTCACTGAACTTATTTTCACCTTGCGCAGCGACATGCTTGAAACCAAAGTTTGCGCATCCTGGTGAAGATGCTGCACCAAACAAGTGGACTCTCATGCGAAACACTGATGTGGACTTTTCCATGTTACCATCCTCCCACCATAGGAATCGGAGGTAATCTTGATCTTTTGGGGCAACATGAAACTGGTGAAACATGCACTCCACGTCACACATGACAGCTACACGTCCTTTCCTGAAACGACACAGAACTCCAACAAGAGTATTTGTGAGGTCAGGTCCTGACAGGAGATGCTCGTTGAGCGATGTATTCTGGAACCTTGCAGAGCAATCAAAGACGACGCGGATCTTATTTGGCTTCTGCGGATGGTAGACGCCATGGTGAGGAATGTACCATGCTGGTTGATTATTTAGCTCAGCCTCTGGCACTTTCTCTGCGTCACCTCTCTTTATGATGTCTTGCATGAAAGTCACGTAGTCCTTGTAGTAGCGCTCGTCTTTTCTGAGACGCCTTTCTAAACACTTCAGTCTGTGTTCTGCACAAAGTTTGTTGTTTGGCAAGTCAGGTCTTTCTTGTCTGAAGGGTAGTGGCATTTCAAAGTGGCCATCTTGCCTTTGTTTTATGCCTTCTTTTACTTTGGCTAGAAACAGTAGATCTTCTTGTGACATTGACTCTTCTTCAACACTTTTTTCAACAAAGTCCATCTCTAGCACATTAAGTATCTCGGCTGGAGTAAGTATTTCTTTGACTTTGTTTCTGCTTACAAAGTGAACTTCCGTTTTGAGCTTGTGAGCTGGTCCTACAGCTGGCAAGACTTGTCTAACAATAACACGATGGCTTACTCCTATTTCATCTTCACAATCACCTTCAGAGTCACTGTAGCCAATGATGCTCCAGCCAAGCAGAGATTTCTGTGCAAATGGCTGGTCTCGATCACCACTGACCACCGCTAGAGGGAGCAATGCTTGAGGACAGTTATATCCGATCAGTAGTCCAACTTCACAATCAAGCTTGGGAGCCATCTCCTTTGATAAATGTTTCAAATGTGACCAGTTCTCTGCTGTTTTGTTTGTGGGAATATGTGATCTGTTAGCAGGAATGTAGTCTCTGGTATAGCTTGTTGGTAGTTTGATTCTCGTTTCAGAGTAAATGCCTCTTACTTGTAAGTCCTTTAACTTGCTGCTTGAAACAACTTTTGTTTTGGACGTTATAGTGGAAATCTTGAGTTTAACTGGCTCTAACATGGCGTTGAGCGACTGAGCTGTGTCTTTCAAGATGAAAGTGGTGTCACTTTGAGTATCGAGCAAAGCATACACCAACTTTTCATTCTCTGGTTCATCCACAGTGGATACATAAACTGGGATAACTGAGGAAGTACAACCTTTTGACTTTTGTTGCACAACTCTGTTGGATGTAACTTGGTTAGATACTTGCTCTTGTACTTCAGAAACCTCTGTTTCCTGGTTAGCCTTAAATTGTTGTTGGCTATTCTTTCTTTGTTCCTTGTCTCTTTTCTCTCTGTCTTGATGTAGACAAGTTGGGTGAGGCTTTTGGCATTTGTCACACACACTTCTGGAAGTACAGTTCTTAGAGTTATGACCAGTCTTGAGGCAACCAAAGCACAGTTTTTCAGACTGCACAAACTTTACTCTCTCTTCAACTGACTTGTCCATTATCTTGCGACATTTCTGAAGCGTGTGATCAGGTTTCTTACAAAAGAGACATGTGACATTTGTCCTTTCACTAGAGCTTGTACTAAGTGACTTAGCATTCAGCATGTAGTTTCTTTTGGGCTTGTCTTTGAATGCATGCTTGTCTTGTTCAGTTGGCTTTATTGCAGGCAGAGAAGTGATAGGATTACATGCAATTCTTGCTTCTTTATTCAGGAATTTGACAAAATGACTAAAATCTGGGAACATTCTGTGTTCATCTTGAAACTCTGTCACCGTTCTGTTCCACCGTGCACTTAGCCAATCAGGCAGCTTTGCAGCTATCCTCTGATTTTCCACGCAGTCATGCAAAACTTGTAAACCTTGAACATAAGGTATGGCTGACTCAACACTGCTTAGAAAATCTGCAAACTCACGTAGATCTTTAGTGTCTTTGTTGTTAATTTTTGGCCATGACTGAATCTTGTCACGATATGATTTGCCTATCACAAAGGGATCTCCAAACCTGTCGTTGAGTATCTCCCAGGCAGCATGATAAGCGGTGTCTGTTCCAACCAGAAAATGTCCTTCAATAGCCTTCTTCGCTGAACCTCCAACATACTTTCTCAGGAAGAATAGCTTTTCTTGAATTGGCAGATTCTTGCGGTCAACTAATGTTTGAAAAGACAACTTCCAGTCATTATACTGCAGTGGATCACCTGTGAAGACTGGAGGCTCTGGGATTGGGATTCTGTTTGCAGTGATAGCTTCAGCGAGCATCCTTACAAGATCAGTGGAGGGTGTTTCATTTGCACTACGAATTGCTGTTTGAGGGACAGAGGCTCGGAGAGGTGTAGTTTGTTGCGGAGCTCTAACTTGAGATGGGATGAATGGTTTCGAGTTCACGTTTGGAAAGCTTGGTTGCGGGACGGAACTATCTTGTCTTACTTGGGAATGAACAGGAGATTTGTCTTCATCCTCACTATTCACACTTTCAATCTTGCTTGTGCTGCATTACGCTTTTGCAATTCTCTCAAAAGTTCCACTTCCTTTCTCTTTTCATCGAACCTTGTCTTTATTGAGGTGCTCTCAGTTAGAAATTGAGCTCTTTTCCTTGCATCCTCAACTTCAAGTTCTCTGATTTCTTCCTCACACTGATGCTGTGTTTTCATTATTTTAATGACTTCTTCTGTAGCTGCTACATCAGCTGCAGCTTCTTGTCTTTGTTGTAGTGTGACCAGAGATGATTGCTTTGACATCCCAGAGATAGACCTTGACTTATATGTGATCCTTGAAGAAGCGCTGGATGAACTGCTGTCATACACGGACTCTGAATCAGGCCAGGGTATACTATTTGGATCACCATCTTCTTCTAAAAGGCACCGAGCCTTTGCTCTGGCAGTTTCACTGATAGCCATGCACACATCACATCTTCTGCGCATTTCAATATCAGGACTTTGTATTTTTCTGATCTCATCATGAATGTTACAGATGTCAGTCATACTAGTGTCTATAACACTTACAGCTTCAGGTATTAACTCAATGTCTTTACTCTTCACCATTCTTTTAAATAAGTTTATGTGGTATTTCCACTTCTTGTAAACTCGCTCAAAATTGTTTGTCAAGTCATTTAACTTGGCTTCTTGTAAGGATTGTCCCTTTTCAGTAAGAGTGCGTGTGCGCTGGCTTCTGCGTAAGCTTTCTGACTGTGTGCCTTCAGTAAATACTGAGCACTGTGGAGTTTCTTCTCCATTTGTCTGCTCTTTACTTTCATCATTTTGAAAATTATCATCAGCACTTTCTTCTTCAGTGGGCTGTATTGCATCTTCATTTTCATCTGCCATGTTGTCTTCATAGTATTTTCACTTGACTTTAACATTTACTTGATAAATCTTGATTTTAGCTGCTCCTTAGTATGAAAGGTCACTTTGAATTTCAAATGGAACTGAGGCTTGATAACAATTTACAAGTGCTTTGTTACTTCCAAGACACGGACTTTTGTGCTTGCTTGACTATCTTTCACTTGTTAGCTTGCTTCTTTACGTATTCAATGCATTTGCTGGAGCATGTGATACTTCTCTTGCTAGTAGCGTCGGTCCAACCATCTCGTTGCCTTCTCCGGAGCAGTGGAGTGTTCTACTATGCCGGCTTGTACACATACACGAGAGACACGAGAGTTCTTCTTTACTGATGTTTACTGTGCTTCTCTTAACGTACAGGTACACCGTAGAACTGGTGAATACAAATGTACAAGAAAATTATATTTCAGCATTAAAACATATTACAATATAAAATTCACAAAATATAAACAAACATACCACTTTGGCCTGCAAGTAGACAAACCGGTGGAACTTAGGACTTATTTCTTCTTTAACATTCACACGGCTAGACCGTCACCATGAGCAGCTTCTCTGACCTTACTTCCCAAAACAGGAAGTGACCTCTGCCCTTACCTTATATTTACAAAATTAACCGGCTATTTTCCATGTATCAAATTAACTGTACACCAATCCGGTAGGCAAAAAAGGAAAATGTTAACATGCTCAACACAAAAATAAAACATACAAAATAAAATGAGTTAGTTACATTATCATTACAAGAGCTCCGCCTAGTGGTCAAATACTAACATTTCACCAACTGTTACACAGAATATCTATCAACATTAGAAAAGATACCTGGAACTGCTCACTCTGGGCCTGAAGGGAAGCACTCGGAGGGATTCTGGTAAATGAGAGGAGACAAAGGAAAACAACAAGAGGTGACCGTGTAACACAGACAGCTGTTCACCATCTCATGTATCATCTCTGGGAGCCAAAGAGCGAGGCTTTAGTTTAAGAGGTTCACTGGGGCAAGTTCAAACTCGGGTTAAAACATCCTGTGCCTCGTCAGGAAACATGACCACGGTTGTCCAGAAGATGGCGCCCACACAGGGAAAATGAAAGTGGCTTTACCCCAGGCTGCAGCTGCTGCTGCTGCTGAGCGCTTCTCCCACTGACACACTGCTGCTTCCATGTGGTTTGCTTCACACAGTCTTCGTGCTTTAACAAGCAACTTTATTGATGTCCATGTTATTGTACTGAAGTCGTTTGCAAATGTTTTATGCCCATTAAGGGACGCAAGCATCCTGGATCAGTCCGCATGCTCAGGAAATACGAAAAGATCCAGGACGACAGGAAAGCACACAGGAAACAAATGATCTGCCTCACAGGCACATTTGGTTTCCCTGATAGAAAAAAACAGTCAAACTTGGATATGAGATGGACTGTTTTGTGTTTTTTTTTATGAAGACCTGATGAAGTTGATGATGGGTCGAATCTGCATGTTTAGTCTGTTGACTTTAAGCATCCAAAATAACAATTATTTTGAACCTTTTCCTCATTTTTTCCATTTTTCTGGATTTTTCTGATCGTTAGCAAATTCATTTTATTTAGGCTCTGATCATAAACCAACAATATAACTGAAACAGTGTCATCAACTAAAAGACAAAACACTTGGAATCTTTTTATTTGTAGGACTTTTATAGAAAAACACTTGTATGGCACAAGATTAGGTCAACTCAGATCCTAACCTGACCTTCTGATGACCTCAGCAGGTCAGCAGAAGCTGTCCAGATTTAGAGTTGGGTTTCATTTCAGCCACAGTCCAAAAAAAGTCCCATATGGTGATTTTGGAATGAACCTTTTACCATTTGGATTTCCTAAGTAGGAAAAAGTCTCTAAAAATGGGCCGGCGTTACCCAGGTGCTGAGCTTGGATGCTTCGGTAGATAAAATACAGCAGGAAACCTTCTGCTTGCTACTGCACTGGCATCTTAAAATGGCTAACACAGTTTGTCAGATTAGCATTTGTGACAAACTAAAACCTTCAGTTGAAATTTTTAGCAAATGATGATTTTAGTTGTGTAACGATCTCTGCCTCCATAGGCGTACATGAGCGCGCTGATGCACAGTTCCAATGAAATGCCACATATTTAAGGCATCACACAGCTCCACGAGGCTCCTGCAGCCGCTGCTGGTCACTAAAACCAACACGTTTCCAAGGTGTTTTCAACCTGTGCACAAAAATAGCGCATGAGCAAATACTCACTCTCTGGTAGTCATTCACCTTTCTCGCTGCATTTTTCAGTTCTCTGTTTCCATGGTAACAGCCGGCTGCAGACAGGCTGTCTTTGACAAACATGCACAAGCATGAAGCCTGCACAACATGTCAGGACAACTTTGCTGGTATTAGCAGCGCTGCGACAGAGTGGAAAGGATGTGGTCATGTTACCGATTCTGTTTTAAAGCTTCTGTTAGCGTAGCGTTAATGCAGGCTAAATTTAGTTTGAGTCGAGGTGAACGGCGCTTTAACTTTTCTGTAGTTCAGAGAAAAAGGGATTAGTCTTCACTTGGTGTGGGAGTGGCTTTCCCTCGTCCAGATCAATGCTTTTAAAAGCCCTTCAGCTTCAATCTCATCACAGCACAGTTTGTTACAGCTAATCTGATTGTCCTACAACTGACACCTGCACCACCCACTAGAGTTCCTCAGTCTCTCGTAGACACACACACACATGCACACACACACACACGGACACACACACATGGACACACACACACACGGACACATACACATGCACACACACACACACGGACACATACGGACACACACACACACACACACACACACACACACACACACACACACACACACACACACACATTCACGTTTAGCTGAATGAGTAAGACCAGTAGTTTTATGGGATGATCTCATCGGGAGGATGATGTCAGACTCTCGTGCTGCCACTGAGCTGCTGTAATTGTTTATATTTTACAGGCTACGAGGGTCTGCAGACCTGCAGAGTGCAGACATAGTGGGGAAGAGTGTGCGCGTTCACTGCAGGCCCTTAAGTGGTTATCAGGATATGAGTTTGGTTTAAGATGAGTACCGCCTTCTCTGCATACTTGTTTTGCTTTTGAGCATCAAAATCGTCTAAAAACATATGTGACTGACTGTGAAGAAGACTATAACCAGGTCACCACCACCTGAAGGTAGAGATGGGTTTTTAGTTTTTTTATTGGAGGAAAGATTCAGTTTGTCCGTTTCTCCGGCTCGTCCCAGCGTACAGAGGCTGTTCTGTAAAACCTCTGATCCCTCCTGCTGTTTCCCCAGGAGCATTTTTCTTGCTCCTCTCCCAACTTCTCCCGTGGGTGTTCCCTGTCGGCGCCCCTCTTTTTTTGGCACTTCTTGTTTTCCCCCTGCTCGGGCCCTCCCTCTTATCTTTGTTCCCCCAGAATCACTGAAATAATCTGTTTGATGTTGGAGGGTGTCTCCTCCACCACTCCTTACTCCTCTCTGTGTCTCTTTTCTCTCCCCTCCCCTGATGAGCTCATTTCCAGGATGTGTGTGATGTCCAGTGTCACACGTTGGTTTACAGTCAGCACGGTGAGGGGAGAAGAGGAGACAGCGACAGCGGGACACGCCCTAATGTGACCTCATGCATATCGCTCTCTCTCCTGCTGCGCCGTGAGCTCTTTCATGTGCTGGTGGACGCCGTGGTGACATCATGTTGCTTGTGTGAGCTGCATCAGCAGAGGGTTTTCTCAGTATTCACTGTCCTGTCCTTAAGCCCTGTTCTTTTACATTTTATTTTGCTACTGTCAAGCCTTCCTTATTACTCTGATGTCTTGACAGCATAGCTATTTAAAACAGCTGTGTTGTTATTGACATCGTCCGAATCAGCTATAATTTCAATTCAATTAAATTTTATTTATATAGTGCCAAATCACAACAACAGTCGCCTCAAGGCTCTATAACAAAAGCATTGCTAACAGGCGTTCAGATCCACTACAGGAAGAAGTTTGAGTGGGAGCTTTAGTAGGAGTGGTGTTCCCCCGGGGAAAAACGCAGATGAGCTCCAAGCTTTTCCAAACACACGATCATGCCAGCTTTGCAGCAGAGCTACTGTGAGACCAAGTGCAATAACACTCTGCAAACAGCGTTTAACATCACGTTGGGATTCGCAGGCCTTTCCAGAGCGACTCTGGTGTCACATTAGGCCAGTAATAACACAACGGTCACTGTGGCAGTCTGTGGCTGCCGGGATCCAACAACAGAGCTTTGTCACGATTCGTCTCAACAAAATGTATTAAAATATTCTAACGAAGCATCAAGCATATTGCATCATATGATATTAATGAAAGGATGGTGTAGGTACATGAATGCAACAAATGGGTCATTTTAGCTGGTTTGTAGGTGGTTGCTAGGCAACATGATGTTGTCACAAGAGTTCACGTATAAATTGTGACTATAAATTACTGATCCTGTTTGTTATGAAAATCATACTATGCTTTTATAAGGTGTTAAATTGAAGAAATGCTACAAAAAGTGATAACTGGAAGCTAGCTGCCATTTGTAGGTGTGGCCACAGAGAGTAGTGTACACACCGCTTAAGGGTCATATCAGTAAAAGGTGTTAAAAGTTGCATAATCACGTGGCACTGTCTGCTACAGTAACCCAGTGTATATAAAGTGCAGTCAAAAGTGCGATTTTAGGTGGTTGGTTGGCAACGTAACAACGTCATGTGATCTGATATGGATAAAAAACATTAGGAGTCTGAGATCACAATCACACATTACAGTACGACTGTCAGTGTTTTCTCATATGCAACATTTGTAAAAACTTTATCTTTGAACCAAACATTATACAGAAAAAAACATTACAGTCAAGTGGAAATGATGTCATCACATACAGTAGTGTGGCTATCAGATCGCCAAGCTAACGCTAAGCTAACAAAGCCACCCTGTCCTTTTTACTTTTCAGTATATCAATAAACGACACGCCCAAAACCTTTAACCTTCCTTAAACATGAAAGAAAAATGTGTAATTTAATGTTACTTTGCATTAAGTGGTTCAGCCTGAGACTGCAGATACAGATCACTATACTGAGGTTCAAAGATAGAAGCAGCGATCACAGAGCGGCTGCATTACAGTAAAACATGCGTAAAGTACAGTAGCTGTAAACATCCCCTGTAAAAATTTAATACATTTTGAAAAACGTGAAAAACTGTAAATATACTGTCATGTACTTTTATTTGTGAATACAGTGGAGCTGAACGGCGATGCTTGTAAACTAACATTTACAGTCGGCTGCAATACAACCTTAAACTGCAACACAGAATTTTTTTCTTTGCCCAGAATGTGCTGTTAACCTCTACAGGAATAAAATGCTGTGGATATTACACTAGGAGCACTGCTAGAAGGCCTTAATGCCAAATAGGAAGAGCACAGGTGTATGATTAAAAGCTTATATGCAGCAGGTACATATTGTTTGTAGATTACAGCAGTGAAACATTGGAAAATAACAGCATTTACGAGGCTTTCCCCCAGTCTCCTCTTTAGAAGAACTGGTATTTGTGGTTATAATAATACTTGCCATAACAACTATGTGTGATACACGGCATGTGCTCGAGATTTTCTTCTCGCTCCTGTATTTACAGTTAGGATCTAAATAATTTAGAGCTCTGCGTGCTTCCTATCTGGGCCTCATGCTGAGACAAAGCTCCCCCAGTTTCTCACACTACTTCCCTGAACTCTCTCTCATGCACAGTACACACACACACACACACACACACACACACACACACACACACACACACACACACACACTCCTGCACCATACATTAAAACACTGATTCCACCACCCACCCTGCAGTACAACACAAAGAGCTGACGTCCCTCCCCACCATCCTTCCTGTCTGCTCCCATTGGCTGAAAGGATCAGATGCTGGCAGCGTCTCAGACCAATGAGGCGTCTCCATGGTGATGTCATGGAGGCAGCATCGATGCTGTTGCTGATGCTGTTGCCTGGCGCCTGCATCCTTGCAGCCAGACGGGGTAACCGTAGTCACCGGTTCAACATCAGCAGCGGAGAAGACGCCGTACAGAGGGGGGTAAGTCTGCAGCGCCAGACACACGGCTGCACACATCTGTGTTGCACTGTGTGCCACTTTGGGTTCTTCAGGTTAACTTTCATGGCATGAATGAGCAGTACCTGCATGTGCGTGTATTCAAGCGTGTCCGTGGGGTGGAACAGGGTGAGGGTGAGGAAGGCAGAGTGATGATGCAGCGGCAAAGGTTCCTGCTGATAGGCGACAGAAAGGGAGAGAACCGAGTGTATCGTCAAAGTGTAGAGCGTGAGACATCATTTATTATTGATTCTCCATATGTCCAAATGCAGCTTTGTGTCTGATTTAAGGAAGGAGAGGCAGACAGAGAGACCGGGGAGAAAATGGAGGGTGTTTTGATGTGTTTGTGCATAAGGCAGAGTCATACAGGCGAGGGTCTGAATTTAAAATGTGCTCAGAACCGTCAGAAGTTCAGATTTGTCTGGTTGATCAGGTTTAAGTCTGCAGTTTCTTTGCTGTAGCAGTAATCTCCCAGTGAATTGATTAATATGCATGCATAGCAGCTTTCTAGGAGCAGAAAAACATAACAGTACAACAATCTGTCGAGTCTAAGGAGCTCGGAAAGAAAAGCGTCTGGACTTCTTTAAGTTGCTTGAAGACGTTTCACCTCTCGTCCGAAAAGCTTCTTCAGTTCTAGTCTCAAATGGTGGAAAATGGAGATCCCAGATCTAAGCCCTATTGTCCCTCTTGGGGGACACTCCCACAGGGCTACGATGACCTGGATGACTGAGAACCTTCACGGACAACAATCTGTGAAGACAAAACCAATGTCAGAGGAATGTTTTGTCTCCGAGAGTCTGATCAATCCTGGTGTTTGCTATGAACAATGCTAAGTGATGACACAAGTACAGAGTTATTATTATTAATATTATAATATTAGAAACAAGAAATACAATTACAAGTAGTACATGAAATTCTGCTCCCATGGAAACAAAAAAACGTTCTTCTTGAGCTCAGTGCTGTGAAAAATGGAAATGAGACGACTGCTGTTAGAAAAGCAAATATCAGCTCAAGTACAAATCACAGCTGAAAGAATATGTGTGTTTGTGTTGAGCGAGACATGTGCAGACCATGCCGATCAGTTTCAGAGAACGTTTTGAAATAGGACGATAATAAGATAAGAAGGTTTTATACAGATTTAATCGACTCTCAGAAATGATCTCCTAAACAACAAATTCAGTGAGATGAGAAGGATTTGGAGGAGAAAGTGGTTATATATGACCTATGCAGCTAAACTACAAAATAAATATGATTTAGTGATGCTGAGAAAGAATATGAAATAAAAATGTACGTGGCACATTTATATAGAGGTTAGTAAACACGCTTTAGCTACAAGCCATGCATTCATACTGTGCTGTGCTTCACTCTATAGACATAAAGCACTGTATATTAAATTTAGAATAACCAATTCATTTATTTAAATTTTATCAAATCAGTGTTCGTTACTCTAAGTCTGACCAGAAAAGTGCCCTAATATTACTTTTACCACGAGGCTTAAAGCCTCTCAGGAAGAAAACCTCTTCAGACCTGAGGAAACACACAGTCGGATACAATCTTTCTTTTTTTATCAATCAATAAGTAACTGAATGTCATTTTAATGTTAAAGTGCTGAAAAATATTAAATATTCTAAAATATGACAAATCATTCATGCTGACAATGCTAGCTTAGCTTAGCACAATTTCCGGAAACAAAAGGAAACATCTAGCGTGGCTCTGCTCAGTGCTAATTCCCACTTAGCTGTATTGTTATTGAAGCAGCCAATAAAACCAAGAATTTATGAATGAGTTTCATACTTGTCAGTTTTTTGAGTCAGTCAACTCTCAGGTCTCCTTGCTAAGCTACCTGGCTGTTAGCTCCATCTTTAGCGTAAAACATGAATAGCATCAGTTCTTTTACCTGACTCTCTGCAAGTGGTCAAGGCAAAGATTTAATAATAATAGATTGGATTTATATAGCGCTTTACAATGCCACTATTCATTCACTCTCACATTCACACACTGGTGGAGGCAGCTACGGTTGTAGCCACAGCTGCCCTGGGGCAGACTGACAGAAGCCAGGCTGCCATTTCGCACCATCGGCCCCTCTGGCCAACACCAGTAGGCGGTAGGCCAAGGACACAACGACCAGGACAGAGAGCCCAGGGATCGAACCGGCGACCGTCCGGTTACAGATGCGCTTCCCAACCCCCTGAGCCACGGTCGCCCATTGTGCATGTAACAATGGTCTCAATGGAGGCTCAAATGAGACTGATCCAGAATCATTTGGATCGGTCATGAGGGCAAAATTAATATTCAGTGACTAGTGATAAAAGGTTGCTGGAGGTTGATGGCTGGGAAAATGAGCCAAAAGCTCCGGTCACATGGGCCTAGAGACCTCTCAGTGAGCCCCGTTTTTTCCTTGCGACCCAAACATGCCTGAGAAAATATGTGTATTCCTTGACCGGTTGGCAAAAACGTACATGTGATTGCTTTGGTCACTAGCATGCTGCCACACAGGTGGTGGTTTTGTATAATCTCTGAGTTATAGTGAAACCGTGAACAGTGTGACACAAACTGCAAACGTGGACCATTTTCCTTGAAAGTAAGTAAGTGCACCTCATTCTTTCGTTTTACTACCGCTCAGCTAATAGTTAGCAAGTGTTTACAGCCAAACTACATTCACACTGCTAACAAACAAAGCAACCACCAGGACAAGAAGAAGGTGCAGAACCTTCAATAGATTTCAACCAGCCAGAGCAGCGACTTACAGGAAACACTGCCGACTAGTTGGGGGATATACATTTTCTGATAGCAATCGGTGCTCGCTGCTGTTGTTTGGGGGCTTGTTTGCTTTTTTTCTTTGTTTAAGACTCTACCAATTAAGGAGCACAGATTCAAATTCAGTGAATATCATACAGTCGGATAATGAAAAACCTCAACAGCCTATAAGGTAGCTGTCAGCAAAATTTCCCACCAACACTGAAGGAAACGGTTTCCAGGGCCTACTCCGTGGATCGGCTTCCTCCGAGGCGTGGACGTCTATCAGCAGAGAATGTACCTTCACCTATCAGCAGAGAATGTCCCTTAGTCTGTAACACAGTCAAATATATTCTCAAGTAATATTCAAGCATGCCATTCAGCGTGTTAGTACGAGCAGCTCGGGAGCAGCTTGGGAGAACAAGAAAACAGAGACTGCTTTAGATTGTCTTCCCAAAGTGACTCAACTTTATTCACAAGTACAACAGTTTATATAGAGGGTAAAATTCATGAGACAGCAGATTATCAGTTTAAACCAGTACAGACCAAGATAAGGCAGCGTCTTCCTGCCCTTGGGTGAAGAAGCATCCTTTGTGTAGTTTATTAGTTCAGCTACAATTGTGATTATCTCAGCGACATATTTTCAAGGCACAAAACGAAGAGTTCTTTCATTAGTGAAATCTGAAACAAACCATTTGGCCTTCAACAGGCGTCTAAAAGATTAAGAAACTAATGTAGCTGAGGGAGTGATCTCTGTGGTATTTCAACCTTGTTGAATGACAGAGTTTTCCTGTATAATGTCACTATAAAACAATATCCAGTAAATGCTCCCATGGTACTAAAATACCTAACAAACACCACCCCAAATGTTTCCACCCTCTGTCTCTCTCCCAAACTCGAAGTGACACACTCTTACTCCTGCAGGAAGCAGTGCATTGATCTGCAACCTGGGTGGCTTCATAATATGAGAAGCAGCTGTGTGTGTCCTGTGTGCGTGTGCATTACAACAGTGCAGCAAAGCAGTTCGTTTACTGCTTGATTAGTGTGTGTGTGCTGTGCAAAATCATGTGTTTGTCCTTGTCTGTCCCTCAGGGAACCGTGTCAGGGTGGCCAGGTGAGCCTGAGCTCACTGCAGTATAATGAGCTATCTGTCTTCCTCGGTAATGCGGGTTGTCTCATTAGGACACGTGTCTCTGTGTGGAGACGGACGTTCAGGCTTGCTGACAGGCTCATTTGTAGACGGACAGACAGACACTTTTTGGGAAATATGCTCATTTGCTTCTGTCTGAGTAAACGTTCAACAGGCAACTGGCACAGCTTGAAACACATCCAGCACCTTTAATTGTTAGTGCATCCAGATAAAAAGCCAAAAGACAATAAAATAATTTTTAGGTAGTTTCAGCTGTTTACGAACATGTTAAAGCTTTGAGTTTAGCATTTGTGTTATCTCGGTTTTGCTGATGTGATCACATTTGGAGGAAAAGGTGGAGCTCGGGGAGTTATCAGCTAGCACTAGTGCTGGCAGTGTTTAGCATCATTTAATATCAATTCACCATCATATTAAATGGGATTCTAATTTATAGCAAACTGGTTGAAGACTGAGTGGAAACCACTGGTCACTAGAAAATAAACAGTATTCCCCAACTGGTTGCATCTGGTTGAACCTAGTCACACATCACTGGTGTGAGTGGTTGCAGGAAGTTGCTAAATTGCCAACTGGTATACAGGTTTGCTTGTATTAAATTTGGTTGTTTTGGATTCTTTACGGCCAAAAAAGACACGGCTCAAAAGTGGTCCTTTTACTTTAAAAATGATCTTTATTTTACATATCTGGGATATGGAGACCTGAACACACAACCCCAGGTCTGAAGCACAAACGGAAGCCTAGATATTTATAATAATAATAATAATAATTTATATAGGTGCTCTCTACGTCACACCACACTTTAAGTTTCGATCAAAGACTCTGCTTAGTTTCACTTTCTGGCTGCACTCCTAGCTTGCATGGGGAATGGCAACTTGTCTACAAGCCTCGGCAACTACTCACTAAGTGGTTTCCAGTCAGCATCACACTTGGTCAAGCTTCACTACATGCGGCTGGGTTGTTTGCAGGTGACTGTGGCGACTGCCAGTAATCTCCAGCAACCACTCAGCAACCAGTCAGGTAATACATACTCATTTGTCACTGACCAGTCTCTAAGCCCGTGACTGAGGCCTTAATGGACTAACAGAGTGGGACCGGACATCATTAATGTGACACATGCCAGTCGTTTGTTCCTAATGTCAGAAACGACACAAGCAGGCACTCTTCACATGAGAAATTGAGAAGAACTAACAGGACTGATGAATGCTGACTGTAATGGGGCCGCGTGTGGGGTAGACATCGCTCCAAGTACATCTGACTTTCAGTCTGAAGACAGAGCGCCTTTAAATTTAGACTTCACTTGTTATTTGCTTTTCTTTTATTATGTAAGGTTGAGAAAAGGTCCTGATTTGGGCTACAGTGTATCCCACAAAGCTCCATCCTCTAGGTTTTCAAGATGGTGAGTTCAACTAAATCTAAAGGGAACAACATCATACACAGAGATCAAATATAAAAGATGGGTGTAGCCACGGTGACGTTGTCCACTGGCTGGTGGGAGCTCCGTCACTTACCTTTAAAACACAGTGGGAAAGGTCTGAAGATAGCAAATGTCTCAATTAGGCCTGTATCAAGGACCCCAGCTGTTACATGACGTTCAAATGTTGCTTTATTGTTTTCGACCTCACAGTGAGCTGGGTGTGTGTCCTCATGCCAGTGATACTGGTTCCCAGGATTTAAGCAAACGTAATTAGTGTGTGCAGTGGACCGAGGAAGGGTCAGTAAGCTGTGCAGAGCACTCCCAGAATCTAAAAGGATGAGATTATCCAATTAGCACACAAAATGTTTTAGAGCACCGATGAGGCAGATAAGTGTGTCTGTTTGGATTATCGATCAGGCTCATTGAAACAGTTCAGAGTTAAAGAAATGATAGAAGTTTTGATAGAGACACATTTATAACAGCTCAGTGCTGACGAGACCATCTGTTAGGTTTTGTATTGGTGATTGTTATTTATGCTTAGAAATATCTACTCATATATGCTTAGAGTTGTCATTTATGCGGTCACACTCTGACCACACACACACACACACACACACACACACACACACACACACACACACACAAAGGCAAGGTACTCTTTGTGTGTATGTATATGTCGTATGTTAATGAACCTATGCATATTCATGTAACCTCAATAAAAGAGCAGTGTTACGGGGGAGCGGACGAGAGCAACTGGGGTCAAGCGAAGGAACGGCGTTTGTCCGGTTCTCTCCCGTGCACGAGAAACATGAAGAACTTTGCCTACTCGTGTCTTGCTTGCTGTGTAATTATATTGTCTTCAACGTTCCAGCGAATAGGTTCAAGCTACAAACCTATCACCATCTGAGGAGGAGACGACGGCAGGTGGTTCTACTCTGCTGCCTTTGTGCCTCGGTGCAATCTGCTTTTTTTCAGTTGCCAAATTCATTGAAAAACAGAATTATTGTTGAATTATGAATTATTGAATTTGTTAGGCAAAGGCGGTGTTTTAAAGGTCTGTAGAAGGTTTGCAGCAGCTTCTCTGCCACGCCTCGAAAAATATGCTTGACTTGCAGCTTCTTCAGCTGGATGTTCGACTTTCTGCACATTTACTGTATCTGATAGATGGTAAATGGCCTGCATTTGTATAGCACTTTACTCAGTCCCTAAGGACCTTTACACTACATTCAGTCATCCACACACACACACACTGGTGATGGCAGCTACATTGTAGCCACAGCCACCCTGGGGCGCACTGACAGAGGCGAGGCTGCCGGACACTGGCGCCACCGGGCCCTCTGACCACCACCAGTAGGCAACGTCATCTTGCCCAAGGATATTTGGCATGCAGCCTGGAGGCAGCCTGGGATCGAACCACCGACCTTCTGGTTAGTGGCTGACCTGCTCTGCCACCTGAGCTACAGCCACCCCAGGAAAGTTTCTCAACACACACAAACAAAAGAAACAGTTTAGTAGCCTGAGACGAACTAGAACAGCAGAGCTTCATTCTGCTGTTTGATGAACATTTTACTTTATTTTTTTCCATTTTTAATGGTGAAAAAACAACATTTAAAGTGCAGGAACACCCGACTGACTCTGACTTTTTTCTACATGTCAGGTAACTGTTGTTGAGAAGGTCAGAGATCTTTACCCAGAATAGTTTTTGTCTGAAGAGCTCTGATCTGATAATGTGAGCTTTAATTTAAAGTTTATTCTCAGGTGGGATTTTTGCATTACGCTCCGCCTTTATCTTTTTATTCTGACTCTGCTAGAACAGCTTTGCATGAGTCCAATAATCATGACTTGGCTGCTCTACACTTTTGGCTCACGCTGTTGTCTCCTCAGCTTCTTCCTTCTCAGATTGTGCCCTCGATGCTCCTGCATTCAGTGCTCTCTGTCTCTGTCCCTGCACAGCTCTCTGACAGAGTGAGGAGGATCTTCAGCGTCCCTGGAGAGTAACATTTGCAGTGAGACCATGACTCTGGCAGGTAAATGCAGTCGCAGCACAAACCCGTTCACCTCACACGCCCTGCTCCTCTGCTTTAAACACTATACTGCGACCGATCTGTTCAAATATGAGCATGCAGTATTTGTGTCGTGCAGCGTGTCGTTATTATGTCCGCTGGTATGACATAACGAGCATGACTTACGTCGTCAGTCCTCGACTGCGTGCTCATGATTCAGCTTGATCTTCTGTGTGTGTCCTCAGCCTATAAAGAGAAGGTCAAAGAGCTCCCCCTGGTGTCTCTGTTCTGCTCATGCCTGAACCCACGCACTGCAGAAAACCCGACCTACAAGGCAGAAGGTAAAAAATCTCCTTTGCACGAGCACTGGTGTTTATTAGGGGTACAGTCGCTTATAAAAGACCGACAGCAGTCTCTGTGGCTGAAGTTTGATGCTCCTCAAACTTCAGCTCCTCTCTTCCTGTCTGTCTAAAACCAGCAACTTCAGCAACTACAGACAAACACAAGAACATCTCATCCACAGATGTCTCATTAGATCTGCAGTAAACCCAGGCCCACAGTCAGTGCTGACGCACGCTGATCCTTTTGTCCTAATTCTGGGTCTTTCTAAATAATCACCTTTGGAGCTAAAAGTGAGCAAGAAGCAGTTTTGTTTCCCTCTATCTAAATTAGAATCTTTTTAAAGTTATAACAGATCAGGAGTGACTGCAAACTGCAACTAAATTCTGAACATATAACTTATATTTCGGTCTTGGCGTCATTTCTACAGAGTGAAACACTTTCTGTGTTCTTCCTCCAGATCTCTGACTAAAGTAAAACATTCGATCTCAAAGTAAACCAGACTCTCCAAATCATTGACATTTTGCATTTCAGCCTAAGTTTATGCTCCAGCATTGCTCCAGCTGTCAGACGAGGTGTCCGAGTGGCCAAGGCGACGGACTGCTCATCCACTGTGCTCTGCACGCGTGGGTTTGAACCCCATCCTTCTTTCTTATCCAGCTCTTTGTACGTGTGCATAGTGACAATAAAATGTGTTTGCTGCTATTTAAGCGATAGATCTTGGATACTTCTTGGTACACAAGGAACCTTTATAATCTCTTTATTGATTTTAAATGTGTTTGGTGCAGCTGACCACGTCATACTTTTACAAACGTGAAAGTTTGAGTTTTGAGCACAGTCAGTGATCATTCAGCATCCAGGCCTCTTTCCTCCTTATTACAAAGTTCCCCGAGGCTCCGTCCCAGGAATATTTGATTTATGTTTATAGCAGCATCTCATTGTGTAATCATAAAGACACATTCCTCTATTTATGGCACCAACTCTAAACATCCAGCTATGATTTAACTGCCTTCCAAACCATTAAAGATCTGTGAAAAGACCGAACTGATTTTAAATGCAAAAAAATTACTGATTAACCCCCTAATATGTATGAAACTGTATAAATACTCAGACATTTAGCTTGATTCGGTTTTAAAGCACACGTTGACATTTCTTATTAAATAAAGTGAGTTCAGTCGGTCTGTTTACAGGGATCTCATTATAGACGACTGGTCTCTCTAACCTCGAGATACAGCACATTAGTCCAGCTTCAGTTGAATCATGGAGATGAACAAAACGCTGGCTTGCCTGTGAGGAAGGGTTTGTGTTTGTTTATTTAAATAGATATATATATTTAAAAGAAGCAAAAACAACCCTGCTGCTATCGTTCAGCCATCCTCCAGTACACAGAATAGACTCAAGATCTTTTTGTTCTTGTTCTTTTCTCTGAACGTGTTTCCATGTTTTAAAATATAACATGATGGCGATGTTAAAGACAAACAAAGATGAGGTCATGGATTCAGCTCTGACAGTAAATGCTGCTATCCACCAACACAGATGCAGTGGACTTGGCCTGGTGCGTCATCAAAGACGTAGAAGTTATCGAGCTGAACAAACGCGCATCGGGCCAGGCCTTCGAGGTCATCCTCAAGCCCCCGTCTTTTGATGGCTTGCCTGAACTCAATGCCTCCATGCCGCAGCGCCGCGACCCATCCCTGGAGGAGATCCAGAAGAAGTTAGAGGCGGCTGAGGAGAGGCGAAAGGTGAGGGAGCGGGCGCGTCATCTGAACCGCCAGAAAACATCCGCTGTTTGTGGCTCGTTCAGCCATTGTTAAACATCTGTTAGCACTCTTTGTGTGATTTATTGGAGAGACGGAAATAGGCTTAAAATGAATGAAGGGGAAGTGGGAGGGAGTATTGGAGTGAACGGAAAGAAGGAACTGAGCTGGGGGAGATGAAAAGAGGCAGATGAAAGAGCAGAGACAATCCTGTGAGGACACAAAGACAATGATTCATATTCATCCATCAGAGAGGATGATGGAGCGAGGGCAAGAGACAAACAGGGGAAAGGTGAGGAGAGTGAAAAGATTGTTAGAGATGGAAGAGCGCTCTCTGGAAACGAGGCAATTCCAATTTCTTTGGCTTTACTGGCTCACAGTGATCTAATGTATTAGTTATGAGGTTTGGCCCACCTGAGGACAAAGATTACAGGTGCTGACAACCGCACACATTTCAGTTTGTGTCTGCACCCTTCAACTAGAACATGTTTGACAGTTGAACTTTGTTGAAATAGGTGAAAACTGCAAACAGCCTGCTTATCACCTGCAGTCTGAGTATTGTGTAAAGGATGAGCAGCTGCCTTCACTTCTCCATCTTCCTCCAGTGCCAGGAGGCGGAGCTGCTGAAGCACCTGGCGGAGAAGAGAGAGCATGAGCGCGAGGTGATCCAGAAAGCTTTTGAGGAGAACAACAACTTCATCAAGAACGCCAAGGAGAAGCTGGAGCAGAAGATGGAGGCCAACAAGGAGAACAGGGAGGCTCTGCTGGCAGCCATGCTGGAGAGGCTGCAGGAGAAGGTAACGTGGCCACGATTAAGCCCCGAGCCTCCCGACCGTTAGAGGGGAGGTCTGCAAACTGATCTCAAACAATCATTGCTTTGTGTGGTTTCTCACACAGCAGACAGCCACAGAACACCAGGGTTCATCTCCCACGTGGGACCATTATTTTTGTTTGGGGGGGTTAGGTAAAAATCCAGTGCTGATAATGCTGAGCAAGGTTTTTGTGGTGCTGATGTGTCAGTGTAACATATGACATGTAGTAGTTCGACAGCATTGTCACAAATGTCATATTAATGTTACTTTTACGATACCAGGCCAACCATATGTTTTATATATGCACATGTATTTGTGCTTTAACTATGGAGGCAATCTGGCCCATCTTTGACTTTAGTAAAATAAAGCAGCATGAAAAGGTCGTTTATGTGTCTTTGTTCAAACAGAACACGTTTAACTTTGGAGAGACAAACTCTGCTGCTTCTCTTTTCATCCAGTCTTCATGATATCCTGGGATAACGTAGAAACTCCTTTTTACTTTGCTTTTGCAGACAGGAATCAGCTCCCTGCACACCTGTCAATCAGAAATAGCCACGCCCTTAACCTTAAGCCTGATCTGTATCCAGATGGATGAGCCTGACCCACCGTAGAGTTAATATGGCAGGGACCGTTTTTGTACTGGGCTGTAAACCTGCTGTTTGGTGCAGCGTAGTTGGACAGTTAAACGTGGGAGTCTGTGGGGAGGTTTGCTACATTATTGCAAACTGTCTTTTAAATTTGACTTTTGAATGTTTTTCTTCTTTTTCTCTTGCAAAAAAGGATTTATGCAAGCTTTGAAGTTAGAGGGCAGCAGTTTTATATTTTCTCACAGCCAGCTAATAGCTTCAGATGAAGTTACACTGATATTTGTCCATGTGTATCGCAGACTGTGAAAACGACTCTTTACTGTCTCGTGTGTTATTTCTGAACCCAAACTTGTTGCCAGGCAACTTGTTTTAGTCTAACACAGAGTGAACATCAACAAGTTCATGTTTTTACTGTTTCAGCTACAAAGTTACAGACATGAGAGACATATTGAGCAAAACGTCAAACACACACTGAGAGCTAAACACGAGTTTTTTGAGTGTAAATGAAGCGAAGCTTCAGCTGAACTTTCTCTTCTGGTTTGGCACTGCTCACAAACCTGATCAGCAACCATGAATATTAGTGCAATGAAATAAAGTTTTTTCAGTTCTTCCCCACTCGCTCTCATTCAAACCTTTACGCCGGCGTCTCCTTCATTAATGAAAATATCTTCCTAAATGATAATGGCACTCATGTTTCTGTGTCTGGCAGGACAAACATGCAGAGGAAGTGAGGAAGAACAAGGAGATGAAGGAGGAGGCCTGCCGGTAGACGAAAAAAAATAAAAAGGGGGAAAACAGTGCATTAAAAGAAGAACTCAACAGCAACTAGGGCAGATTTTGGTTTTCATATTTGATGTATGCTGCGATGATTCTGAGCAAGCTGTATAAAGTTTAGCCACTCTTGATGTTAAAATTTCTCTTTTTTCTAAAGGAACGTGGGAGGGTGGGGGGGGGGGACGTCGGCGCTAATGTTTTTTAAAGAGGAACAGCCATCCAATCATGACTGAGTAAAAAAAAGGAATTAGAGCTCCTGTTTTCTGTGTTCAGCATCAGGAGATGATTTTAGTGAAGCTGTGTTTTTTCTTGGCAACGCTTCCAGTTTGGCACAGCCAGAGACGCAGTTTCTCTCCAATTAGACTAAGTATGTGATCATTACCTCATAAAACCTGAAAATCTGTGATGTGCTTTATTCAGACTGGACACAGTAGTTTCAGAGCCTCACTCAGCCATAACCAACTCCACTCCACTGAAAACCAGGATTCATTAAATACACAGGACCAGCTTTAAATATGAAAACACAAAGTGATCTCGGTCCACATGCTCATACTTCTCACTGTTTCTTTCACTCCGTCTGGGGTTTGTCTGTGAATCTCACTAATGCTTTATGAATATGAAACAAATAACTGGGGGGGACTTTAGCTGTAGTGTAGTCGTAGATCAGTGACATGCATTTGAGTCTCTTAGAGTTAGAGCACTGATTGCACTCTTATTTCATTAAGCACAAGTCAAAGCACACACGGTATTCATACCAGAAGAGCAGTGAACATATACAGTAAAAACATTCACATTACGAGGAGGTGAAACAGTGACTGACTGCAGTTCACAGTTTGGACGTATTTCTGGCTTCGGTGGGTCGATTTGTGATCTGACCGACTTGCTTTGGTGTCTCTGATTGTTTATGGTTTTCACAGCAATTCCAACCTAAAACATTAAAATGGGGATCAAATGTGCTTAAGTGGTTTGGTCATGCTGATTTGATTGAAGTGTCTCAAATGTTTGCGCTGTAACGGGGGAGTCGTACATGGGCTTTGTACTTGCTGTAACTGTGTGTTGCTGTATATCTTCAAGGCTGGGTTGATTGTACCTATTTGGCATGATCAATAAAAGCAGCTTGGCTGAACTCGAACTTTCTCATAATTTTCAGATTTGATGGTGATATTTTTGACACTGATTTCCGTGACAGACAAACACTGGTAGCTGGGATATCACAGCACAATCACAATGATTGCCACTCTGTGTATTCAACTTGCAAAGCGACGTTGGTTCACCAGGGTGGTGATAAAATGGCCATAAGACATTCAGTCTGCTATCAGTTTGCAACTGCATGCAATCTGTAGAAAAACTAGGATGAAATGTGCCGAGACTTTGTCCCGGAATAAAAATGAGATGAGAAAATTCTGGAGAGACGAGATTCAATCGAATCAAATCAAGTCATGTAGAAAGGTGGGAGGAGTTTGGAAGTGATCCAATCAGAAGTAAGCTCCTCGTGTAGCAAAGTTTACCACGCACACCATTCAGTCCCTAGGAAACGGAGGTGGAAGTACAACTAGCTCTCATGCTCTATGTTTCTCCTGAAAAAGCATAAAAAATGTCGATGCCAAGGAGAAAGCAAAGAGTGGACACATCTCGCAACTGATGTCAAAGAAAATAAGACACTTTGTAAAACGTGTAGAGCAACTCTCGGTAAAAACACAAACTTTTATGTATTTATATTTTAGTCGACTGAATCAACTTCAGATTTAGTATTCGATAATCTTCAGCTGGCAAAAAATAGACTGACCCTAAATGAGTTTAGGTGCTTAAATTATGACTAAAACTACATCATAGTTTGGGGCAGGCAGAGATAAGCTGCTACCTACAAGGGAAAAAGCAGTCAAAGGTGTCTCCCAGGGGCTGGGGGTATTGCATAAGCACTTACTTGCAGAAAGGATGAGCTGGGATGAAGGTGGGTTGCAAGGCAGCTTGCAGATGGACATCGAGTGCCACTATAGTCAATTAATATTTAGCTTAAAATGAAAGTTACATGTATGTGAGTCTATAATATTTTACAAAAAAAGGAGCGACCAACAAAAAATAATGCTGTCATTAAAAATACTGTGAAATGCATTTATTAACATAAAGATAATTTGACCTGAGTTTATTATTTGTGTCACAGCTGATTCAGATGTTAAAGATACACATTTTTAATTATGAATTATAATGTTTACAATGAAATGAAAATTGTTCGTATAAAATGTAAAAAGCAAAATACCGAATTAGGAATAAAATAGGAACAAATATAAAAAAGACACATATCCACAAAATTAATATTATTTATCATGTACAAATAATGTCAACAACAATTCAAGGCTCACATTCTTTCGTCTACCATCTCTGATTAAAGTTACAATAAAGCCCTCGCGACCACAAGGGGGCAGACACACACTTTGCAGCTGTTTAAAGCTATCAGAGTCACAAAGCAAGCCCTACTGCTAACAGCTAAGACGGGGAAACGCAAGCACTAAAACATCACACAGGTCAAAAATGACTCTTTCATGTTACACATTTTACTTTCATATCTGAACCTGTTATAACTTAAAGCAAACTTGCAGAATGCAGGTTAGTACAGGGTAAAAACAGCGTGCTGAAAGAAATGCGTTCATCACAAGTCGTCGCCTTCCTACCCCTGAGGTATGACAGTGGGCCTCACACAGGTACAGCCAGCTGTGATCACCTCTGTCCCCAGTGTGAAGATGTACTGCTTCCTCGCCTTCCTCCCTTTTTTCTTAGACGGTTTGAGGACCCTGTGGTGATGCAGGAAAGAGTTGTAAATATATAACTGAAAGGTTACAGCCCCTTCGAGAGCACTGTGTTTGAAGGGGCTTTATATAATGTGGGGGAGATAAATGAAATGAAGGCTCTCAGTTTAATTCAGTTACACGTATTTTGCAAAGGCTGCAAGCTATGCAACGACTTTCTAAACATCTTTGTTTTGTCTTGAATGTGGTTTATATGGGAAACAACAGTGAAAAACCAGAACGTACATCTGTATGTATACTGTGGTTCTGCTTCTATAGAAATGCCTTTGACCTGCTAACTAACACATTACTGTACACAACCTGCACTGCGGTTTTTCAGGATGTTTGTGTTTTTATCACAGATTGCCACAAAGGATGGATCTGATTGGTTCTGCAGCATGACAACAGTGCCAAACAGCCCGGGTGATATGGAGCTATATTTGATGACAAAAGCACAAAATGGGACGGCCCTGATCACAACGTTACAGATTAGGCTGAAGAATCCACGTCGCCCACTCGTGGACCCTCTAAAACTGTGTTTATCAAACAGTGATACCTGGTGACTGCAGACTCATTTGATGGATCTTTTGGAAAATTGAGGAATATAGTTGATCTAAATACAAAACTTTAAAAAAACAAACAAAAAACCCTCAACATTATTCAGCTACCAGACGCCCACATTCATTCGCTGATGTTTGGGAAGAGGTCCGAGTGACAAACGTGTGAGAAAACAATCTTTAAAGACGTGTTGATGCTTATCCAGGCAAGGAAATCCCAAAATGTGGATTCTGTTCTGAGGAAGTTGGATGAGCGACGAAACGTCCGACTGAAAACGCGACGTCCAGATCAACACAAGCAGCTCTTTGGGATTTCTTTGAAGACTAGATTCAAAATGATTTATATTTCAGTTCATATCCACACAAAGTGTATTAAAATACTAAAAAATAGTTTTAAAAATAGTTTAATTAAAAAGTAAACTTAGTAAAAGTAAAGGAAAAATACCAAAGGGCTAATGACAGGGTATTAATTTATTATTATTAGTAGTAGTAGTATAAATTATTAAATATTGTAAATACTGTAATGTAAAGTATTTTTTAAAAGTAACGTTTAGTACTAAATAGTAAAAAAATATTTTTAATGCCACTCATGACAAAGTTTTGGAGAGAAAAAACCCTCAAAGCTAAATGTTGCGCATCACATTGTGACAAACAAACTAACCACAGAATTTATTGAACAACAAACGAATAACATTTGAAACAAAACGAGTCCTTTCTTTGAAAACTAAAGTCCGAGTGATCACCGCACACTAATTGAAAAACATTGGATACACTTTGTAACGTATCTACAGTTTTTGAATTTAGCTGATGATTTTAAAAAGTTTAAAATATTAAGAAAGAAATTGTGAGGAAGAAAATGTGGTCAGTCGGCATCGGCATGGAAACACCCAGCGGCTCCTGTTTTCTAGGTTAAGTGGAAAGACCTGCTGCTTCTTCCTGTTTGAGACCTGCGCAGTCATATCAGGACGTGAAGTACGGAGAGAAATGTCCAACAAGCGCCAGCGCCGTGTTTGTCTGTGACTGCGCTCCGTTGGTAGAACAGCTTTCACCGATGATGATGGTGAAAACTGTATCCCTGCACTGAGCTCCTACATTTCTGTGGCTGTTGTCTCTTTATGTACTTTGTGCTCAACGAGCTTCAATCTGGATTCTTTCTATTATCAGGGCTGTCTGCAAATGAACTGAAACTGAACACAAGAGCAATTCTAGCTGTTCTGATGAAAACAAAACCAAGTGCAAAGCGAGTATTTTCCACAGCAGCTCACCTGTGGAGGACCAGAACTTCGTACTTGATGGGTTTAGCCTCCAGGCCTCTATCCTCCCCTCCCCCCTGTGGACTCAGACAGCCAGTGGTGAGGCACTGGGCGTTTGAGATATGCTTGGGCAAACGAGAGTCCACGGACGAGTCACTGCGGACGGATGGGTCAGAGAAAAAACACTGTAACCTAAAGATTAACATGGCCCAGTGAAACATAGATGAATAACAGCAGGGTCTTACATGTACGTCCACGGTGACAGAGACATGTTGGCGATGCTTGAGGGAGATTTTGCGGTGAAGTGCGGCAGCACTGAAGGATCTATAACCAACCTCACACTGTTGCCCTTCAGTCCAGCTCTGGGCCCCAGCTTTGCTGAGACCGACTGGCTTTTCCTGGCGCCGTGCAGCAGGGGAGCCAAACTCAGGACCAGCAAAGCTCTCAACACCTAAGCAAGACAAGAGCGCGCAGGCCACAGCGTGTCAAAGTGCTTCATCAGCTAGAACACATGTGAGCAAAGAAAATAGAACTTTACGACTGCTGCCAGTTCCTAGTTGGCTGGATAATCAGTGAATAAATCCAAAAGGCATTTTGTTTTTAATCACTGCCGTGCGTTACAGATTAGGGAAAATGTCGGCATCCTGATTTTGGGACAGCGTCATGAAATAAGTGTTCAGAAATCAAATGTGCTACTTTTTTACATTACATTGTCTAAAAGTGGCTCTAATTTAATAATCACCGATAAAAGTTAAGGATAAAGCAGCTCGACTCACCAGCAGCATGACTGTGTTGCCTCAAAGCCCAGCGTAACTGTGAAGCCCTCCTGTGGTATCCTGTAACGTCTGCAGTCGAGCAGCGGTTATACGCCGGCACACTGAGTTGGTGTGCTGGCAACATGTGAGATGCATTTCCGCTCTGACTGTCACCGATTCTGAAGAAACGCGGCTGATATTCGAAAAGAGTTTTGTTTCCGTGCCGACTAACTGTGCGTGTTATGTGTGATTGTATCATGTAGCATATTTACTATGAAATCTTCAAAACTCTTAAGGTCTTTGGGGGTTTTTTTTCATTTGACCCCATTTTGACCTGCTACAGAAAGTATAATTGCCCTGCACAAACGTTCAATGTTGACACTTTCAGAAGGTGTCAGACAAAGGTGTGGAAGCTGTCCTGCACCCCTCCGTCGTTTTGAAGTTGTTGGGAAAATTATAATCTGCTTCACAGTTTCATCGGGGGAAATGTTCAGCAACAAACAAAATTAGCAGGGATTGATGTGAAAGTCAAATTCAAGGTGTAAAATGTGATACGGGTGTTCAAATGCAGTTGCAAGGAATTTCGTTTATCAAAAAGCAAAGTGAAATAGTGACAATTACTCTGTGTGTGTGTGTGTGTGTGTGTGTGTGTGTGTGTGTGTGTGTGTGTGTGCACATCCGCAGAGCTCTGATTATCTCGACTCACATCAAGTTGTAACTTTTATCACTTTAAGAAACAAACAGGAACAAACAAATTAAGCTGAACTGCATCAACTTTTTCTGTTTTTTCTGAAACATAGAAAATGGTACGCTAGTAACTACACCTACGCACAAACTCACTCTAAACAATGTAGGTCAAGGAAATGCTGACACAGCTTCTGGTAATGAATCAACATACTTCTTAAATGCAAGCCATGTGATAACATCTTCTCTCCTTGTGTAACATATATAGTGAAGTTAGGAGAAATGGTTTCTGAAGAACACCGAAGAAGCTTTCTTTCCAAGCTCTTTAGCTTTCATGTAAAGTGCTTTTAGAAGCCCCAGTTTGGCCCAGATAGCTCAGGTAAAAGCACAAAGCCATCTAAAATCAGGCAAACCAACAGTACTATAGAAACTCAACAATCAAACATGGGTTTTAAAAAACTTCATTTTTAAATAAAGAAGTTTCTTTCTGACTGAGAATGGCCGAGCTAAGATCCCGTTGGACTTCCAGATACAGACGGACAAACAGCTCTAGTGATAGATGTAGCAACACCAACTGATAGCAACATCGGGAAGAATGAACACGAGAAGCTGGAGAAGGACCGAGGGTGAAGGCAGCAGTGGTCTGCGTGGTAACTGGAGGCCTCGGTGCAGTGGCCCCAAAGTAGGCGAGCGGCTCCCGCAGATCCCAAAACCAAGATCTCCAGGAGAGCGCAGGCCCAGGAACGCCATATCTATAAAGTCCATTTATTGGCTGTCGTACCAATTTAAGAATTGTTGAGAGTTTTTGATACTACTTGATATTCATTAATTAAAGAGGAATAGTTAGCTTACCATAGCCTAGCATAAAGCTATGGCAAGCTATGGCAGTTCAAATCTGCCAAAACTGACATTCTGATTGTTTCATTTGTACATTAAGTATAAACAGTCCATGTTGAGGTAGGCTGTGTGTTTTAATGTGCTGTAAACTTCTTTAGCTGGATTAACTTGAGGACTTTCCCATTTCCAGTCTTTAAAACAAGCCAAGCTAAGCTAAACAAAGCTAACTAGCTTATATTTACAGCGGACACACCAGACGGACACTTGCTTTCTCAACTGACACACTATGAAAAAAATAACAACTTAATTATTATCCCATTGTGTCAAACTTTTCAATTAAAGCCAAGCTGAGTTCTCTAATGTTTCAAACCTTTAAAAATGAACCAAAGCCTGAGTGTCCCAAACACAGTGTTTTAGAGAGATATCAACTGAAGTGAAGTTATGGCCAGGCTGTTCACTTTATGGTGCAGTCGGCGAGTGTAGCCGTTTTTCCATATAAACAAACAATTTTAAAATGTTCTATTTTAATAATGTAACCACAGAGCGGGGAGTTAAAGGGAAGCACGCGCTCCCATTTACATGGGAGTTGGTGTAAATCAGGTTGAAACAAACGAGTGCCACAGTGTTAACAGCCTCACACTCACCATAAAAGACCTGATTCAAGTCTCAGTGGATTTAGGATGAACAGATTATTTCTTTTTGTATTGTTATGTTCTTTGAACAAGCATCACTTTCTTACTCAGACACAGCAGCCAAATGTATTTCTCAGTTATGGCGGGTTATGTAACAGTCAAACAGCATAATTATTCCCAAGTTCAAGATTATTTATTGATATGGCTTCTTTCACAAGTATGGCTCTGAAAGCTAGGGTAAAAAAAGTGAGTTAAAGGGAATTACAGAGCAGCGCTGAGCCGCTGATGGACTCGTGCAATGGAAACTGAAAACACGTCAATGAGGTCAACTAATGAATCCCACGCTTTTTATGTGAAATGAGGCGCTGGGTTTACCATAACCACAAAGCTGATACACGTAAAGTTTATATATAAATGATTTGATATCAGATTTATAAGAATGACACTGCAAAGTCATTTACAGTACTGTAAAACAAAGTCTTCAGCCCTAATGTATTTATATTTTCTATTTCTGAAGGTCTTTCAAAAAACTCTTTTCTCATTGGCTGATTTTATGTTTAATCCAGTCCTTGTAGAAATGAGAAGTATCCTAAAGTCACGTCCTTAACAGGAGAGACACCAGCAAAACATCCTTCAGCTGCTCAGAAATGCTCTCAGTGGGGTGGAGGCTCGCACGAAGCCGTTCTTGAGAAAGGAAGAAGCTGAGCTTCGCCAAATTACACAAAAACTGGGCGACAGGTCGTATGGAGGTTTGATCCAAAGCGCGATGTACGAGGAGATAAGGTCAGAGGTAAAACGGCGAGCGTCTGCAGCTGTGTGTAAAACACGGTCACACATCTGTGTCGTGCAGACAACGTCCCAAACACGATATTTCACACAGGAGTAAGAAATGTGCTCATACAAAATGCTGCACGCGTTTCCTTTTTCTCAAACTACAAAGAAGAAACATTAACACCATATTCGTGTTAATAAAGATTTCTCTGCTTCGATCTTTGGGGTTTTTGCAAACAGCACCCAAATCTGCTCTTTGCAGCCTGTGGTCTGCACACCAAACATGCTCCGATTAGCTTTACAGTTTCATTTCACCTGTACTTTTATTTTCTGTGTGGAAATACTCAGAGTAGACCAGGACAATATAAGATGCCAAACCCGGTACTGAATAATCGCCCCATTTAAAATAATATTTGTTACGATCGAACTGTGGCTGCAGCTGCGAGGAACGACGGCGACTGACACGTCACGGGCTGAATCGGGCGTAGGAGTTCAGACCTCAAGGCCCCGCGTCCTGGATGGTGGCAGAGAAACGAAACGCTGTTGCTGAGGCGGGTCGAGTTCACACTCTTATCTTCAGCACGATCGCAGCCGCAGTTCAGTTTATTCTCAGAGCAGTGATTGTGAGGCGCTGCCACATCTGACCTTTGGCAAACCTGAGAAACTGACACCAGCACATAACCAGAATGAAAAAGTGAGAAGGGTGAGGTTGAACGCCGACTTCCTAAACAGTTCTGAGGTCTGTGTCGACCGTGGGAGCTGCCACCCACACACACCGAGGTGTGGATTGATCGGGGATTTTAAAATGCTTCTTGTAAACACTTGTGTACCTGCAGGAGAGATTACCAGCACCACACATGCAGCCACTTCCCCCACGTGTGTGCACAGGTACGGCGCTTTCAGTCTTAAATCAAGAGCCTTTTTTCACACCAATGACATTTTATTATTTTTTTATATTTCACAACAGTTATTTAACAACACGTGTCAACTATATACAAGCCCAGAAGAGACAAACGCAGGTAAAAACCTTAGAGCGCCGGGAGCAGTGACCAAAGACGCTCTAAGGCAACGTTTCCACCACTGAACTGAAACAAGTGCAGGAAGTAATACGACTTTATCTTCATCCCAGTTTGCAGAGCCGAGCTGCTGAAACCAAAGCAAACGCGATGAGGCGACAGATGACGTGTCCGATGAACGCCGGGGGGCGCTATGATCCACGGCTTCTTAAAAGTCCAAGTAATTTTATTTCTGTCTCAAATGAGGAAGATGATGTCATCAGCCACCATGACTTGGTTGTCATCCTGCATGCGGGCCAAAGCGCCACGCACCTCGGCCTCTGCAAACGTATTCTGACGCTCCTTGTTGATGTCATCCATCAGCGCGCTCATCTTCACCGACTGAGCGTGAGCAGACTGGAACATGGCGAACAGCGACGACTTGAACTCCTTCAGCCTGGGGGAGGAAAGACAGGAAAGAAGCCGTGACATTTCAAAATAAAGGCGCACACACGCGCACGCACGCACACACACGCACGCACGCGCACGCACACGCACGCACACACACCTCTCTGCAGACAGCTCAGCATCTCCAGCCTGCAGCGAGGCATCCATGGGCTCGTCCTCTCTGGGCTTGGCTGGTTTCGGGGTGCCGGCCTGAACTGAAGAACAAACACCAAAGTGAGACCTGATGCAGAACCTAACATGAAGCCTGCTTAAACCTGAACCATGCAGAACTACACGCTCAAAGACTTTTCCCTACAGTGATGCAAATTCATAATGATATTGTTTTATTACACGGCAGCGATACTGACTTTGCCTTTTTAAAATGTAATGTAAATATACATGAGCCAAATTTGCTATTTTATAAGAGTCAAATTTAAAAAAAAAAAGTATATTAAACCTGCTTTTCTAGCTCAGTGCAGTGAACAGGAACATACTAGTACTGACAGTAATGTTGGCAACTTTATTATGGATGATGTGAAAGTTCATTTGGTCTGTAGCACCAAAGAGGCGACCGACTACACTGTGGCGTGACAACACATGATGCTCACTCTCAGGGACTTCCTGGTCTTCACTGAAGTCGTACGGACTGTAGGGCTCACTGCCCTGAGAGCCACGTCGCCCCCTGCAGGACACAAAGCATCAGTGCTGAAGCAAAGGCACCATTTTTTTAAAAAAAAGCTGTTTATCACATGGGGGGCTGGGTTCATGTGTCACTACCTCTTCCTCACAGCTCGCTGTGAACGCTGCGTGGGCATCTCCTCCTCCTCCGAATCAGAGTCGTGCTCCTGTCGTGAACGTTTCTTCTCCTTCTCCAAAACCTGTAGAGAGAAAAAACAATATGAATAAATTTGAACGGCAGAGGTCCTCGACCTCTCAGCTCAGGACGCAGAAACAACGCCGACCTTTTTAAAGTAGGCAAACTGGACGAGCTCCACTGCGACCTCCGAGTCCTGCAGCTCCACGGCTTTGCTCATGCGGGCCTTGGCGTGTGCCGTGGACAGACGGATCAGAGTCTCCAGAGTCCGGGCCGTCACCGGAGAGGTCTGTGGAGAGGAATGAGGATTAGCACTCGGGTCCTGACACATCAGGGCACATCTGCATCTCAGTGGGTTTAACCAGAACACAAACAGCAGCTTCTCAAGCAACCCGGAACATTTCAGATGTGCAAACAAGCTGCCTCCACTTTCTCAAACTTCAGGACTCCCGTGAACATTTCAGTCTGGGAAACCATCAGGTTTTACTACGTCACATGAGATTTGTCGGCTCACGCTCACCCTGGCCAGATCGGCGCCCAGCTGTTCCTGACTCCTCAGCCTCGAGTACTCCTCTGCGATGTGATTGGCCGCCTCCTCTGTGAGCACAGGAGTCACAGCCTTGGCGATGTGGATGTACTTCCTCATGAACTCCTTACTCACAATTTTATCCCTGAAACAAAGCAAACGTTTCTATTCTGTTGCAGTCGCACGTTATCAACACAGGAGACAAAGGCACGCTTGTGCTCTCAGACCTCTTCCTCTTGCTTCCGTGCAGCAGGTTGTTGTGCTTCTCGTAGATCTGCAGCTCCTCGTGCTCCTCGACCGCAGCGTCTGGATCGTCTGTCGCCAGGACGTCTACGGTCCCGCCCAAAGCCATGGCTGAAACACACAACGCGTTTGTTGTTTTAATAATCGGACAAAAACGGTCTCATCTCGCCGTCCTATTACGAGTGACGTACCGGCTCCCTCCTGTTCGCGGGGGTCACGGTAGCGGTGCATCCTGAGCACGTGGTCCGAGATCTCGCGATCCTGCTCGGGGTCCATCTGATCCAGCATGATGAAGAGGAGGTCAAAACGCGACAGCAGCGAATCCTGGAGGCCGATGTTGTCCATGGGGGTTTTATACTGATCGTACTGCAGAAAGGGACAAGCAGAGTTTTCTTTAAAGGTCTCGTCCAAAATCAACTAGCAGGCAGAGACAGATGTGGGTGTGGTCACGCACTCGGCCGTAGACGGGGTTGGCAGCAGCCAGTACGGAGCAGCGGGCATTGAGACGGGCGTGGATACCGGCCTTGGCGATTGTGACGCGGCCCTGCTCCATCACCTCGTGGATGGCTGTGCGGTCCATGTCGGACATCTTGTCGAACTCGTCGATGCACACCACGCCGCGGTCAGCCAGCACCATGGCCCCAGCCTCTAGACGACGCTCGCCTGGCGGAGGACAAATGTTGGTATTGAGCAGGAAGAAATGCACTTACAGCAGGTGTGTAACACTTGAATGCCGACGTTTGAACAGACCGATCACGTGGCGTACGTGTTTTAACACCTTTATTCTAACCTTCAAATACATCAGTGACAACTGAGTCCACTCAAATCAACAAGCAGCCGGCGTTAGCAGACCCAGCGGGAGGCTTTAATACCAGTTAATGTTTTTAAATGAATTGATCCCCGTTTCTGTCTCATGTTTCTAGCTCATGCTAGCAGAGACCAACAGTTAGCTAACAGCACATTGCTCGTGCCGCATCCATCGTCGCTACAACAGGCGACACGAAGCAAAGATGTCAAACGCTTTCTGACTACAGTGAGACCTGACACGGTGGAGGCTCGCTGCAGCGTAGCCATGCTGGCTGCAGTCACACAGAGGTCCTTCACTTGTTTAGGCTAAACAAATTCGGGGGACATTCGTTACCCGTCTCCTGGTCCGTGGTGACGGCGGCGGTCAGACCCACACCAGATGAACCTCGTCCAGTCGTGGGTATAGCTCGGGGTGCTGTGTGGAGAACGTAACGCAGGAGCTGGGATTTGGCCACCGATGGGTCGCCTGGGAAACACGAACACACCATTAACCCCCCCATCAGAACTGAACCACCATCATGTCCACGTGTGAGTCCTTGAGCTTGTCAGCACAGTCGTTCAGGTAGCCGTTCCCTGTGGTGCAGCACAAGGAACAAGTGTAGGTCCCTTTTCACTGGTGTCTCTCTCACAGATACTGATTTATGGCACAAACACATTTTATTGTTCAGTGCTGCATTCGTGAGGTTTACCTCTGCCTTGTGTCCATGAATGTAAAGCTTGTAGCCAGAAATTTAGAACAATCTGAGTCACCATGAAAGTGAGTCCTGACTTAAAGCAACGCTCTCACTCTTCCACACTCGAGAGCTACAACTCCAAGAGCTAGGACGACGCCCTCATACCGATGAGCAGGATGTTGATGTCTCCTCTGATTCGCGAGCCGTTCTCGAGGACCTTCTCCACGCCTCCCAGCAACATGCAGAGGATGGCCTTCTTGATGTACTCGTGGCCGTGGATACTGGGAGCCAAGGAACGAGCGAGCTGATCGAACACATCCTACAAAGGACGAAGATTTAAAGGGTTTAGTTTCACATTTAGGATTACGCCTCCACGTGTGAGAAGGCAGCGAGATGACTCACTTTGGAACGAGTCTGACTGAAGTTCCTGATTTTGGCCACGTCGTCAGCAGTAAAGCACGGCGACACCTCCTTGGTCATTTGTTTGATGTGGCAGGCGATCATGATGGTCCTTTGAGTTAAAGAGAAGGGAGGGGTTAGAAGCAGAGATGGCACGATACCACTTTTTTATGTCCGATATCATAAATTTGGATATCTGCCGATACCGATATGAATCCGATATAGTGTGTTTTTAATCAATAAAACTGTTTTTTAATATCTTGCTGCATTTTGTATAAGTTCATACTCAAGTTTAAAAAAACAAAACACTAAAGCTATTCTGTTATACCTGTATGCAAAAAATACACTGCACCCAAAACATTTCATAGTTCAGCAACACTGATCAATCTGATAAACTCAAACCTGCAACATCCTCCTATTCTGGTGTTTTAAAGAGTACTTAGCAGAAATATTAAGCAACCTGACTAATAGGGCTGCAAACTCCCAGCAAAAAAGAAAAAAGGGAACCACCCCTCACCCTCCACCTCATGATGCTTAATCGATGTAATCAACTTTAATTTGACGCAGTGTGAAAAAAAAAATGCACAGAATTAAATTATTTTTCAAGAAATATTAAATAGATTCAACATCTTTCTTCAACAGAACTGCACAGATGGTTCCCAAAGGAAAAAGTACTATAGCTTACTAGAGTATATTAGACTTAATAGTTACTATATACAATAATGGACTTTATACATTTTACATCAGATTAAAACTTTGGGTGTAAGATTCAGATAATTATTAAAAGCTCAACATTTTAAATGAGAATAAGAAAGAAAAGTATGTCTTTGTGCCCCCTTCTCCCTGTTCATGCCCTATCGGCCCCCCTGGCTAAACTTTGCTAGATCCGCCCCTGCACAGTTACCAGCGTCAGCTACGTAGAAAAAGATCCTCGAGTAGAAAGTAAGATTAAATAAATTCTAACAACAGCTTATCAAGCTTAAACGTGCTGCTGTTGCTCAGCTGCTGGTTTCCTCTTTCTGGTGCAAAGTGGGTCAAAAACAAACAAGAGAGACGATCAGCTGATCATTGATCAGTTTCATGATTGAAGTAGCAGCAGGAGAGGGAGAGAGGCAGTCGCTCCATATATCGCTTGTTAAGCTTAACATGCGAATGCTTTACAAACATTCAGAGATGGACTTACACACTTGCTTTACTTCTCTCTGGGATCACTTGCTCGGAGATGAAATGCCGGGTTGCTAGCGAAGCTCCAAATGCTATCCAGACCACCGACAGGTCTCGCACGCCACAGCCGCTCTATCACATGATGCATACTGCTGCGACGTGCTACGGTTATGAGCCGAGTTACGGCGCGTTGCAAGTTTTGTGAGGTGCTTGTTTGATATTTAATGGATCGAATTACATTTTTTATTTCTCTCCGATATCCGATCCAGTCACTTAGGTCAGTATTGGACCGACACGTAATATCGGATCGGTCCATCTTTAGTTAGAAGACAAATGGTAGGCAAGTGAGGTAAACCCGTTAAACCCCAGTTAGCATTTTATTCCAGCTGACCTGAACGTGCCAGAGGTGAATCCTCCCTTCTTGCCAGGCAGACAGCGGTACGTCCCAACCACCTGCACCCGGTCTCCTGGTTTGACTGCATCCACCAGGTCGTTGTCCAAAATGATGTCCACAGAGCGCGGAAGTTGGCCAGCAGGAGCTTTCTCAGGCATCTCCTGCACTGTGATGGTTTGGTGGTCCTTGTAGATGGACAGCCCAAACTCCGTCTCCAGAGGATTGTTCTCTTCGTCCTATTTCGAGTCAAACAGGACACAAGATAAATGCGTAAGTATAAAGACAGCAGTCACACCCAAGTCTACAGAGAATGAGGCGCATTTACCTTGGTGGGGTAAATGGCACTGGAGGGGAAGGCATCCAGGGAGGTCAGGTCCGTGTACTTCCTCTCCATCGTCTTCTTAGTGGCTGGACAGTAGTGAACGCTGCGCACTACTTTGGGACGGACGAGGGAACCTACAGGGACGAAGCAAACAGGAGGCATTGGCATTCCACACACTTTGATACAGACTTTGTAACACTTAAAGATTACACGAATAAATAAAGACAATATACTCACACTTTGTAATGATGCCCTCCACACAAACCATGCTGCCCAGCAGTCGGGAGGTGAGCGTTCGGGGGGAGACATGCTTGGATCCAAAGCTCCCCTCCAGGCCGATGAAGAACTCCTCGTACTGCTTAGCGTAGGTGCCGTCAACAGAGGCCACCAGGTCCTTCAGGGCCCGCTGGAAGGCCAGCAGCTCTTCAAAGGCATTGTTCATCAGTCTGCAAAGTCAAACCATGGATTTTATTATCAAGGCTTTTCGCGTGTTTTCAAGGGCTATGACATCCTGAGAAACACAAGTCGAGTTTTCCACCCAAAGTGCAGCTTCACACAGATTTTTTTTTTACTTACTCAGTATGGAAACAGGAGTCGAGCTCAAAGGTTCGACAACAGGAAGAAGAATGTGTATGAATCAAGTCTGGTTTTGGACAAAGTAAAGCTGCGTTAAACCTGTATTCTTTCTGCTGGCCAGTAGGGGGCGTTGATCCTTCAGGTCTCAGAAATAAAGTTTCTTAGTATTGAACTGTATGGCAAACAGCACTTTGACTTCAGTATACACTTCCCTGCTGCTTGTTTCAAGTTATACTGAGCACAAAATCATGATCATTTTGTAAATCATGGTCCCATCAAAGGCTGAATTAACCTGGATGTGTGTCTAAGAGGTCACCAGTCTCTGAGCATCCCTCAGTTTTTCCAGCCAGATTCAGCCTTCGCTCCTTATAACAAGTTTCAAAACAAGATAAGTGAAGCTCAGTCTGAGCCTGGGTGATGGCTACAGCCATCTTTACATACAGTCTGTGTGAGTTTGAAACCTGTCGAGTTTCTAAGTAAGCCTAAGCAGGAAGAGAAAAACTGAGCATGCGTTTCCGTCTAAATATTTATTTTTTAAAAAACAGTAAAGATTAATGGAACCATTCAACATAACACTTTGTAGGGACCTCACAATGTTGTAGGGAGACATTTCAAAACCTTTTCGTGGTAATAACTCAGTAACACTGCTCTCTGTATCGGAGCAGTAGGTTTGTGTAAGTATCTTAAGCAATAAGGTAAGCATGGGGGGGTCAAGCAGTCCTGCGTGTGCGGCCCAGCACAGCTTCGTGTGCGGCATCAGCCAGTTTTCCTGTCTTACTTTGCAGCTCGGGCCTCGTTGCGTCTCCTCAGGTCGTTGATGTTGACGATGAGCCGAGCCTTATTCTCGCTGATCATGTCCCGGACTTTGCTCTGATAGATGCCCTGGTCTTGCTGCAGGTATGCACAGAAGAAACGGGCACACGTTTGATGACGTCGCTTAGCGACTAAAATTACGAGCATGACTGAAAAACATCAACTTTGAAAGCACACTTTTTATACCTAATATCTGCAATCTGACAGCAGCATTATTTTTTTCTGTAATATACAAAATTACAGCTCTTTTGTTGTGACCGCATGGTTTGTCATCTGAGCTCCAAACAAAGACTTTAAGCGAATTTAAAAAAACAGACTTACGTCGTCGTCCAGAAAGTCCAGGTAGTCCCTCTGAGCCTCCCTCATCTCCCGGTCATCTCCCACGTCGGTTGCCATTATGCGCGCTTTGTTATTGTTACTGAAAAGTCGGTAAAATGCCGCACAGCCTTCCGCTCCGAGTGCTCCGCTCCAGTCAAGCCGCACAACTGAAGGGTTTTCGCGCCACTACGTGCCGCCCGCGAGCTCAGCGTGACACGCGATTGGTCAATTCGGCACGCACCGCTTTACATAGTCGGCGGGTAAACGTGCAACTGTCCAATGCGGGCCTCGTGTTACCACGTGACTCCGCCCCCCTGAGAAACTCCCGCGAAAACCCATCAGGAAGTGGCAGGCTGTTAAAAATGAACAAAATGATTTTTTCATGTTTGCCCAGCAGATGGCGACATAGACACATGTTTACATTTTTTAGTGGGACTTTTGCATTTATTTGAAGCTTTTAAGAGAAAGCTGTTAGTGTCAAATATATAAACAGTAATAAGAAAACATAGCAAGACTTTTAAGAAGAAGAACGACAAATGGAGCATGCATGTGTTCTTTCAAATTAAAGTTACATTTTACTCTTCCACTGATAAACATTAAGCATCATTTCAGACAATCTGCATTTAATTAAAAGTTTTCATATAAAATAAGACTGAAAATGAACAATAATAACTTGCATACATACTGTGTACTATAATAATAAATAGTAATATACTATTTTCAGTATTTTATTTTTTATTTTTATGTGGACATCTGTGCTTTGACCAAACATTATAGACTTCAAGGAACTTGATGATTTTCATGATCTGGAGTTTACATTTTGGAAAAATTCATTAGTTCCAATTAGAGATGGCACGATACCACTTTTTTATGTCCGATACCGATATCATAAATTTGGATATCGGCCGATACCGATATGAATCTGATATAGTGTGATTTTAATCAATAAAACTGTTTTTTTTTTTTAATATCTTGCTTTTGTATAAGTTCATACTCAAGTTTAAAAAAACAAAACAAAACACTAAAGCTATTCTGTTATACCTGTATGCAAAAAATACACTGCACCCAAAATATTTCATAGTTCAGCAACACTGATCAATCTAATAAACTTAAACCTACTACATCGTCCTTATTCTGGTGTTTTAAAGAGTACTTAGCAGAAATATTAAGCAACTTAACTAATAGGTTTGCAAACTCCCAGCAAAAAAAAAAAAAAAAAGGGAACCACCCTCCACCTCATGATGCTTAATCGATGTAATCAACTTTAATTTGATGCATGTGAAAAAAAAAATGCACAGAAATAAATTATTTTTCAAGAATAATTAAATAGATTCAACATCTTTCTTCAACAGAACTGCACAGATGGTTCCCAAAGGAAAAAGTACTATAGCTTACTAGGGTATATTAGACTTAACAGTTACTATATACAGTAATGGACTTCTATACATTTTATATACAAGGTTAATGTCTTTACCAGTTGTTTTGCCTGCTAGTTTTTACAAATACCTTCTAATCTGCACTGCTTTGCATTTCAGGTGTGAATAACATGTTTTATCTATCATCACAGACAGTTTTATGTCTTTCATCAGCATCAACACCCATTTAAGTCCTTTAAATGTAATTTCACCTGCTATATTTGGTCCACTCTGCAATCACGAATATCTCATCGGTATTATAATCAGAATAATTACTTTTTCCTTTTTTTAATCTGAATGCTGGCATCATGCACTGACTAATAGGTTCCCAAAAGATTATCCTATATTTGGATCATGCTATTTTAATTCTTCTCCTGTGATCATCATTTCCTCACCAAAATCATTTACTGTTTCTAAAGGGTTGAAATTTCGCAGGAATCATTTTAGTGTCAAATTACCAAAGTGTGGCCAGAAACCAAAAACATGTTTGTGGGGCACGAGGACGACACATCAAGCCAACAAATTCTGAGCATCACGCATGTCATTTCTGCAGAATTCTTCATCTTTTTCATTTAATATTATCCCTCTAGTGTAAATGTGGGCGTGATTCCCTGTTCTGTCCTATTTTTTGATTGCTTGGTTTTCAGTGAGTTTATAATTCCATCTCATAGCCGGCTGTTTTGTGTCTTTTGTCTGGGGAACTTACCAAATGTTGATCTGTCACTTATCTCAGGAGGGCTGAGGTACAGCAGACAGTTGTGTGTTTGGGGACGAGGTTTAGGGATCATGCACGTCTCATTTGTATTGTAAAGGCTGAACACAACATTAGCTTAGGAGTAGTTAGCAATAACACTGAAATACTTCCTTTCTATGGATGCCTTTTTTGCCCGGTGTTGAATGACCTCTGACCTAAACTGAGGTGAGTCAGGCCTGCAGTTCTTTAGATGTTTTTTTGGTTCTTTTGTGACCTCCTGGATGAGTCGCTGATGCTCTTGGAGCAACTTTGGTAGGTGGGCCACTCCTGGCCACTGTTTATAGTTTTCTCCATTTGGATTTAATGACCTTCACTGTGGTTCTCTGGAGTCCCAAAGCCTTAGAAAATGCTTTTTAACCTTTGCGTGTTAATGACTTTCTTTAGGTGATGGCTTGACGTGGGTTTTGTTTGGTTTGGTTTTGATATCTTTTATCCTATTTCACTTTGTAAGATAGGTTCTGTTTAAGTGATTTCTTCGACAGGTCTGGCAGTAGGGCTGGGTCACCTGCTAGTCAGGCTTGGGTGTGGTTAACGAGAGTGAACTCACCGAGGGGCACTTAGTTTTTAATAAAGGGCAGGTTTGGATAGCATTTTGTTTCTGCTTAATAAATGAAATCATCATTTATAAACTGCATTCTGTATTTGGCCATCTATGTCTAATATTAGTTTGATGATCTCAAACGTGACAAAAATGCAAACACGAATCAGGGAGGGAGCAAAAACGTTTTCACAGCACTGACTGTAATCCCTGGAACTTCACACCTGTGCTCCGAGGCATAGGTGTGGAAAATGTTGCTATAACCGATTCAGCATGATCACATGTAGGACAAAGATTTAACGTGAGTGCAACTAGGGAAGTCAGACCACAACCTGGTTTACCTACAGCCACAATACACACCCCTCGTCCAAAGGCAGCCTGTCACAACGCGCTCCATCCGGAGATGGACCCCAGAAAAGGAGGATGCTCTGAGAGACTGCTATGACACCACAGACTGGGATGTGCTCCTGAGCCCACATGGTGAGGACATAGAGGGGGCGACACACTGTCTTACAGACTACCTCAACTTTTGTGTGGACACGGTCGCCCCTGCTAAGACGGTACGGTGTTATCCTAAAAACAAACCGTGGGTAACACAGGAAGTCAGAGCTGTCCTCAACATGAAGAAGAAGGCTTTCAGGAGCAAAGTGAAGGAGGAGATGAAAGCAGCACAGCGGGAGGTGAAACGCTGCCTGAGGGAAGCAAAGGACACCTACAGGAGGAAGGTGGAGCAGAAGTTGGAGAGGAACAATATGAGGGAGGTCTGGAATGGTGTGAAAACCATCACAGGCCACAACACCAAGAAAAGCACAGTGGGGGGGACTGTGGAGAAGGCAAACGAACTCAACAACTTCAACAGGTTTGACCAGCCCACAACCCCCCCACCCTCACCTTTACTACAGAGTCCTCTCCCCACTCTCCTACCTCCCTCGCTTCCCCCCCTTCCTGACACCATGACACCCCCCTCCTCCAATCCCTCTCTCAGCAGCAAGACATCTCCCCCCCTCCCCTCCTCCCAAACATCTCCCAGTGTCACAGTGGATCAGGTCAGGAGGCAACTGAGGAAGCTTCGCCCCAGAAAGGCAGCAGGCCCAGACAAGGTGTGTCCTAGGATGCTAAAGGCGTGTGCTGCTGAACTTGGGGAGCCGCTACAACGAGTCTTCAACCTCAGTCTGCAACTGGGGAGAGTGCCCGCCCTATGGAAGACATCCTGCATCGTCCCGGTCCCCAAAAGGAACTGGCCCAATGAGCTGAATGACTTCCGACCGGTGGCACTGACGTCACATCTTATGAAGACTCTAGAGCGGCTCTTCCTCAACTTCCTCCGACCACAGGTACAACATGCCCAGGACCCACTACAGTTTGCATACAAGGCGGGTGTCGGAGTGGAGGATGCCATCCTGTACCTCCTACACAGAGCCCACTCACACCTGGATGGGGGAAAAGGCACGGTCAGGATCCTGTTTCTTGACTTTTCCAGTGCCTTTAATACCATCCGGCCCTGTATGCTTCAGGAAAAACTGAACAGGATGGAGGTGGACCCCTGCCTGGTGGCTTGGATCTCCGACTACCTCACCGACAGACCACAGTACGTCAGGCTGAAGGACATCACGTCTGACACAGTGGTCAGCAGCACAGGAGCACCACAGGGAACTGTGCTGTCCCCTCTTCTCTTCACCCTGTACACCTCTGACTTCTGCTACAACTCTGAATTATGCCACATTCAGAAGTTTGCAGATGACACGGCCATCATGGGGTGTATCTGGGATGATCAGGAAGAGGAGTACAGAAGTCTGGTGAGGAACTTTGTCGCATGGAGTCACACAAACCACCTGCAACTCAACACCTCAAAGACTAAGGAACTGGTTGTGGACTTCGGGAGGTCCAGAGAAGGTCCACTGCCGGTTCAGATAGAGGGGGAGGAGGTGGAGGTGGTCAACAAGTACAAGTACCTCGGGCTGTGGGTGGACAATAAACTGGACTGGTCATGCAACACAGAGCACCTGTATAAAAAAGCCCAAAGCCGACTGTACTTCCTCAGGAGGCTGAGGTCTTTTAACATCTGCAGGAAGCTCCTGAGGATGTTTTACCAGTCGGTGGTTGCTGGAGTACTTTTCTATGCTGTGGTGTGCTGGGGGAGCAGCACAGCAAAGAAGGACTCATCCAGGCTGGAGAAACTGATCAGGAGGGCTAGCTCTGTGGTCGGCATGAAGCTGGACACTCTGGTGACAGTGGCAGAGAAAAGGACATTAAAGAAACTGATGGACATTATGAACAATGCTGGGCATCCTCTGCACACGGCCATAAACAATCAGAAGAGTCTGTTCAGTGACAGGTTGCTTCTCCCAAAGACAAGAACTAACAGACTTAAAAACTCCTTTGTCCCACACGCCATCAAACTGTTTAACTCCTCTCTGGAGGGGAGAGGGAGGGGAGACAGGAGGACAAAGGAGGGAACAACTAAGCTGTAGTGCCTCTTCACCTCACTGTGCAATACCTTTTGTGCAATACTTTTTGTAAATAGTCAACAGTGCAATAGACTCAATACTTGAAATGTGCAATTCACTTGTATTTTTATTTTTTATTCCTATTTATTCTATTTATCCCCTTCGTATATTTTATTTATATTTGTCTCTGTATTTATATATGTGTGTGTGTGTGTGTGTGTGTGTGTGTGTGTGTGTGTGTGTGTGTGTGTGTGTATATATATAACAATTCTGTAACTGTAACTTCGGTCGTTGCTGTGCTTTTTTTTGGAAGTCGAATTTCCCAGAGGAACCCACCCGAGGGATTAATAAAGTTCTATCTTATCTTATCTTAACTCCCTCACCAAATACAATAATATCTGTATAAGTGGTCTTATGAGTCTTGTTACACTCACTGGTTAGAGTTTGGGTGTGAGGGAGAAACCATCATAGACATTATAAAGGTGGGAAACATGGCGCTTGGACTAATAAGTTCAACTAATAACAGCAAATAAGACCTGATTTTGGTTAAAGATGTTGGCCACATAAAGTTGGACATGTGATCACCTCAGGTTACCAGGATACTGTCACATTCTCATTACGTCTGAGTGCAAACCGCCTTAGTGCAGTGCGCAGTGCAGACCAGTAGATGGAGACACACGTGCATGTATACGGTATGACTTTGGCCATGATGTGCCTTCAGTCGTTTAAACAATTATTGTCAACTTAATAATAATTAATGATCACAAACAAAAACAATCCAGATAAAAATAATAACAACACGTGTTTTAATAAGTGTGCCGATAAACTGGTCTTCTAATGAGCAGGTGAGTGCAGACACCGCGGGCACACTGAGCTCCGGAGTGTAACAGTCACAGCCCTCAAAGCGTTGGCGACTACATTTGAGGGCGTTTCTGGTCACTTTGACCCCGCCCACCCCTCCGGCCTCTCAGGTCAGTAGTTTGAGGCCTTTTCCCTTCGCCCTGCAGCGTCGGAAACATCTCGTTAAACCAGCATGTGGTAGTTCTCCCCCTGTGTTTGTATGAGAAGAAGCGCTGCTGCACACGTCTTATTCCACCTTCTTGGAGTGACGCGTGAGTCCAGACGGGCAACAGGTGTCCTGTGTTGCAGGTATGTTTCTTTTTTCTGTCGTCATATAAATGCATATATGATGGAAGAAGTGCAGTCTATTTTTTCTGTGTGGCTCACGGAGCTTCTTCGTTTTAATGTTGAAAAAAAGAGACGTCTTACCCCTCTTTCCCTTTTTTTAATGCGGGGTTACCTTGGACAAACTTGAATGGGCTCCTCACAGAAAGCGGCTCAGGTCAAAAGGCCGTTCAGAAGCTCTAAATGGGTGCTGGTGTTCATGGTCAAGGGGAAACAGAGAGGGGGCCAGCAGAGAGGGGCGCACCCTTTTAGGAGGAGATTCAGAAGCTGCGTTCTGGATGGGCGGGTGTGCGTGCTGTCTGCGGAGGTGCTGGGTTGCTTTGTGACAACATTCCTCCCACCACAGGTGGGTGATGGTTACAGGTTTGACTGCATAGCTGCTTTTCCGGTGCACATGACACAAAAAGAGAAGAATGTCTGGCTTACGTAATTAAAGGTCTCCTGTTGGCCGTTTTTCTTTTGGCGACTGAAAGCTCTTAATTGGAATGTCACAGAAGTCCAAGCCTGGACCAACAGTGGAAACACTGCCAACTGCAGCGGCTTGGTTCCAGAGTTTTCCAAACCAGTCTCTGTTGGCATGTTTTTGGCTGGTTTTGTGAGATTTTTGATCCCCTCATCTGTTTTGTTTTGTATCTTATCCCCAGCTTCCTGCCGCTGATCCACATCTAAAAATGTCTTCTGAATGTGACATCAAAGCGCACCGTGTGCTCCCGTGAGGTTTAATTTAACGCGTTGAGTCCTCTGCTTTAAAGCCTGCATTAATCTAATCTCTCCCACAGGGTGCTCTGTCCTCTGGTTCTTCATCATCAAGATGTCGACTGAGGTTTTGCAGCGGCTCAGCACCATAGCACTGAGCACCAAGCACCTGCGTCGTCTCCCTCACCTCTCAGACTTCCTCCCTTTCTCTTTACTGCCGCCCAGCCCCACCGTCACTGCCTCCCAGGTACCCAGCCTGTTCCGGGAACCCTACATCCTGTCAGGATACCGTCCTGTCCAGCAAGACTGGCGCTGCTACCTCCTCAGCCTCTTCCGGAAACATAATGAGTCCCTGAACGTGTGGACCCACTTGCTGGCCGGTCCTGTCCTGCTGCTCCGCTGGTGGGCCAATGTAGACACCCTGGGGTGCACCTTGGATGACGTTACCTCGCTACCTCTGCTCCTGTTCTTGGTGTCATTTTTCACATATCTGTACCTCAGTGTGGCGGCTCATCTCCTGCAATCTCACTCCGAACGCGCGCACTACTTCTTCTTCTTGGACTACGTGGGTGTGGCCTGTATCAGTATGGGTGCTCGCTCGGCCACTATTTCTACGCGTCTGAGCCAGCGTGGCGAGAACGCATTGGGGTAATCTTTCTGCCTGGCGCCGCCTTCTTTGGGTGGCTCTCCTGCACCGGTTGCTGTTACGCCAAGTTCAGGTACAGGTGGCCATATCCACCTCAGCGTAAAGTGTGCCAGCTGATCCCCACCGGCCTAGCGTACGTGCTGGATATCAGCCCCGTAGCCCACCGCCTGCTCACTGTCTCCTGGTCACAGGAGCCCTCGCTACCCTTCCACGCTCTCCAGATTGCCTGTTTCCTCTTGTCTGCCCTCTTCTTCTCTTGCTCCATCCCTGAGCACTTCTTTCCAGGCAACTGTGACTTTGCAGGCCAGGGTCATCAAATCTTCCACGTGCTTCTGTCCCTGTGCACCTTGTCCCAGCTGGAGGCTTTGTTCCAGGACTACGCCCGGTGGAGGGATACAGTGGTGGAGTTATTTGGGGAGCGGCAGTTGTGGTGGGCGTGCGTATCCTTCCCCGTCTTGTTCGTGTGCTGTATCCTGACGGCGCTGATCGCAATGAGGCACATGAGCAAGGCACTGCAGAGTAAAGACGAGTGAGAGCGCAACGAAGAAAAATCAAAGAGCAAATCATAATTATTTTAATAACAAAACCAAATACATATATTTACTTTTGTCTAAAAGATTCAGATAAAGGACTATCTTATCACGGAAATACTTGAAGAATAAAATACTCTGAAACTTCTTCCGGTCTGGTATATCTGAAGATTTAACTGCTGATTCATGAAAGAAATAGTTGCTCTAATGTGCTAAGTACAGCTGAGTGAAGTTTTCCACAGTGAGTCACCCTCCCATGTAACTGGTCACAGAGGCTCAGAGTAATCCAGGAGCACGATAACCTAAAATCGTCTCTGGATGCTGCTGGAAACATATCGAGAACACAAACATTTATACTGTACATCACGTTCAGAGAAGATCAACTTAACGCGCTTTTGTCCTCGTCTGAAATTCACGTGAGAGACCAGAAACACGATAAACTTTGGAGGTTGTGTGGAGCGGGCTGTGAGCGACGTGTGTTTACAGGCATTATAATGGAAGCTAAACACTATATCTTGTCGAACCTGTTTGTTCCCATTGAGGAAAGTAGGTTATTGTATCTGAGGTTTCGGCCATTCTTTGTTCCGCTACACAGACTGTATGTCGAGCACTTTGAGGCTGCGGCCGCACCTTTTGTATCTATTATGTGAAGAAAGTTTCCCCCTGTGAGAGTTTACGGGACGGCCCAGAATGGGAGCGAGTCAGGCTCCTTTTAAAGGGATACTTCCACATTTTGTGAGGCTCTGCTACTCCAGTTTTATTAGAAAATTCATGCCACCCTCATTACTGTCAGCTTATCTCAAAGAGGAGGGAGTCGACTTTGTCCAAAGGTAACAAAGGTCAGGTTCAGTGAGTCACCACTTTATATGTGGTTGTTTGACTTCTTAGAAAAGGATGGCATGAATGAAAAGTTGCGGTTGTTAACAGGCTTGTGTGCTGGACCCTGGCTGGGTACGGTGGTTTCCTCTTGTTGGGTTACTTTTGAGGTTGAAAGTCCACGTTTAGCAGCAGTGAACAATATTTGATTCCTTACCTGTATTCATTTGATTGTGAGTGCACTGGCTGTCTAGCATGTAGACTTGTCTGTGATAGGTTAGCTCAGCTCTGTCCCAAAGCAGATTCATAAAGACTCTGTGCTGATTTCTCCTTTGGATGGGTCTTTATGTCTGTTCACGTTTCCTGTGCACAGTAAACATGCTCCACGTGACAAACTTCACACTGCATCCTTTAAAAGTGCTACTGGGCAGGTTTTGTAGCTCTTGGGCACAACTGGGCCTTTTTCCCAAACGATTCTGAACTTGTTCGATCTTTCTGCTGGAAGTCTCAGGACGAAAGCGATTAAGTATATGTCGTTTGAAATACATAACCTAAATATGTGTCCCAGCAGCCTGTTCATGAGCTCTGTATGCAGAGATTCAATGATAATGAGTAATCTTCTTCACTTAGTATTCTTCAAATGGAAGCGAAGAGAGTTATTTGTTTGCTGCATTCGTGGCTATGGTCCAAATACCTGAAATGCTGTGGAAGAGTGGCTGTTGATTTCACTTTGTGTTGCTGAGCATATCTCATGTGAATATCAGCAAAAGGAAAATTGCTGAGAGGTACAGAGCGGGGCTCCGGGAGGTCATCGTGACAGGATGGGGCTGTTAAACAGGTAATGGGTGTGGGCGCGTTGCTTGGTGTTCGTGTCATTCCTCACAAAGATATGCGAGTCGGGGTGGTGAGGCGAGGACGTGTGGGTGTTGTGCAAGTGCTGGGGAACACCACTGCAATTCTCTGAATACTTGTTTATGTCAAACTTTCATAAAGGTGGCATATCCTGTTTGTGTGTGTGTCAAACTGGATCATATGTGTTGGACAAATGTAGGACCGTCACTCGACTGTACTGGAACCATTAAACACTGTAATTCCACACCATGCTCTGGTTATACTTGCTGCCTAACAGGAAGTACCCGTTCATGTGCGCAACCATTCAGCTGGTCTGATAACTGCTCCAGGAGTTACTCTACGGTATGAGCCCTTAGTCATGAAACTAAGTCTTGACCCTATTCAAATTAATCTTTGTAATTCCACGAGCACAGCTGAGACTGCAGCCTGCAAAAGCACAATAATCCCTTCAGTCTGGATCCAGGTCCAGACAGTGCTCTGCATTAGAACAAAGATCCTTTTTTTGTCTAATACACCCTTTGTGGGAATAATTTCACCTGCCAGAGCCAATCAGCTGCCGGTACAGTGAGAAACATGGAGAAGCTAGCATGTGTGTGTCTTTTTGTGTACTGTATATCCTCTGAAACCCCAGAGTCGACAGGATTATATAAAAAGTCTGATCGCACACATCATCGCATCACTGCTAACGTCTTTGCTGAAAACCTCATATAGGAAATAAGCTGCTTATCTGCTTTATGTACTCTACAGTTGCACTGCAAGCCACTTTGCAACCCCCTCGCCCAAACCACCACCACCTCCTCCTCATGCCTTGACCCCGTCATGATGGTTCTGTGCTGGGATCTTTCCACATATCCCCAGAACAGAGCCATGTCACCGACAAAATACAGCACATTTAAATAACACGTTTCTTGTGCCTGTGGCGGTCCTGAGTTAAAAAACACAAAACACTGTATTACCATAGCTTGAAGATGACTGTATAGTTAAAGTGCGTAAAGATTAGAGGTCGAAGCAGCTGCTGGCCTGTGACCACCTGCAGTGTTTTCTAGGAAACAGCTGCTTTTGTTTATTATCGTTTGTACACTACAGCTTCCTGTATCGATTCATCTATTTTATCTTTTAAATAAGTCAGACAGGAGTTTTCCGATAAAATGCACATTCCAGCTTTTCTGGAATGCGTAGGCATGACAGACGCAAGTGTTATTCAGAGATAATGAACGAGACAATAGGTTGTTTATGGGCTGTGCGAGCACCTCCTTCATAACAGACTGGATAACTGGTCCCTCCCTAACTTGTTTGAATGCTTTGAGCCACATAAAGCAGAGGCAGTTGAATGACTGCGAGCAGCTGGTGACAGTTACAGAGCCAAGCAGCACGCGACGTAAGCTGTGAGCCCTTTAGTTTTATTTTGCCTTACAGTGTATAGTTATGGTTCTTTCACAGGAGTTTCACATAGCTAGGATCCACTGTGTGCACGTGAACTTTACTTCACAGCTCCTTTAATGTTGTTGTGTTTTTATTTCTTTATAGGAGACTTCAAGAATGGCTCCAGTTGGGATGGTCGGTGTACTGGGTTGGTTTTCTCCAGAGGTGGGCGTCATCTCCCTCGTCGCCTTCCTCGTCCTCAGCGTCACTCTTGTGGCTCTTTGTGCCAAGTGTAACAGGTGAGCAATGTGTGCCGATGAAATGGGACATCCATTCGGGTGCTTTTGTCTCTTTTCCTGTTGTTTACCTGCTTAAAAAGCTTGGAATATGCTGGGAATTAAAGGAGCCAGGAGCAGAGTCCGGGGACCTGACCAACACAGTCTGGTTTTAGTTGGCTCTCTTCATTTTCCTGTAGACTTTGCTCACCATTCATCACTCTCCCAAAGCTTGTCAGACCCGATAGCTGGTTTCTGATGAAGGGTGTTGCCCGTTGAAAGAGGAAGATGCAGACACAAATCACTCTGTGATCTGGCAGCTGCACCAAATGGGCTGGGCTCATAAAGCGTCACTACCCTAATGACCTCGATGAGGTGTGTGTGTGTGTGTGTGTGCGCGTGCATGCGTGTGTGTGTGCGCATGCGTGTGTGTGTGTGTGCGTGCATGCGTGTGTGTGTGTGTGTGTGCGCGCGCGCGTGCGTGCGTGCATGCGTGTGTGTGCGTGTGTGTGTGTGTGTGTGTGTGCATGCGTGTGTGTGTGTGCGCGCGTGCATGCGTGTGTGTGTGTGTGTGTGCGCGTGCATGCGTGTGTGTGTGTGTGTGCGTGTGTGCATGCGTGTGTGTGTGTGTGCGCGTGTGTGTGTGTGCGCGCGTGCGTGTGTGTGTGTGTGTGTGTGTGCGCCCTGGCGGGAGTTTTACACACATTAGTGTGTGCATGTGTTTAAACGCCCATCATTGTGGTTTACATGCCAGACATAACAGTGACGAACTGCGAGGCGAAACAACACTCGTATCACCTGCTGCTTTTTCATTTAGAAGAGTTGGACTTGAACAGGAACATCACGATGAGTGGTTGTTTACATAAAGCGTGGCAACAATCTGGCACCAATATAATTTATTGTTTATTGATTGAGTTGTGTACATATGGTCTCACATCCTCACAGGACTGATACATGTGGAAATTTTAGAACGATAGATGATCAGATCAGTGCGTGATCTTAGACAAGCTGCTTTTTAGAAACCCACGAGGCACATCTGGAGAAAGCCTCAACTCCTCGAGACACATTTCAGTGCAGTCAGACGTCTTTGTTCAGTCCCAAAACCTGAGACAGGTCGAGCAGAATCCAGACTCCAGTTTTACCAAAGTACATTAAAGCTTTCACAAATTTGTACCAGCAAGTCCAAATCTGGCCTGAAGTCTTACATCTCCATAGACTGTATATAAAAGATGGGACATCTGCATGGGTGTTTTTGCCATCGCTTTCTTTGAAACTGGACATGACGAGAACAGTCTGGATCTGGATCTGCTAGCAGCGTTTCACTGACACATTGTTAGCCACTGGTATAGTTTTCCATGGTTTTTGTCTTTTCTGACTTGTTCTGTGGAGTTGTCGCCACCTGCTGGCTACTAGGAAGAATGCAAGTGTAACAAACTATGAAGGACAATTTTTCTCAAAGCAATCTGAAACCAGTCCGAGTGATTTTGACGTTTTTCCAGAGAAGCTAAATTTCCAATTCATTTTATTCTGATCAAAGTTTTTCATGAGTTTGGCCCGATTCAAGCAGCTAAATGAGGAATGTATCCTGCCCTCAGCTGAGCTTAGCTTTAGCCCTCGTGGTCCAAGCAGCCCTCTCAGATTTGGGGCTGGGCTGTGAGAGCGTGCACACAGCTGTGGACAATGGGACTGGTAAATCTATGCACTTATAAGTCGTGGTCGATATGTTTAATGAAAAGGTAGAAGGAGAGAAAAAAACGATGACACATGGACAGAGTTTTGAGCCATAAAACAAAAATGGCACATTGGCATGTAAATAGGACTCTGCTCCTTTGTTTGCACTCTGTGTGGATGAGGAACAAATCTACAGCAGCATGCCATCATACGGCTTAATGACCTCCACTTTTCCTTCTTGTCGTTTACAGGAGCAGCAGCAACGCCTATGACGTGAGCGGAGCAGTGGTATGAACTGGCTCTTTGTTCTCAGAAACTAACTTGCATGCAGTACCTGCCACAGTTCATTAGTTTCCAATTATGAGCCATAACTGGCTAATTATGAAGCGTCAAAAGGGAGGCAGAGACAGTGATGCTGGCTCATTAGAGCCAGGCTGGGTGGGACAGATGAAAATAATCGATTATGTGACAGAAATCATCTTTGTTTTTATCTGAAATCTCTACAAAAAGACTTTTACTGCATATGTGGAGCGCTGAAATAAAGATGCAAGGCAAAAACAAATTCATACCAAAATCCAGAATACTAATGATTACTTTCAGCTGTAGCATTTGCTCCTCTGTTTATTGCATTTGCAGGATGTTACTTAAATGATTAAATGGAAACGTTGATGTTCATTCAAATATAAAAACTTCAAGGACTCCACGCAGCCTTCTCTAGTTTTTACTGAGAAACGTCACAATGAATGCAAACTGGCAGAGACGAACGCAGGGAACAAAACAACAACCAAAAAGTGAATAAAGACTTATTTTAGTTCAGATGAAAGGGAAACAGACGTGCGCTGCCTCCATTTAAAAAGCGAAACAGCTCTTTAAAGTGACGCAGGGAAGCGCTGACCTTTTGTTTCCAATATCACAGCGCTGTCTCTGCAGATTAAGACTGACCGCTGCTGTGCAGTGTCAGGAAGAGATTAAGATTATTAAGGCTTTTTATATGTTCGTGAGAGTTACCTGCAAAACCCTGATTGGATTAGGATGTTTCAAAAAACAATCTCAGTATGCTGCAGTGAGCTTAGACAAACACATTAAACCGTGGATATGTGCTGATGTGTTGGAGGGCCGGCTGTCAGCAGAAGTGCAGAGGCAACGAGGCACAAAAGGGCAAAATAACCAAATTAGCGCTTCATTTTAAACCACCCAAATTTACCATGAAAGGTCAAGCAACCATAATACCACCACGACCACTGACTCGCCGTGACAGCCGCAGACGTCTGCGAGGGGAAAGCTCTTTTGTTGCTACGCTGTGGCCAGTAATCTTACTTTGTGAGCGTCGACAGTGAATTCCACTGAGTCGACCACGAGCTCCTCTTAGACCAAAGTCTTCCAGGGACGAGTGCGAGGCCGTCCGTCCACCAGCTGGACTCGGTTTCTCTCACACGCTCCTTCTGTCGGGACTTTGGTTTAGTTTTTGTTAAATAAATAAAGACGGGGTGTTGTTCGTTTCGTGTTGTTTAAATCATTTGGGAACCTGGTAAGGACCACGTGATTTTTCTTACATGTTTTTATGGCACAAGATAAAACGTTAAAAATTTCCAGAGTGCAAAAATGCCAGCTCACTTCCTGGTTTCAGGACTCATTCCTACAGCACTCTATGTCCTTGTTGTCCTAACTCTGGTCCTGCTCCATCACAGTATGTTGATGGAAGAGGAGGAGGAGGAGGATCCAATGGAACAACTGCCACACAGTCGGGAAATGCGTCCGGTGAGTTCACCACAGATTAAGACATTTCTGTTGCATGTAAATGAACATTTGCACTTAGATTTTCTTATCTGATTTTTTTCCCAGACCTAGATTCTTCAGGCTCCACATGGAGAAACCACAAAAACATGCCTCCACACACACTCTCGACACAGAGGCCGAAAGCAGGAACAAATTAAACAATCAGTTATACTCCTGAACACTAACCCCAACCACACAACACACCCCAGAAAACAGAAGCTCCCAAGAATCCGGAGGAGGGACAAATCATCCACAACATCCCGCTGCAAAGAAACCCCAGTTTCCCACACTTGATCATATCCCAAATGCACAGATGGACGGGAAAAGAAGAGGAAGGGTAGGAGGGAAAGTTGGCTCTGTCCTGTGCCAGCTCGAGCTACCATCCATACCTCGTCTTTAACAAATCAGACCTTCACTTATTTGGATGCTGTTTAATTTCCTATAGTCTTCATTTTGGAAGCCTTTGTAGAAGTCTGGATTCTGTAAGCTGAACTTTCCTGTCTTTGCCTTTAGTACGTCCACTCATCACATAGAAAATATAAGCAGTTATCTGAACTGATTTACTGTGAGAGTGGTAAAATCGAAAACTCTTGAAGCTGAGAAATTAAAGCAGTCCGTCACAGGCGTATCTATCAAGTCTTTGAGCTTATTTCACTCTGACTGGTGCTCACTGGTGTTAATTTCAATAGCTGTCATGTGTGTTTAGCTTCAGAGTAAGCTGGGAAATTACACCTGGAGTGTGTTAACTACACTCAGAACAGGGAAACGACCAAATCATGTAATTGTTATGAAGCTCTTTTCTGATTGGTTTAAATAAGTGTCACCTGTAGTTTTTTTTTTTTTATTACAGATCGTATTTTATCAGTTTTAAAATGTGCTGTCTCATTGGCGCTAAGAAGATTGAAATCATATGTATCCACAGATTCTCATGCTAAGGCTAAAGACTCACCAAGCCTTAAAAAACGCCCGCTAAAGCTAATAACAGATTATATCACATTTACTTCATCTCGGGGTTCAGGGTGCTTGCCTTATTTCTGGGCCTGGTCTGGTCTTCAGTGGAATGAGAAAGACTGCTCGAGTCGTTCTCTTGGGGACGCTTCACACTGTTACGATAGCTACACAGCTGTCTGTGGTTCAGGCTCTGTTGCTGCTGGATATTTTTGGCTTTTAGCTAGCTAGCTATCTGGTGAGTATGTAAAAATATTTGAGTGAGTCCACAGTGTCAAAGAAGTCTATGGCCAAACCAGCCAAGTTTGTGTTTGAATATCAGCATAAGCAGGTTCGTTAGGGGGCGTGTACATCTTTGAGTCAGACATGGCTGATTAAGCTCAAATTAGTGTTATCATTTCCTCTCACTTCCTTATTCTAAGCCAGGGGTGGGCAATCTCAGTCCACGAGGGCCGGTGTCCCTGCAGGTTTTATCTGCAGGTTTTAGCTAGGACACTGTTATTCTTCTTTAAATCTGTGCTAATATTGTTGCTAGCTATTTTTAAATGAGTGCTGAAGATTTTAGGGTCGGAGTCACAAATGATGAAAAAAATAAAGTGACTTTTTTTTTCTCTATGCAGATGTTGACACATGTTGTGATAAGAAGGACTTTTCTCACCTCGTGTTTCTGTTTTCATTTATACTTTCATAGCTCTGCTCCTCTGCTTAGCCGATGACTCGCAGCATTACCGGCTCTGTGAACAAAGCGGGTGATATGATTGGAGTGGAGTCTGCATTTGCAGACGATTTAATGTGAACCAAAGGTCACAACATCTCAAAGCAGGGTGGAGTTATCATTCTTGTAATGCCTGCTGTCACACCATCCTTTACCATGTAAATCCACTCAAGTGTTCAAATGACACACACCCTAGTGAGGCAGCACCGGCATAACTGATAATGCTTATCTTAGCACTGTACATTAAAGGTGTGGAAAACTGTTTTGTCCGATCATTATTACAAACAACGCGCTCTTAATTGTCTGCTTGGGGTTTGAAAATGTAAGTTATACATGCTGGGATGTTTTGGTCACTGGTGTGAAGTGGGGAGGGCTCAGCAGGAGACACTGATGTCGAATACTTCCACCAGGGGTGGGCAACTCCAGGCCTCGAGGGACGGTGTCCTGCAGGTTTTAGATCTCACCCTGGATCAACACACTTGAATGAAATGATTAGTTCAATCTTCGGCAACAAAAGGTCAGGCATTGATCCACACGAGGAGGAACCCGGGACCCACTGTGGAGCATAAGGGTGGTACTGGGTCTGAAGATTGACCAGAAACATGCACAGTAGCCCACTGGAGTTCTGGCAGAGCTCCCCCTGTTCTTCTTTGCACAAAGGAGTAGTTACTGATCATGTTCCTGGGTTGATGCCTTTCTACAGCTGTGACCACTCATGTAATGGCCCATCTATTGCTATCTTGTCCACACTCTTGCTGTGAGACATGGCAAACCTTCTTCCAATGGCATGTATCACTGTGCCATCCTGGCACATTGCTGCTAGTCTTTTCCTGCATGCATGCTCCTTAACCCTTCCTGGAGATACTTGAATATTCAAAATTTCAACCCCAGAGTTTGATTTTTTATTACATTCTTTAGTTTTGTGACGTTTCTCAAAAGTGTTCATTACTGTGTTGTAAATCAAGTCGCCATGCTTCATACAATGCTTCAGCATGCAATAGGACTGAGCAGCTGAGCCTGTGTTTACAATGTAGTTCTAATATGCCGTTTATTATGTGCATCACTCACCCTGGTGTGGGGACTTGGGTGGAGCGTCAGAGATACAGAGCTACATCTCATATATCATCACCTCTGTAATTCTCGCTCTCTTTGGCCACGGCTCCGTGGAGCAGGCACAGGTGGGGGTGTGGCTTCTTTGTGCAGCAGGGTGCATTTTTAAAACATTCCATGTGACAGGCCAGGCCACCGGTGCAATCCTCAGCGCATAATTTACGATCAGAAGATTTAAAATACAATCATTTACAAAATATTAGCAATCTGTCAAGTCAGTTTTATTCATATAGCACATTTAAAAGACATCAAGTGTCGGCCAAAGTGCTGCACGGAGGGATAATATAATCCAATACAAAAGAATTGAAATAGATAAGATAAAAAACATTGTAAGACATATATATATATATATATATATATATATATATATATATTAGGGGTGCAACGATACTCGTATCGATATTGAACCGTTCGATACAGTGCTTTTGGTTCGGTACGCATACGTATCGAACAATACAAAATTTTTAATTTATTTGATCAACTTTCCTTCTGACGATGCTGTCTGTGTTGAGAGCTCAGTGAATCTGCGCTCGACTACTCCGCCTAGGCTGCACTGTCGAGCGCAGATCCACTGAGCCCAGCGCAAGCTAGCGAGACAGAAGCTAAGCTCGTTGCAACATGGCAAATTGAACCTCCCCCACCCTCATTCAGATCTGGTCTTTGGAACTATTTTGGTTTTCATGTGACGTATGACCCTGAAGGTAAGCGCGTCATGGACTAAAGTAAAACAGTATGTTGGATGTGCCACGCAATGCTCAATTACATGGGTGGGAGCTAGTGTGTTAGCGCAGTTAGCTCGTTAACGTGTTGGCCATCCAGCCCCACGCACGGGGCGATCAGCGGTAGCTCGTTAACGGAGATTTGCCGTGTTGTGGCGTTAACGTCATTTCAGATTAACGCTGACAGCACTAGTGAGAACACAACGAATATGACTGCACATTTACTCCGACATCATCCTAGTGCAGTGGTTCTTAACCTGGGTTCGATCGAACCCTAGGGGTTCAGTGACTCAGTCTCAGGGGTTCGGCAGAGCCTCCGCCATGACATGCATGGCTCATTTTGTGCACCAGTAAAAAAAATCACATTTTATTTTTCACTAAAGAGGGGTTCAGTGAATGCGCATATGAAGCTGGTGGGGTTCGGTACCTCCAACAAGGTTAAGAACCACTGTCCTAGTGCAAAGACAAGTGGAAGCAGACAAAAACAAGCACGCATGCTACAAACTTTACCCGAGTCATTTAGACAGCCGTTAGCACAGGATTCTCCTTATGGGGACCTGATATGTTTAATATGCTGCTGAGAATATAGCCCAGAAGAAGCGTATAGTATAGCTTTTATTTTGAAAGAGCCATTTCTCTGTAATAAACTCTTTTCCAAAGATGAGGGAAATTTTAACCATCAGATAGATTTATTTTTTTATTACTTTGTTGTTTCAGCAACATTCAATTTATAAACTGTACTTTTGAGTTAAAATATATTTATAATTAATAATAATTAATAAATGACAAATTAAAAAAGCATGAACATTTTTTTGTATCGAAAAAATATCGAACTGTGACACCAAAGTATCGAACCGAACCGTGAAATTTGTGTATCGTTGCACCCCTAATATTAATATATATATATATATATATATATATATATATATATATATATATTACTCTCATATACACTTGTTTGTAGAAATATATATGTACATGCACATATGCACAAGAACATAAAATATGTGTATACATATACACATGCATACATCATCCAATGAGATAAAAGACCAGAATCACTAAAACTGAATGGTGTCAGAGAGGTAGGTAGGAGAGAAAAAGGTAGGTCATCAAATTTGATTTGAAGATTTCCAAAGAGGAAGAGGATTTTATAAAAGAGGGAGAACTGTTCCAGAGTCTCGGAGCGGCGATGGAGAAAGCCCTGTCACCTCTGGATTTTAATCTGACGGCCAAAAAAGGAAGATGGCAGGTATGGTAAACATTACAGCATCAGAGTGTTGGCATTTTCATCTGCTAGCATGGCAGAAGTAGCCTTCATTGTCTGCTACCATTGTGTTAAATAGAGGATGTCTCATTTTGGGATGACCTGATATTTCAACCAGTTTGCAGACTCTGCTACCACCTACTGATTCCTACGTTTTCTGCCTGACTACAACTCTTAGATTATCTATTGCACAGCAGCACAGTGTTAAAATCCTGCTGCTCTAATTGTTCACTCAGTAGGTCCTGCTATGTAACCTGGCACTGTTCGTCTGTTTTAATCTCCCTAACCAGGAGAGGCAGTTGCCAGCGGCCTTTGAAGGGAACACAGTGGCATTAGTGGCTGAAATAAAGCGGGGAAGGAATTCTGTGTGGTTTAGGAATCATATTGGGACTATAGGATTGGGCGCTCAGACCCTAAAATCCCTGCTGACTGGATGTCTGGTGGAGAGGGTGCAGACAGCCGACACTAATCCGGCCTCTCAAACACGCAGAAACAATCACACACACACACACACAAAGGCAAGGGGATCTGCAGCACACGCTTAAAACACACATGTAAGTCCTGTTTGATCTGTATCCAGGCACTTTGTCGTGTGAAGCTGGTGGCCGATACGCTGCGTGCATTTTCAGCTTCTTTCATTTGATTAAACAGTTAGTGGGGGATCTGATCACTGGGCTGTGCTACACGTCCAGCGTGGAATCATAGCAGCTACGATCCAAACACAACATCCATATGGAGACATTTTAGTTCATGGGCCACATGCAGCACCATTTCATCCTAAGTGGGTCGGATCAATAAAAGACAAAAGATGTGCTTGTTTAAAAAAAATAAATCTAAAATTCACATCTTGGACATGTAACGTGTATTTAACCAATCATTTACAAATCGATGCCGTGTGACGGCTCGGCTTTTCCACATAACTGTAATTATAACTGACTCTGGGCCTCTACATGAAATGAAGAGTTACTTAAAAGTGATGGGACCCTTTCAAACCCTGACCTGGCAACACTGTCTCCTGCAAACACGTGAATAGTGAACAGTGTTTGTCAATCTCTGCAAAGCCTTCCAGTGGAGTCTTTGCTGGTCCGGATACGGCCCGCGGGCCATATGTTTGACACAACTGATTGATAACAGATAGTCTGCCTGTGTGACCTCCTGGTTTATGGAATATATGATCATCATTTTTTGATATTTAAGATTTGCATCTTGGTACAGTGCAGAGTAATTACATAAAAGTCGACTATAATTGATTTTTTTTAAAAAAAAAAAACATTTTTAAGGACGGGATCCGTTTGTGGTGCTCATGTTGAGACGCAGCAGATTTGTGTGCTCCGGACAGACAGACAGACAGAGATTGGATGATGACGATGATGATGCTCTGGTAACCCCTCACCTAGATCATCCTTTTGTGCACGGCGCGCTGCAGGCTCATATCTCTGCGCTCTTGCCCAGCTGTCACCCCCGGCATTGGTCCACCGAGCAGACACACGTAGGCGCGTATCCGACCGACCCAACCCCCCTTTCCTCCGGCAGACCGACGAGCCCGGCGAGCGGCAGGACTACCAGGCAGCGACGACCCGCAGCTGCAGCTCTGAGCGGAGGACTTCCCCCCGACGGAGTGAGTAAAACGCGCTGTTTTTAGAAGCGGAGAGGCTGTTTTGCTCTGCAGAAAACAGCCAACATACAGTTTTGTGTGTGTGCACCGGGTAAGCCGCGGGAGGGGGAGGGGGAGGGGGGTCTCTCCGGATTCCAGTCTGCGTTGCCGGGTGGAGATCAGTCGTGTAATTGCGGGATCATAAAATGCGACTTGTTTTTCTATGACGCATCTTTTTTAGTCCCAAATAGGCGACGCGTTCAGCTGGAAGCGCGGCTGTTGTTCCATCTGCGGCGTTAGCGTCGTTTGCGTGCGGCTGCACGCGCCCGGGGTTTTTAAGGTTTTACTGCCTTGCAATATAATGCGTGGAAACTACACGAACTTAATACGACTGCAGAAATGGCCTCATTTATTGTGTTTTTGGCGTGTTGTTGTTTTCACGTCACTGTTTGTGCGTTCCAGCCTGAAATTCATCGCTGCACCAAATGTCTCGCGTGTAACCAGGATCATCACGCCGTGCTTTTACGTGACTTTGCGTTGGAAACGAGTTTAATCTCGGCTGTGCTCTGTGGTCCGGCTCAGTCCCTCCCGGCGAAACTCGTGTCTGAACACGTTGTTGGAACGGGGGTGTGTTCCTGAAAGCCCCGGCTCAGCCAATCAGCGGCGGCGGCACTCCCACACGGTGCCGCTTGTTTACTACTGAAACTTGGCGCTGATTGGTGGGAAGGTGGGGGAAATCGGGCTTTGTGCTGCGTTTGGGTGCACAGAAAAGAATGGGAGAAGTGATTCGTGTCCCCGCAGAATCCCTTTGGTGCAGGTTTCTAAGCAGTAAATAACTTTTACATGAAAGTGAATAAAGAAATATCCAGTTCTTTAAATAATTCAAGAATTTCTTTTTGATACAGTGAAATATGATGCATGATGAAACTGTATACCGTTTAAGCACCGCTTCTTTTATGTTATTATTGTACGTTGTTTTGCTTGTTTCTTCTTCTTTTATACCAGTTCATATATCTCAAATAAGAAAGTTGCCACCAGCTTCTGTATATGAATATTTGATCCTAATAAGCTAAAAGCTTAACATGTTCATCTGAAAAGCAATAACAGAACCAGGTGACACTTTTGCACCTCAGTCTGGGAACCTTTGGCTCTCATGGTTCAGTTATCGCACTGCTGAGTGTTGCGTGGGTCAGATGTGGCCCAGTTACAATTCAGATTCAATCCGAGCAATTCAAATTCAAATTTAACTTATTCAAATTCAGTTTCTGGTGGCACAGATTTCTGCCCATAGTCCGCCCCAACATTTAGTGCTGTGAAAAAAGTCTGAATCACGGAGTAATTCAATTCAATTTTATTTATACAGCGCCAACTCACAACAAAAGTCGCCTCAAGGCACTTTATATTGTACAGTAGATCGTACAATAATAGATACAAAGAAAACCCAACCATCATATGACCCCCTATGAGCAAGCACTTTGGCGACAGTGGGAAGGAAAAACTCCCTTTTAACAGGAAGAAACCTCCAGCAGAACCAGGCTCAGGGAGGGGCGGGGCCATCTGCTGTGATTGGTTGGGGTGAGAGAAGGAAGACAGGATAAAGACATGCTGTGGAAGAGAGACAGAGGTTAATAACAGGTATGATCCAATGCAGAGAGGTCTGTTAATACATAGTGAGTGAGAAAGGTGACTGGAAAGGAAAAACTCAATGCATCATGGGAATCCCCCGGCAGCCTATGTCTATTGCAGCATAACTAAGGGAGGATTCAGGGTCACCTGGTCCAGCCCTAACTATATGCTTTAGCAAAAAGGAAAGTTTGAAGCCTGATCTTGAAAGTAGAGATAGTGTCTGTCTCCTGAATCCAAACTGGAAGCTGGTTCCACAGAAGAGGGGCCTGAAAACTGAAGGCTCTGCCTCCCATTCTACTTTTAAATACTCTAGGAACAACAAGTAGGCCTGCAGAGCGAGAGCGAAGTGCTCTAATAGGGTGATATGGTACTACAAGGTCATTGAGATAAGATGGGGCCTGATTATTTAAGACCTTGTATGTGAGGAGCAGGATTTTGAATTCTGGATTTAACAGGAAGCCAAAACAGGAGAAATCTGCTCTCTTTCTAGTCCCTGTCAGGACTCTTGCTGCAGCATTTTGGATCAGCTGAAGGCTTTTCAGTGAGTTTTTAGGACTTCCTGATAATAATGAATTACAGTCGTCCAGCCTGGAAGTAATAAATGCATGAACTAGTTTTTCAGCATCACTCTGAGACAGGATATTTCTAACTTTAGAGATGTTGCGCAAATGGAAGAAAGCAGTCTTACATATTTGTTTAATATGTGCATTGAAGGACATGTCCTGGTCAAAAATGACTCCAAGGTTCCTCACAGCGTTACTGGAGGCCAAGGTAATGCCATCCAGAGTAAGAATCTGCTTAGATACCATATTTCTAAGCTTTTCAGGGCCGAGTACAATAACCTCAGTTTGATCTGAATTAAGAAGCAGAAAGTTAGCGGCCATCCAGGTCTTTATGTCTTTAAGACATTCCTGCAGTTTAACTCATTGGTGTGTGTTATCTGGCTTCATGGACAGATAGAGCTGGGTGTCATCAGCATAGCAGTGAAAATGTATGCTATGTCTTCTAATGATGCTGCCTAAGGGAAGCATGTATAATGTAAACAGAATTGGTCCTAGCACTGAACCCTGTGGAACTCCATAATTAACCTCAGTGTGTGAAGAGGACTCTCCATTTACATGCACAAACTGGAGTCTATTAGATAGATATGATACAAACCACTGCAGCACAGTACCTGTAATACCTACAGCATGTTCTAATCGCTCTAATAGGATATTATGGTCAACAGTATCAAACGCTGCACTGAGGTCTAGCAGGACAAGCACAGAGATGAGTCCACTGTCAGAGGCCATAAGAAGATCATTTGTAACCTTCACTAAAGCTGTTTCTGTGCTGTGATGAGCTCTGAAACCTGACTGAAACTCTTCAAATAAACCATTCCTCTGCAGATGATCTGTTAGCTGTTTGACAACTACTCTTTCAAGGATGTTTGATATAAAGGAAGGTTGGAGATTGGCCTATAATTAGCTAAGACTGCTGGGTCTAGAGATGCTTTTTGAGTAAAGGTTTAACTACAGCCAGCTTGAAGGCCTGTGGTACATAGCTGATTATTAGAGATAGGTTGATCATATTTAAGATCGAAGCATTAATTAATGGCAGGACTTCTTTGAGCAGTTTTGTAGGAATGGGGTCTAAAAGACACGTTGATGGTTTGGAGGAAGTAATTATTGAAGTTACCTCAGAAAGATCAATTAGAGAAAAAGAGTCTAACTTAACATCGATGGTACTAAGAGTAGCTGTAGATAATATTACATCTGTGGGATGATTACTGGTAATTTTTTCTCTAATGATAAAAATTTTATTTGTGAAGAAGTTCATGAAGTCATTACTAGTTAACGTTAAAGGGATGGTTGGCTCAACAGAGCTCTGACTGTTTGTCAGCCTGGCTACAGAGCTGAAGAGAAACCTGGGGTTGTTCTTATTTTCTTCAATCGGTGATGAATAGTAAGATGTTCTGGCTTTGTGGAGGGCTTTCTTATAAAGCAGTAATCCATGTTGTTTCTGATCTTTTATACATATAGTTTAGATTTTTTGCATTGTTATTGATGTAAGCATGAATGTACTCCAAAATGCACTCTTTAGAAAATTTGGGTCATTGACTTTGTCAAAAAGCACCAAAACACACAGAAACACTGTGAATCCACTGCAAAGTCGCCAAAATATCTGGATTATTCCTGCGTTTACTGAATGCAGCATTGCCCCCACCCTCTGTGGGCTACAGGCCACACTGAATCTACCCAAATGCCAAATTAGGTCTCTATAAGGCGTCATGAGTTTCCTACTTTATCGGAGTAGACAGCAAAACTCCAGCAAGACTGCGATCAGATCGAAATCCACTCAAGTCTGTGTTCCCTTCAGATCCCTGCAATCCTTTTCAAATCTCCTGTGGTGTTGTTGCGCTGCACTGTGAGGCGCAGAGATGCAAGATGGAACGAGTGTTTGCCAACAGTCACTCGTCAGCAAAGCTGCCGTCTGTTTACATCCCCGTATTTATTGACCGAGCATATTTGTCATTTGATGCCGTGGTTCACCGCGAGCATATTCTCCTTGGATGAAAATAGCCTTCATCATTTAATCCTTTTAAGAGGGAAGCTGGGCAGAAATTACGACCAAAGTTACCGAAGGATGTTTGTTTGTGGTGAAGTTTTATGTAACGTCACAGTCCGACATCGCCGAGGTGCACTTTAGCTGCGTGGCTGTGGGAAGATGAATAACGCTGTGACATATTTTCATTCGGCGTCCTGTGTGTAGGGAGGTGTCACACTGTGAGTCCCTCAGTGTGCGCGGCAGCACCAATGGCAGCTACGGGACCCGAGGACAGAGCTGGAGCGGGGCCAGACGGGACGACGGCCTGCCCGGTGGGACGGCAGGCATGCGTCTCTAAGACAAAGCAGGGCAGCAACGGGCCTGGCGTGCAACACGCTCTGGTGAGAAGCCTGACAGAGATGACATGTATTCTATTGTGTCAGTGTGTGAAATTCAGGCTTACATGGCATTTTGAGCACATTAGAACCACAATAAGCACAAAGGTACGCGTCCCAAAGTTCAAACCCAAACTGAGAAAGAACTTGATGCGATCATTATTTCTTTCCACTGTGTTAGATGTAATGCACTGCCTGGTCAGAGGCTGGCAGCCACTTCCTTGCACGCTGTTTCACTGGCAGATTATGCCGTCTGCGAGCAGGACGCCACAGATGGACAGGAAATATTCTCTTAACTGCTTTATTCATGGCCACAGTGGGGCTCAGGAGCAGGGTACCGCAGACGCATGTAAACAGCTTAACCCGTATAAGGCCTGAACAGTGTTTTGTCTGTTGTGTCAGCGTCCACTGACGAGCTGAGTGGACGATTTCTGTTGAACCAGGGTGAGACACTAAATGGACAACTTTTCCAGGCTGGAACGAGGAACTCACTGTGTCATTGCCTCGCTTTGAAGGTGTACGGACAGAGCTGCGTCCAGGCTGAGAGCGGCCGTTACAAGAGCAACCTGGCTGCTCCGCTGCCAGTGGGACCCACAATGCACCTCGTCACCGCGCAGGCGCCATACAGGTGAGGCACAGCGAGGCATAGACTGTACGTGTGCATATAGAAAAGATGATGTCACCCTTTACTGAAAGCTCAGTGTTAGCCGTGTTGTGGATTTGTTTCTTTGTTTTGGGAGGCACAAGTTACTGTACGTGCTAAGTTAGCATCTAATGCTAACACATTTGATTAGCAAACTGCACCTCAGACTACTAAGTGGTTAGCAGCAGTCTGATGATAAACAACAGAATGTCAGTGGCTGAAAGAAGCTCGAGCACAGACGTGTGTGTTTTAGGGCTGCCACGATTAGTCGACTATCAAAATCGTCGACGACTGATTTAATAGTCGACGCGTCGTTTGAAGCTTTGTAAGATCACAAAAGATGCAGGAATAAGTAGCAGGATTTAAGAGTGTAATAACGGACTGAAACAGAAGATGGCAGCACTGCATGTACAAGGATGCCAGCTGCCGTTAAACCCCGAAGAAGAAGCAGCTGTGTCCCAGAATTCATAGCGCGGCCCAGCTCAGTTTCCAACAATGGCGGCAGCTAGTTAGTTTTAATATTACTCTTATTATTCTTTCTGGGTCACAAAATAAACGTTTAACATATTTTCAGGCGAGAATGTAGCTGTGTAAACCTCAAAAGCGCTCCGACGTTTTCGGAGACGTCTGTTACCCACTAGCTCGATAGCTAGCCGGGGGCTAGGCTCACTAGAGCCGTGAGAACACCGGACTCCCGGCAAATCGTTTTCAAACCCACTGCTGTCTTTTGCTACTCAGGTTAAACATGATATATAAGTCACTTAGATAACTTAAAAATGTTATTGTTTGGCTTTTTTTTAGTATTTTATTTGTTCCTGAGTGAATCGGTTTGGCTGAGATGAAAGTTATAGTTTTTACACAGCTGAATAAACTCAAGCAGACAGCTGATTATCAGAAGTGTGAGATGCTCCAGAATTTACTCCAGTGTCCTGTTATATTTTAGATAGCAAGGAGTTTATTAAACTTCACCGAAACAATCTGCAAATTTCATTAAAAATTAATAAACTATCATCTTGTCTTTATTTTTAGTTAGCACAGACCTGAAACACTTAAAGCTGTAAGCTAATGATAGTTATATAAGAGCAGATGCTGCTGGTGCAGTAAGCTGTACTTTTACGTCCAATGGATGATGATCTGATTAGTCGACTATCAAAATAATCGTTTGTGGCAGCCCTAGTATGTTTTCATTAAAAAGGCTCCTAAAGGCAGCAAAAGCATAAAAATGGCCGAGGGCAGCAGGTCACCTATAGCTACCTGTGACCAGCATTCAGTTTTGACCCCTGTGTTGTTGTTATGAAGAGGGAAACTATCCATACGGGCTAAAGCCTACACGTTTGTGTCTGCAGTAAAACTGAGCCTTTTAATATGGGACTCTATGGGGACAGACTCGTTTGAGACGGCCTCAAGTGGCCAGTAGAGGAACTGCATTTGTTGGTTCCAGGTTTCAGATGTTGCTGCTTGGTCAGAGAATGTGAGGGCGGACCTGATTTTTACCGGAATATTTCTGCATGTTATCTTTAGCTTTCGCAGCCCGGAGTCGGTGGAGATGGATGAGATCATGGCAGCCATGGTCCTGACCAGTCTGTCCTGCAGCCCCGTGGTTCAGAGCTCTCCACAAACAGATCCTGGACCTGGTCTGTATCTCCTCAACCATAAATATTCATTTTAATTATATAGCACCAAGTCACAATAGCAGTCACCTCAGCAATCAGTCAACAAGCACTTGGTGACAGTGGGAAGGAAAAACTTCCTTTTAACAGTGTTAGGGAAAATGTTCTAAAACACTTCTTCAGTAAAGACTCAGAGAAGAGAAACACACAGAACTTCTTGCTAGCAAGGGCAGCCTCCACTCTAAGAGACTCCAGTGAGAGAACTGCCCCGGTCTTTATTTATACTCCATTGAGCGTGTGTGTGTGTGTGTGTGTGTGTGTGTGTGTGTGTGTGTGTGTGTGTGTGTGTGTGTGTGTGTGTGTGTGTGTGTGTGTGTGTGTTGAACAAAGGGTCATATAACCTAAAAGCAGGAACAACATCCTTGGTCATAAAGAGGGTAGTCTTCCCCCACACCCAATGTATGGTTTACCAAAGATAACACAGTGAAACCATACAAAGGGTAGGAAGCTCTACCAAACATCAAACAGATCTTCAAGTTAGGATGTATCTACAATAAAACAAGGTACGACCTCTCCCATGCTCCCAGGATGTGGGGGGTGAACCAAGCCTGCTAAAAATCACACATCCTGTCACTACCAAATAACTACAAACAGCATCCTACCATAAGCAAACTTATATCACTAAAAGATTATACTGACTACTAAATACAATTTTCCATTGACAAACAGGAAGAGGTGAACATATATGGCACGCACTTCATTAAAGGTTTTAGCAGAGCTGTGACTGTATAAAGCTTTATAGAAAATAAACAGGTTTTATTTGTCCAGTCTTCAGTTATAATAATGTGGACTTTGGTCCAGTAGGTGGTCAGCAGTTTGACACGGCATGGAGTAAACTATTAATAGTTTATAACTCAACTAACTTTTATAATATTTGCTGTAACAGAGATGTTGTAGAGCACAGATCTGACGATAAGAATCGAGAACAGGAGTTGATGGAGGAACTCCTTAAAGCTCGATGCCCAAACAGCTGTTTCACACACAGCTGCTGTTCAACTGTGACACAAAGAAACTCCAGCTCCAATCCATGTGTGTTATTCACTCAGCGTTTATTAGCTTGATAAACATTACCTGCTATTTTTAATGTTTTGGCAGAGCAATAAACAAAATATGTGTGAAGAGGGAACAGAGCAGGAAGGAGGGAGTAAACAGATGCTGAAAACAGGCCTGGCAGCAGCACAGGAGGCCTGCTGTTCACTGTAGGACGGCAGAGGGGACACAGCACCAGAAGCTGTTTTCATCCCAAAAAGCAACAGAGAATATTTGATATTTAAACCAGAGGGTTTAAATTGATAGACACCGATTTAATGCGGGAGTCCGTTTCCCTCAGCTCTGTGACAAACTCGAGGCTTTCTTTGGCTCACGAGACACGGTTCTACCTTCCTCTAGCTGGCTCATCATCCTCACCCGCTGACATGGAGTGCGGCGGAGGCGAGCTCTCAGACAGCGGCAGCAGCGGCTACTGGAGCTGGGACCACGGCAACGTCAGCCCGGCGCCCTCGCCGTCCGTCACCGAGATGGACAGCAGCCCCGACGAAGGCTTGCACATGGAGCTGGAGCAGGGGGAGGAGCTCGCTGCCAAAAAACCAAAGGTGCACAGCTGCTCCGGGAAAACTGAAGAAGCCGCTATAATCAACACAGCCTTTCTGCAGTTTGGACATGTGTCTGTGCGCGCTCACCCTCCGTCTGCGCTCTTCCTCCCGCAGAGCTCCGTCAGAAGTGTGTACAGATGCCTGTGGCCCAGCTGTGGCAAAGTCCTCACGTCTTCAGTCGGCATAAAAAGACACATCCGTGTGCTGCATCTGGGGTGAGCTGGCACTTTGAACCTTTTCATGCATCTACAGTCACTCTTAGCAGAGATGTGGGAACAATTTTGCTTAAAGTAGATTAAAAAAATAACAAAAAATGAGGGCTCAGGTGGGGAGGGGCACTGAAAGTTTTTTCCTGGCTCAGGATGAACCTCGGCGAGGCAACCGAGGCTGTGGAGCCTGATTTGACACAAATGTGTGCAAAAACAAGAACATATCTTAATTATCTATTATTATAATCAGAATGAACAAAGGTGTCGCTTTCAGCTAATCACAGTGTGCGTTCAGGCGAAAACACACCGCGACTGTACAGAAACACAGCAATAAGTAAGAGCAGTCACACAATCACGTACATGCTATGTGCGCACAATGTGTTTCATTTAGTCCATGCGGTGTAATTGTGACCCTCCCACTCGCAGACAGTGGTCGAAATTAAAATAAAATATCTGTGGGGAGAATAACTGCACACACGCTTGTTCCTGGCCAATCGGATTGGACGTTCATCCTCAGACTGTAGCATGAGGCTCCATGTTCATATATTATTCCAAATTAATATTTCATCTTTCTATTTAAAATTGCATCACTTCACTAAACGCTCCATTTCCAAAAAATGTGAATTTTCCCACAATTATTTCATGGTTGAACAATACTGTGTAAATATGTGTATTTAGAATATTCTTTATTTTTTCCATTCTTGGTGATGATGCCGTGTTTTTTTCCCTGTTGTTTTCTTTATGATGTTGGGAGCAGCTGGAAGCAGTAAAATATTCCTGTCATTGCACAAATGGCCAAAAATACTTTATATGATGCTTTATATGCCGTATCATATAAAGTTAGGAATCCACTAAAAATAGGGACCAAGTATTAATTGGTCACTTTAAGGACACGCGGAAGTTGATGTTTTTCAGGTGTTCGCTGGGAGTCTGAGCCAAATTCGAAACCAGACGGGTCGGCCTTCTGGAACATTTCTCAGCTTCAAAACAACATTAAAAAAACAGGAGGGAATAAAATTTTCAGGTTGTGGAAGAGCTCTGCTCGCTTAGGGGAAGGGAGCTTTTCAGTCTGGGCTGTAGTAAGTGCTGCTCTCACTAACTCTGCAAACACACAACTCACTCTTTTTCTCTGTGTGTCCACTGGTGTGTCCCTGCCACACATGCACAGCAGTGGGTCAGACCAGTCCCAGCGAGAGGAGGACTTCTACTACACCAAGATATCCTGTGACACTGTCGATCCCAGCTCCGGTCCAGCTCCAGCCCAGCAGGCTCTGGGCCAGGCCTCGTCCTCTCATCTCAGCTGGGCGTCCTGTGGTTCTCCTCCAGGCTCAGAGCTCCTCCCAGCTCACAGACCCAGGTCCAACTCCAGCTCTGGGCCAGGCCTGAGCAGGCCCAGTCAGCTCAGCCAGTCGGCCCCCAGCAGCTTCTGGCAGATTCACTCGGAGCACCTCTATCAGGTGGGTGGAGCACTGTTGCTCTCCATCTTTATTTTCACCCATACATGTTGTTAAACATGCACGGTGGTGAGCACTGTTGCCGCACAGCAAGAAGGTCCTGAGTTCAATTCCACCATCAGGTCTTTCTGTGTGGAGTTTGCATGTTCTCCCCGTGTTTGCGTGGGTTCTCTCCGGGTACTCCGGCTTCCTCCCACCGTCCAAAGACATGTAGTTTGTGGGGATAGGTTAATTGGATAATCCAAATTGCCACTAGGTGTCAATGTGAGTGTGAATGGTTGTCTGTCCCTGTGTGTTAGCCCTGCGACAGACTGGCGACCTGTCCAGGGTGTACCCCGCCTTTTGCCCTATGACAGCTGGGATAGGCTCCAGCGCCCCCGCGACCCTGAAAAGGATAAGCGGAAGCGAATGGATGGATGTTGTTAAAATCGTAAATCATTGAAAGTCTCAGATAATGACATCAGTGTACGTACGAGCATGTCAGAACGCTCAGTTCAGTTTCTGCTCGTGGCTCTAATGTTAGTAAGACGCCATATCCCCAATATGGTCGTCAGTATGGTCCAATATGACCTGGGTGCTGAAGCTCCACCCACCCACAGTTCAAATCTTCTGTTTATGAGGGGCAGCCAATCAGAGACTAGCTAAAAAAACATTTTTTTAACCAAGGTGTTAATGAAATAAGAATTATTATGAACTATAAATCAAAGCTGCTCTAGTAGAGTCCATGAATTAAAATATGTAGCTGTGAATGAGCAGAATGGGTTCATTTTCCTATTTAATGTTAATAAATTAATTGCTGGGGGTGGATAAAGTCTTGGGGAAAACTAAATGTTCCCTTACTGCTAAAGTATCTCAGATTCTGGCTCCTGAAAGGCCCAGTCAAAGTCAACTGAAGTGCTGTGGTGGGATCTTAAGAGAGCTGCGCATTAATGGATGTCTGCAAACTTCAATGAAGTAATATTGTTTAAAAAAAAGCAGTGAAAATGTCTCCACAATGATGTCAGAGACATCACACACAAATACGACATGTGGTTAAAAATGACATTAAATTTAACCTTTAGGTTTCCAGTATCAGTGTTGGTCAAGTCACTTGAAAAAAGTAATCAGTAACTAATTACTGATTACATCCCCCAAAAAGTAATCCCGTTACTTTACTGATTACTTATTTTCAAAAGTAATTAGTTACTTAGTTACTTTTTAAAAACACAATTTACAACCTGAGTAGGTGATAAAGTGATAGATCTTTCAGCCCAATTCTACTTTTTCTACATAATCCATCATACAAAATGTAATCAAATGGAAAAGTCTCTTTTTTTAACTTGTTTTATTCGTTTTAATCTTTTAACTTTATGCTTCAAACAAACATTAAATTATATGCAACATTCTCTGACTGAAAGAAATTAGTTTAACATTTAAACCTATTTTCTGCACATTCCAGCACATAAAATAAAATATTTTTGTGTTTACACTCAGTCTTTCAAATAGATGCAAGTAAAACACAGCAGAAAATAAATAAAGTCAAAGACTCAGCGGTCCTGTTGCTCTGTTTTCACCTGTAAAGCAGGAGTGGGGCAGGCGGAGGGTTACCCTGGTGCAGGTGTGCCGCGGTCAGTGGAAGAATCCGCGAGTTTCTCTGTGAGTTTCCCATTACGTCGTAGCTACTCGGTGCTTGTTGGAAGTTTAGGGGTTTTTTTCACTGTAAAAAGAAGTTTTCTTCCCACGCACAGCGGACACTAATGTTTTTGTCACTTTTTATGGAATCAAACTCAAAGTAATGTGATTACTTCCACGCTTTAAACGCTGCACGCTCATACTCTCTCTGCACTCGATATATGATCCATTGTTGATCTGCACACAGCTGTTGTCACAACGTCACACTCGCTTATGTCACTGTCATGAGACATTCTTGCAAAAAATCACGGTTTTAGTAACGCAGTAACGCAGCGTTCCTACGGGAAAGTAACGGTAATCTAATTACCATTTTTGCAATAGTAGTCCCTTACTTTACTCGTTACTTGAAAAAAGTAATCAGATTACAGTAACACTCTGTCCAGATAACAAGTGTCAAAGAGCAGCTGTTACCTTTAAATCTAACCTCAAATTCAAATGTTATTTGTCACATAAACGATCATACGCAGTCCAACGTGCAGTTTGTTGCTGTGCAGTTCCCGACCAGAATAAAACTAAAATGAAAAATCAAGTTAAAACTTTAAGGTGTGCAAATCAGCAGTGAGTGGATTGACAGTGAACAGTCAAAACAGTTACGAGGTTATCATTGAAGTGCATGTATTTGTTATTAAGTGTACAGTGATGTGATGTGAGAGAGACCAGACCAGATACATGTTGTTATTCAGTGAATGTGCAATGGTGTGTAGAGATATGTAGAGTCCAGTCCTACAGCCGGTTAGCGAGGAGAGAAGCTCCTCCTCTTTCTCTCTGCGTCGGCCTTATGCGAGCAGAATAGTCCATTGTTGGGATGGGGGAGGTCTTTCATGATTTTCCTGGCTTTGGTGCTGCACCCCTGGTGTAAATAGACTCCAGGTCAGGCTCGTCTGTCCTGCTTCGTGCTGTTCCCATACCAGGTGCAGATATTTCCCGACAGGATGCTTGGATGGTGCAGGAGTAGAAGTTCTTGAGCACCTTCTCAGGTAGGTGGAAGTCTCTGAGTCGTCTGAGGAACAACAGACGCTGCAGGGCTCTCTTCACCAGAGTGTTAATGTGACCATGACAGGTCCTGTGTGATGTGAACACTCGGGTATCTGCAATTGTCTACTCTCTCCACTGATGATAGTGGCTTGTAATTTCTCACCTGCTTTGTGCTGAAGTCCACAATCAGCTCCTTAGTTTTTCTGATGTTTAGGAGAAGGTTGTTCTCCAGGTTCCTGATCTCCTCCAGGAAGGCCTTCTCGACGTTATGAGAGATCAGGCCCACCACAACAGTGTCATCAGCGAACTTAAAAATGGAGGTGTGGTGTGACTTGGCTACACAGTCGTAGGTGTGCAGTGAGTCCAGCAGGAGGCTTACAGCACAGCCCTGTGGTGCTCCAGTGCTGAGTGAGGGGAGACTTGTTTTCCCACCCTCACTGATAAAAGCTGTATCATGTAAAGAGGAGAAAGAACATATGTATGTTTTTAGAAATGCAGGGAGTAAAAATTCAATGGTGTCAGAAGAAAAAACTACTCAACTAAAGTACAGATTCTTGAAAATTCTACTCGAGTAAAAAAGTATTTGTACTTCATTACTTCCCACCTCTGGCGTCTGTAGATGGAGGAGTCCAGTTGTAAAACTGGGAATCATACCTGTCTGCCTGTAACAGTGAAGCTGGCCCCAGTATAAACGTTTGCTTTTCGATGCTTCGACGTCGTGTAAATGGTCTTTGCAGGCCGTTCAAACGAAATCATTCTGACTCTGTTTAGCTTCAGGGCATTTTCTTCCAGTCATGTAAGTTTTGTCACAAAATACCTGTTCAGCTGGCTATAATTTCAATAATTACTTGTTTTCTTTGCTGAATTGGAGTTGACAAGAAGAAGGCGGCGTTCTGGGGAATGAAATTGTTTGAGGGCAATGTAAGGAGACAGCGCGGTCCTTGTTAGCATGAATTATTGAATGTCAGCTGCAGATTTAGTGCACGAGCACTGGAATTCACCTTCTAAATGTCACTTTTTCCCACTGGCCTCCAGGAATTCTGGCTCTATGTGGAAACAGAAGCAACTGTCTAGATTCCCCTTCTGCGAAATAGCTCAGCTGGGACGTGAATTCATTTTACTGCAGTTTTTGTGCACGCGTCTCGTGTTCCGTGGTCACGGTGTTGTTGCAGACGTCCTCTTTACCCAAGGCCCCCAAGCAGATCCCCTCTCTAACGAATCAGTGAGCTACAACTTTGTTTATGCATCACAAAGCAGCACATTTCACTGGTGACCTGCATTTACCCTGTACCACGAGCCTGTAAATGGATGCTTTGTGACAGTGAGAGACCAAGCTGTCTGCTTGCTCGCTTTCCCAAGGAGATGAGACTAACCAGCCTGCAAAAAGCAGAAAAACACCACATAACATCTCCCAGTGCAAAAGTGCGGTGGTTTAAACCTGATGTACACATTCTGAAAAATGTTCCTAACAGACCTTTTTAAAAAAGCAATCAGAGCTTTAGTAATGTTAGGCAGTGTGTCAGTTTGTGCCACATCTGTCTTTCTTCATGCAGGCAGACACTCGAGTGAGAGTGGGTTGAACTGCGGGTCGATGCTGTGTTTCTGTGTCACAGCTGCCGGCGGCTCCACATGTCTGTCCACTGACACTGGCCTGTTTTTTCTCTGGTGGTCACTCCCACTGTTACTGATTGGGTTATCGCCGTGGATTATTATCATAATATTTAGCCGTGCAGATACTTCCTACCACCTCCATCTCTCAGTGGGATGTGAGGCGATGCAAAGACGCTTTACCAGAGGGAGTGGGAAGCAGCTTCGTCGGAAAAGATGGTTTATCACGTGGAAGTTTAGTTGATCTTTATGGGGGAAAGTCTCAAACTGGTTATTTTTGTAACTATCTGGTGCCCCAGCTGATGTAAGGACTCGTTTCAAGTGTAAAAATTACCTGCTTACACTCAAGTGCAGTGTTGCCAACTTAGCGACTTTGTCGCTATATTTAGCGACTTTTCAGACCCCTTAACGACTTTTTTTTTTCTAAAAAGCGACTAGCAACAAATCTGGCGACTTTTTCTGGTGTTATTGGAGACTTATTTATGACGGCTTTTTGACGTGAAAGGGCGTGTTGCTCTTACTCTCAACAAGCAGCGGTGCTGCCGTGGGCACCTCACTCATGCTAAAGCGCTCACGGGCGGAGGATAGTCCTCCCCCCGCTGTAGGAGATGATCACACCTTGTAACGTGCGGTGGAGATGAAGCCAGCCGCGGAGGTGTGCAGGTGGATAGCGAATGAGCAACAGCTTCTGACTTTCCAAAAAGTACTCATTTATTTACAATATCAAAAATAAGTGCTACCTCTACCACACATTACTGAAGAGCACACTAGTCCGCGTACACACGGGAGCATCCATTACAGGAGGAGTGCGAAGAAGAACAAAAAGGGGGTGACACCAGTCGTGAGACAGGAGGCGCCGCCATGTGGTGATACACTGCATTACGATAGCAACTGTTACATAGTCCCCCCTGGTGAGAAAAAGGCTGTCCTCAGCCGTACACAGCTGAAAAAACACACACCACACCTAACAGTACCCTATACATAGAGGTTAAAGCTAAGATTGGTGCACACACACAGGGCAAAAGACCATTTAAAAATGAAATTGGTGAAAATAAGATGAATATGTACAGTGGAAAATCAGTCTTCTTAGTTTTTTCACTTTTTCCTTTTTTTTGTTTTTAAAGTAAATGCCAAGAATGAACCTTAACGCACTAAAGAGCCATAAAACTGGATTAAGTAGAGCAAACAGAAACATCTACATATCATGACTCAAAGTAGCAATGCAACAAGACAGCATCAAACAGGTTTAACCAGAACATTTCACTTCAGATCAAGCCTGGTTGTGTGAAAATCATTAGTCCATCTTTTGTTGCTCCAGCCAGACGTAACTCTGGGGCAACGTCTGGGCCTGAGATTGTAATGTCCACCAGCAGCTGGGTGCTGGACAGATCTGGGTGAAACACTCTCTGGAACAGCGCCCACACCAGAAGAAGAGTCAATGTCCGGTAAATCAAAGGGGAATGGCTCAGAGCCAATGTCAGTGTCTGCAGGGGGGCCAGGGTGGGCCTGAGAGTCAGAGTTCAGACCCTCTGCGGTCTCTCTCTCAGCAGGCAATGAAACAGAATGTTCTTCGGAAGTGAGAGTCTCCCAGGTATGGAACGGTTGCATGTTCACAACATGATAAACACCTGCATCCACACCGGAGTCCACCCAAGTGAGCCTGTAATTAACATCACTGAGTCTCTGAGATACACACAATGGTCCCTGAAACAGTGGTGCAAGTTTAGCAGTAAAGTTAGACTGAGCATCTGACCTGGGGTGTGTCTTAACTCTCACAAGGTCACCAACACGAAACGAGGCATGTCGATGTCTCAAGTCATAGTAACGTTTTTGTCTGTCATGGCTATAGTCCAAAGCTGCTTTGGCGTGGTCGTGAGCTTCCTGCAGGGAGGCTCTCAGAGTCTCAGGGTAAGGCACACCCGGTTCATCAACACCTGCTGTAGAAGGCTGAGCGATAAGGTCAAGCGGGGTGTCTAACTCACGACCATAAAGCATCATGGCAGGAGTCAAACCTGTACTGTCATGAGGGGCGGTGCGCAGAGCAAAGCAAATCTGAGGGAGAAACTTGTCCCATGATGTGTGCTTATCACCTACATAAGCGCGGATTGCAGTTTTCAGAGTCCGGTTGACGCGTTCAGTAGCATTTGTCTGAGGGTGATATGCCGTAGTGAGTCTGTGCACCGAGCCTAATGCAGAAACAACATGTTCAAAAAGCTCACTCACAAAAGGAGACCCTCTGTCAGAAATCAGGTAAGTGGGTGTACCATGTCTAGCAAAAATGTCAGTGACGAATTTACCAGCTGCTACCTGAGATGTAGCTTCTTTGACAGCACTGGCTTCAACCCATTTAGTCAAATAGTCAACAAACACGATCAAATAAGCATTACCAGTGGGGGTGCGGGGAAGTGGCCCAACAAAATCCACACCCACATACTCCCAGGGTTTCTGGGGGACAATGGGAACCATAAGACCGGCTGCTTTTTTCTGACTTGGCTTGGTGAGTTGGCACACTGAGCATGAAATCACATAGCGTTTCACATCAGCTGCCATTTTGGGCCAGAAAAACCTAAAACGCAGCCTAGCCAATGTCTTAGAAACACCCAAGTGACCTGCTGTGGGGTGGTCATGGTAATAGTCCAGCAAGGTGCCTCTCATGGAAGTAGGGGCAAACAGTTTCAGCTCTTTCAAAGGGTGCAAAGCACATGTGGACTTGGGTTCCCTGTGATACAAAAGAGAGTCATACACAACATACTGTAACAAGGTGGCATTGTCCGAGCTGTTCAGAGAGTCTGCTTCAATGTCTCTGAGGAGTGGACCTGTGACGTGATCGTCTAACTGCAGCTGTCTCAATTGTGAACGGTCAGCCAGAATGACGGGGGGCAGAGTACGAATGTCCAGGCTGCCCATAACAGCATGATCTGGTAAAAGATCAGTCGGCCTGTCACAGGTCAGAGGCAAAGGGTTGCGTGACAGTGCGTCGGGAACTTTGTTTTGTGCACCAGGTTTGTGCACTATTGTGAAATCAAAGTCCTGCAAACGAAGTGACCAGCGGGCGAGTCGGCCCGTTGGGTTTTGACGAGACATGAGCCACCTGAGACTGTTGTGGTCAGTGAAGATAGTAACATGAACACCTTCAACATACGGGCGGAAGTGTTCCAGAGCCCATATCACAGCGAGGCACTCCTTCTCTGAAGTGCAGTAGGGGAGTTCAGCTTTGTGAAGGGAGCGACTAGCAAAAGCCACAACGTACTCACGACCCTTGTCATCCTTTTGCATCAACACTGCCCCAAGACCAATGTCACATGCATCGGCGTGAATGGAAAAGGGACGGTTGAAGTCTGGAAATGACAGGATCGGGGCTGATGTGACATGATCCTTCAAAGTGTCCATGGCCCTTCGACAGCTGTCGTCCCAGTGGAAAGCATTGTCCTTTCTGGTGATGGCGTGAAGAGGTTCGGCATGGCGGGCATAATTCTGAATGAAGCGTCGATAATAGCCAGTCAAGCCAAGGAACTGACGGACGTGTTTCACTGAGGTTGGGGTATCAAACTCCTTAACCGCCTTTACTTTGTCTGGATCGGGCTTAACACCTGATGATGTGATGCGGTACCCGAGAAAGGTGAATTCATCGAGGCAGAATTGGCACTTTTTGAGCTTCAATGACAAGCCAGCAGCCTGGAGTCTGCCCAGCACCTCCTCAAGATCCACTAAGTGCTGTTCAAAGGTAGGTGAGGCGATAACAATGTCATCCAGGTAGACTGCGCACGTTTTGTAAATGAGGCCAGCAAGCACAGAGTTCATGAGTCTCTGAAAAGTTGCAGGTGCGTTGCAGAGCCCAAAGGGCAGCACCCGAAACTGGAAGAGACCGCAGTGAGAGATGAAGGCAGTTTTAGGCTTCGAGTCCTCTGCTACAGCAACCTGCCAATAGCCTCGCGCTAAGTCCAATGTCGAGACAAACTTTCCTCTTGCCAGAAAGTCCAAAGACTCATCTACACGAGGCAGGGGATAAGAGTCTTTTCGGGTAACTTGGTTGAGCCCTCGAAAGTCCACACAAAACCTTGGTTCCGTGGCCGCTCTATTTACAATGACTACAGGAGCTGCCCAAGGGCTTGTGGAGGGTTCAATGATGTTGTCCTTCAACATTTGTTGTACTTGTTCTTCAATCACACGTTTCTTAGCAGGTGACGTGCGATAGGGTGGGAGATTGACAGGTGTTGCATTGCCAGTCTCTATGGCGTGCTCAGTGAGAGCCGTTCGACCAAGTTGACCATCAAACAAGGAGCTAAACTTGCTGAGCAGATTGAGTAAAGCATCCTTGTTGTTCTCTGAGAGACTTGCTTCAGACAGTTTGGCTGTTAAGTCTGAGCGAACCAAGTCCAAAGACATCAGTGTTCCAGGTGAATGTGAGTAATCATTTTGAAGGTCCTCTTCATTGTCTGCGAGTGGGCAGGGGATGTCCTCAATGTAGACGGTTCTAGTGGGAATGTGAATAGAAACAGAAGCTCTTGCCATAAAGTCCATTCCCAGAATGAAAGGAGAGGACAAATCTGGTATTATTGCAAAACGCTGGTAAAAGTTCTTGTTCATGAATCCAATATTGAGCCAAATAACACCGTCAGGGATACAGGGAGCATTATTGGCAAGGTTAACTGCAGGACCATTCCACTCACTTGTGTTTCTAGGGTGAGAGTCATTTACTTGAATGAGATCTGTTCGTACAGCCGAGAGGGAAGCACCCGTGTCGAGGGTAGCATCCACAGATGAAGCATTGAAGTTCACTTTCGTTCTTAGTGGGGTATTCCAGTGGACTTGTGAAAAATTGTCTTCCAAGTGTCCAAGACTGTGTCCACCCTGTAGTGAATCGGGCGTGTGAGGCTCCGTTAGTAACTGGGGGAAGGTTGGCCTCTGTGAAATGTCCTCCCCCCCCCTGTAGTTTCCCAACTGCCTGTATTGTGGCTGGGATGTGGTGCTGCTTAATTCCACCTTTTCATGGCCAGGGTCAGAGGGGCCAGGTGCCGGCAATGGCTGGACTGGGCCATGCCTAGCGGTGTTCGAGGCTCGTTGTGGCAAATGAGGTTGGGTGTTACAGTTTGGGCAGGTGCGTGTGGTGAACCCTGGCTGAGAGCATTTGAAGCAGTAAGGTTCAGGCTTATAGTTGTCTTTGCTACATAAAGCAGGCTGTGGTCTTTGTGGTCCAAGCACTGAGTGAAGCTCATGAGCACGTAGCAGCAGGTCCATTACAGAAGTGACATTAGCGCCATACAGGGCAACTCTGTATTTTTCAAGAGCATGTTTACTAATTAGGTCGATTCTGTCTTTTTCAGGTGGAGGACTCTTCAGTTTGTCAAACTCACTCAACATGTGGGCAACAAAGGTTGGGAGTGGTTCGTCCTGAGCCTGAACACGATCTAAAATTCCTCTCAGGATGCGTTCTTGGTTGTCGGAGGGCAGAAAAACTGTCTTAAACAGTTGACAGAATTGAGCCCATGATGTGATGTGGGAGCTCAATGCCTTGAACCATTTCCCGGGCTCTTTTGCAAGAAAGTGTGGCAGTTCGTTTAGCAATTGCCCATCGGTTAGGTTCAATGAGGCTTTGTATGTGCCAACTGCATTTAACCAGTCCTCAGGTTGCACTTTGCCATCCCCAGCATACACAGGAGGCTCCAGTTTTGCGTGATGTAAAGCTGCCGCAATCACTCTGGAAGTGCTGCTGAGCTCAAGTGAGTGAGATGGGAGAAAAGGATTTGTAGGTTGAAATGGGTTGCTGGGCAGGAACGGATTGGTACTGTTGGTGGGTTCAGTTTTGTCTCTCGCAGGAACATGAGGTGTCGATGTGGCCATTGGGAAAACAGGAGACTGTGGGACTGCAGGAGGGGGAGAGCTCCCCATTGTGAGTTGGTCCCACTGCCTTAGTAAACTCTGCTGTATGTTCAGTGAGTCACGTAAACAATCACTAAGCTTATTCACCTCAGTTCTTAACTCCACCACTTGTTGGCTAAGGCTAGGAGTCACATTTTCAACTATCTGGCACATAGGTAACGAGGTAAGTTCCATGTCTGAGTCAGAGTCGTCTGGGCAGTGTGCCATTGTGATTTCAAAAAAATTAAGCCGCTCCAGGGCACAGTGTAGTTATTGATATAGTAGTAAAAGAGTCAGATCAGACTAGAAAGACAAAAATGCAAAGATTAATTTTAAATCGTTTCGTTATACTGAGCCGAAGACCAGCACCAACGGTTGTAGTCGGCCAAGTTCTCACTTACATGTGCTACAGTCAGTCTCAGCAGAGGGAAAGGGGAATGGAAAGCCAGCAGAAATGTTCATGTCCAGGCTCTCCACAGAAGAATTAATCCTTAGAAGACGAAACCAACAGCACGTCCAAATAACAAATCCACGGAGTCCATTCGCGTCGCGGAGTCAGCTTCTCTCTTTTTCTTTCTCCCAAGCAGAGCAGCGGCACACCGCGGTATCCAGAAATTAGTCGGGTCCCACCTGAGCTGAGGCTGCGGCCATGGCTGGAGAAAACGTCCGAGCGTCCGCAAAACTTGGGGGATTTCCGAGACAGTTCACGTGCTAGAAGAGAAGAATCCTCGGCGGGATGCAAAAATCGTCTGAAGTCCAAGGGGAAAAAGTTCGGGCGCCAGTTGTAACGTGCGGTGGAGATGAAGCCAGCCGCGGAGGTGTGCAGGTGGATAGCGAATGAGCAACAGCTTCTGACTTTCCAAAAAGTACTCATTTATTTACAATATCAAAAATAAGTGCTACCTCTACCACACATTACTGAAGAGCACACTAGTCCGCGTACACACGGGAGCATCCATTACAGGAGGAGTGCGAAGAAGAACAAAAAGGGGGTGACACCAGTCGTGAGACAGGAGGCGCCGCCATGTGGTGATACACTGCATTACGATAGCAACTGTTACAACCTCCAAACTGCAAATGAACCGCGCATGAGCGAAGCCGCTGCTCCCGCACTGACTGCAGTCAGTTCTTCTTTTACTCTTATGCTGTTTTGTGGATCACAAGGTTTAAAAATACTTACACACACGCACAAAGTAACTCCACCAGAGCGCCTATCTCGGGTCACTTTTGCCGGTCCAAACCTGGATAGAGGAGCAGGGTTGGAATTGTGACATTAAAAAACAATAATTGCTAAAATAAATTTAATTTGTAGTTCTAAATAAACTAAATGCATTTAGGACGTTTTTTACTCACTTTATGTTTCTTCCACGATGTTATTTCTCTCTCCAACAGCATAGGTTACAATTACATTAGCATGACCAATTATGCAAATTAGATGATGATGTCATTTAGCGACTTGTAGGACAGCCAATAGCGATTTTCCTTACTGAGGAGTTGGCAACACTGCTCAAGTGTTTGGAAGCCAACCAAAGTTCTCTTGAATTGTCATAATAGAGAACATGACATGTTGCTGCTAGTTAGTCAACTTACCTTCTTTATGACAGTGATGGTCAAAGCTAGTTTGGGGTTTAATGGACTGGTAGCTCCATAAGTGTTTTACACATTTCCAGTTGAAATATCTCTGGTTTGATCCCAGTAGGAGCTACAAATTCCTGATTTTTCTAGCTGTTTCCACCGTGTTTCTAGGCTTCACGCTACTTTAACATAAACTAAACTAAGCTAACCAGCTGCAGATAGTTGATGAAAATTAGGTTGTTCTCAGGTTGGAACCATGTTGGACGAGAAAGGTACACCAGATGGGCGTCCAGAGGTCCGTACAGTAACATTTTTAAACCTCATTTAAGTAAGCGGAACTAATATTGGACACAGGGACAGGAGTTTTAGGGCAGTGTGGAGCGCTTTATCATTCACAGTCACCGTGGTTCTCTTCTGTGTCTGTTTTACCGTCTGTAAACATCCTCCTTACACTCATAGAGCCAAACGTGAGCAGAGAAAAAGACCGAATGCTGATCGTTACATAAGGAGCACAATGCGCTGACAGCCAAGTCGCGTGAACGGCACAAAATTTGCGTTGCATTGGCCGCAGAGGGAAACGTCATGGTTTTGTAGCGCAGTGGTGGTTGTCACATGTCCATAAAACAACACAGGAGGAATAAGCTAATGGGTAAAACTGCTAACGTCATGACCACCAACTCTCCCAGTCCTCACCCTTTCAAAGCAGCAAACCAAATAAATGACAGATGGATATAATATGTAAGATGGCATTATTATTGACAAACCTGCAGTATTTTGTGCAGTTCTCCTTCACTTTACATGACAGTAGTACTTATCTTGTTGCCATTAATGTTAGCTAGCTAAACAGCTATGTATTTTTTATTGGTAAATATTAAATAAAAGCTAAACTGGATGTAAATATTGGACTTTAACATGGGGGAAAGAGTTGTATTCATTTCTAACATTTGCCTGGTTCTTTGTTCCATTAAGTTTCTTTTTTATTCTGAATTTACACATGTAAAAATGCTAATAGCAACTGTAGGCTAATAAGATACATTAGCTATGTTAACAGTTGTAGCTTATATAAATACACATTACAATATTGAAACCTTGTCACTCAGGTCCAATAGAGAACCCAGGTAGATTTATTTCCTAATGTACTGTAGGTGTGTCAGTTTAATGTGCATATAAGTATATGTTTGCTAACACTGCCATATTAAAGTGATAATAGGCTGTAGTGTAGTGTGTTCATGTCTTTTCTGCTCAACTCTGCTGCCCAACATTAAACTTTTTATACTAACCAGTTTGAGATCCTGCACATGTGAAGAATCTGTCTGTCCTTTGTTGCGTCCCCCAGGCCTGCAGCCCTGTCCTGTCTGTGGCCCCCAGAAGCCCTGGCAGTCATGGCTGGACCGCCTCCACCCCTGGCCTCAGCCACAGTAACACTCCGGTGGGTCTTTTGTCTGCCTTTACATGTGTCTTTACATATAGTAAGGGTAAGGTGGGAGCATTACCATGTCCAACATTTGATACTGTTGCACTCATAGTGGGCAGGGGGCCACACTGTCTAACTCTTCCACCAGAGGCTGCTGTTGTGCCTAAGCTTTGGTTGTGTCCTCAGATGGTGAAACCTCGCTGTCGGTCCGTCAGCGTCGGAGAACAATGGCTCCAGCAGAACAGGCTGCAGCCAATGAGTGTGTCGCCCTCCTGCACTCACTGCTCCTTCAGGTGAGGCATTCATGATGTTAACATTTAAACATTTCTAATACTCGGCTTCTTTGTGTGTAGTGCTATTTTAAGCTAATGTGCATGTTAATTCAGTTCAGTTCAGTTTTATTTATAAATGTCCAAATCAGGGCAGTTGCCTGGTAGTACTTAGTTTTGTAAAGTAAAGACCCTGTAATAGTTCAGAAAACCCCAACAATCAGACCACCCCCATGAGCCAGCACTCGGCGACAGTGTGAAGGAGAAACTTCTTTTTAACAGGATGACAAGGCTCGGGGGGCTTAAGTCGGGCGAGCTTTAAAAATTGTTATTGATGATTGATGTTGATCGCCTCTGTCAGTGCGCCCCAGGGCAGCTGTGGCTACAATGTAGCTGCCATCACCAGTGTGTGAATGTGTGGATGTAGTGTAACGCGCTGTGGGGTCCACAGGGACTAAGTAAAGCGCTATACAGATACAGGCCATTTACCAGTGATGAAACTTTCTGATCCTACGTTTTCAGTTTGGCTGCTTACAAATGGAGCTTTTTCTGTTGATTGTAGTATCTGTCCTCTGCTTACATCACATTTCCATGGCCTTCCTGCCTAGAAAAGTTTTTGTCTTTATTTGTTGCCCCTTTTTTGCCTTTCTGACGCTCGCGACTCGTTTCTCTTTGCAGGAAGGGCCGCGGGGAGGCCAAGAAGTGCCGCAAGGTGTACGGGGTGGAGCGCAAGGATCAGTGGTGCACCGCCTGCCGCTGGAAAAAGGCCTGCCAGCGCTTCCCGGACTAGAAGCAGCCGAGGCCATGGCGAGAGAGAGAGCGTGAGAGACGTGGATGGACGGATGGATGCGTTACAACAAGAGACTTTTATCAAAAAGAGAATATAAATCAGGGCCCGAGAGCCATCAGCTGTTTTACATGTGTGTGTTTTTTTACTTTCAACTTGTTTCGTTTCTTTCCTAAAGGAATGCTTCTGGACTTTTTCTGTATCTTTGTATCTTGATCCTGAAAACTGAAGTCTGCGATGGTGCTAACTGTTGACTGACTTTGACCTACGTGATGTGCTAAGCCTACAATACTCTTTATCCAAAGGTCATATTACTACTCCTGTAGCTCCACTCTATTAGACTTGGCTGTTTTTGTTATTCCGATCTTCTCTTCCAGTGGTGACACAGTGGTTATGATGTACATTATATTGTGTGCTCTGAGTTACGTACGAGTATTTTATACCGGTTTTTTTTTAATTATAATTATTTTAATCGTCTGGTTCAGCCCATGAATTGGGCAGATATTTTTTTTATTATTATTTTCATGTTTTTGGCACTTTGTTGGAATATAAACTCACGAGAATAAGCTAAAAGTTCTTTCCATGAAATGGATTTCCTTCCTGCCCGTGTGTTGGCGTACGACCAGTGTTAATGGCTCTGTTCCTTGAAGCCGTCACGGCAATGGGACGAGCGTGAGGGGAACGAGTTTGCAATAGCAATAAAAAAAAGAGGAAATATATTGTCAAACACATTAAAAAGCACTGAGAGTTTGAGCTGCTTTCTGTTGTTCTTGTTCTGCACGACAGTCCACGAAGGAAATGCCAAACATTTTATTGCTTTTGCCACCATACAAGACTCAGAACAATGGTGTGATGGTAAAAATGTGCTGACATGTACGCGTGTTCACAAATTCCCATTTCTTTCTTTGAGAAATGCACGTGCACACCTGCATCTTCTCTGCAATCAGCCACACACTGCAGAAACGATCAGCACCGTCGGGAAAATCTATGAATATGCAAAATCACGGCTGAAACAACAAACACTTCCTCCCAAACAGCTGACGTGCACAGTTCATCCTCTCTGCATTAAGTGGATGCCATGAGTCGTTTCCTTGGACCTCCTCTCCTGTCTCACCGTGCAGTAGATGCCCAACGATCCCTGGCAGTTTACATCTTCCTGCGCTTTAAACGGCCGTGAGGAGGAAAACGCCTCCGGGTGGAGAAGTGTTTGAAAGCAGGAGGAGGACTCTTGTTTCTTTGTTTGCTTTACTCCTGAGGTCTGCTGCCTCATTTTCACAATTAAAGCTGGAATTGCTAGTGGGTGAGCTGGGTTAACATTTGAAATCCAGGTTTAAGCCATAAAAGAGGGAGAATTTATTAGGAGTCTCTTTTAAAAATGAGAAACTACTCCTCCTATTTGTTCATAATTACAGCTCAGATGCCAACATACTTGGTTACAGCGACTTTAACAGAGCCATGAACCACAGTTCTGATCCTCCGCCTCTTTATAACCGGAGGATGTGATGCACAGACTCCCGAGACGAATAACTTTCATGTAGCTCATCTCAAATTTGCCTCAAATCAAAATATACAGAATATCTCATCTTCTATTCTCAGACTTGATTCTCACAAGTGAAACCAAAAAGGAAAGAATTATTGTTGTTATTAATTATTATTACTGGACACTACCGTCCTTCTTTACTCAAAAATGTTTACTATTTATTTGTTTTTTAATGTTTTATGAATTTATTCTGTTAGCTCGCCGTTTTATGTTAATTTGTACTTTCAGTCTAACTCCTGGGAAAAGGGCTCGTCCGTAGACTTCCACATCCGAGCCAAAGCCAGCATCCAAGGCCAGCGTGATCGTTCCCCGGACACTAGAGGGCAGTATTGTTCCACTGACAGCAGAGATGATGATCATTTCTCAGAGAAACTCATGACGGGAACAGTTTGCAATAAAAACTTCCACCTTATTGCAGAAATAACAGATTACAATTGAAAAATACTTTTTACTGTCAGTGTTAATAAAGCCAGAGTCCAGAAAACCAATTTATCTCATTGTGTTTACTTAATTAGGTTTCTAAGCAGGGAATTAGATTTTTATATCATTAATTAATAGTTGGTGCTTCAGCAGTTTCACCGTCTGATATATAAAATCATCTGATCTTGTGTCTGCTCTAACTGGGAAGCTGAGCAGTTAGCAGCTGTGTAGCAGCCGAGTATTCCTAAATCTAGGAATACTCGGCTGGACTGTGAGGAAAACAAAGTGCTGCCTTCATGTTCCAGCCAAACATGCATCAAAGTGCTTTCCACATCATTTTCAAACTCTTCAATTAAACCAGTTCTCCAGTCTCATTTGGCCACTTTTTATTATACCGACACACAAAAATATATTCAATTGCACTTCTCGAATTCTTTTATTTCACAGAATGGCATGTAAATGTGGTTAATAGGAAGGACATCACGGTCAAAACATTCTTTGTTACTTGGAGACACAAAGTGAGGCGGGGCAAGATGGCGGAGTCTGTTCTTCTGATGACGTCACAGTTCAAACTGGAGTGAGCTGCTGTGGGAAAAAAATGGTTGACAGGTTGAGGTAAGCAGAGGCGGCGCCCCGGAAGCGTTACAGTTTGTGTTGCCGCCACAGGCGGCTCATTGGGATGGGGTTGAATCTGCCGCTGCGGTTGCTCCTCATGCCCAGGTACTGCCTCAGCAGCTGGTTGACCCGTTTCTGACTGTTCCATTTGCGGGCAGATTTCCGGACGCCTATGAACCCGCCGTAGCGCTTCTGTAGCGGCCTCATCGATGAGCCCAGCAGCTTCCTGTATGCGTGGCGCCCTCTCTGAAAGCCGCCAAAGCGTTTGGATAAGGCGATGCCCTCTGAACTCTCACCTTCACCGGCCTCTAGCTGGCCATCGCTTTCCACGTTCCTCTCCTCTCTGGGCTTCTGCTCTTCATCCGTCAGACTGAGATCCAGACTCTGCAGGCCCTCCCCCTCCTCAGAGGATCCCAGCAGCGATGAGTCATACTGGACGCTGCGCTGCTCGAAGGGTGTCTCATCCCGATCCCCCTCCTGGAAACGCTCCGCAGCTGTCGACTGCACCAGTTCACTGTCAGAGTTCAGGTCGAGAGAGGTCAGCTCCAGCTCCTCTCCCGTTCTCTTGAAGAGAGCGCCTCCTTCAGAAAGTGTAGGATGGAGCGATAGCTTCACAGCGCGTTTGCATACGTCCCACGTCAGCGAAGAGGAGATGCGACCCTCGCATTCCAACAAACACACCTGCAGAGGGAAGAGAAACAGTGACGTGGTGAGGCGATCCGAAGGGGTCTTTTTGACGTTTAACTGATGAAAACACAACAAAGATCCCAGAGACTTTGAAGTCCCCTAATTACTTGCAGTCATTCAAGCGCTAATCAGGCTTAAGAAAGAAGGTGACAGTGAGGATGCTGAGAATATTGGGCTGGCAAATAATTGCAGGTGTTTAGTCCACACACCAGAGCAACGTGACGGTCGAACGTAACGGTGCTGACAAGGCCTGAAGTATCTCCGTTTTCTACAATCACAAATTTTCTTTCCTTAGAACATAAATCATGGAAAGGACAAATAACGGAGCAGAGAGCAGACGCTCTTATTTCAAGTCTAACACACATAAACTGTCTGTCTGTCTGAACATGTGCGTGTTCCCATTGATCTCTTACTGGTTGTTTCCTCACATTTCCTACATTCGAGCGCTGCTTAGCAAACATAGCAGTGTGATATTTCTGACCTGATATTTAAAGAGTTTTAGCTAGCACTGCTGTTATAGTTGCTAGTTGTTAGGAGTAGTGGTAATTTGGATCATTATATTTATTCAAGCTTAAAGCTACGAGCAAAGAATCCTACAAAGAAGGATTGTAAGGTTTCCTGGGGTGAGACGGTGCGCTTTGTACTTCTTTAGAGAAATGCAGAAGGACAGCTTTTGCAAAAAGGATGTAAATGGCTGTGGTGACCACATATTTCAAGAAGAAGACGGTTTTGAATAAGAGAGGAAGGCGCACAAAGGTGCAGTCTGAAAGAGATAAACTGTAAGGTGGTGTAAGGGGTGCGGTAGCTGGGGTGCATTGGATGGCAGCCTGCAGCATGATTCTGGACGAGAAGGGGAGGTGAACCTGGTGGTTGACTGAGGAAGTGCGGGGAAGAATTCAAAGGAAGAGGTAAGCAGAGAAGAAGTGGGCTAGTCCTCTGAGGCTAGACGTGCGACAAAGACAGAGGTGGCAAAGGAAAAGGCTCAGTGAGTTTTATGTGAAGCTGGAGCCTAACGAGGGAGAAAAATTAGTTTATCTCGGAAACTGAGAGGATGGCTGAGGAATGCAGAAGAAGCGTAAAAATAGAGCTCCAGAAGGAAAACACTTGATGAGCGATGCCAAGAAGAGTTGTTGAAGCTACGTTAAGTAGAGCGGTGACAGTCATTACACCAGAGCTCTTCACTGTCTCTCTTTGCTGTTGGTTCCTTTTGGAGCATTTCTAACAGAACATCAAACTAAAACAATGGTTTGCTGAGTCTGTTACTTAGCACTAATTAGCACTAGCATGTTTCTCGGTGCATTTTATTAATTCAGCTAGCTAGCCAAGCTAACTAACGTTAGCTGATGAATAACTCTCCAAACATTTTAAGGTCACTTCTGGCTCTAAAAGACAAACCCTGCGCTGCCTACACCGCTAATGCTGAAGCTTCAAAATGAGGAGTGGCTACATCCACCCATTATGCTGCCTTTGAATATGACACACGGTACATGTATGAACATGTTCACGGGGAAAAAGCTGCCTTTTGTGGCACAAAGTTAGATTCATGAGACAGAAAATGATGTGGCCCATAAACGAGAGTCGGGTAATAATTATGTGTTTTTTTGACTAGAAGCTGAACTGTTTATATTACATCGAGTGAATTCAACTATTTCTCATATGAAAAAGTCTGATGAGACTAATGACTGCTTCCCGAGTCCCCGAGCTGTGAAAATATGCACTGAGTTTATAGCCAAAAAGAAAACAAAATGTAAAAGCTAGCCAGTCATTTTAATCAAATAGCTTTTCTTCTAGTCAAACAGCCAAACACAAAATAATTGTATGGCCATGATTTTATGGCATTACTATATTAGTTTTAGTGCAGGCGTCAGCTGAACTAGCCTCCTTTTAACCTTGATGACTCGGGTGTCACAGAAGTTAATGGGCCTGGTTCCTGCTGTGTTCAGCATATATGATCTGCGAATGTGACACATCCATAATTTGACAAATGTGACATCGACTATTGCAAAATGATTGACAGCACAAAATTGGAGAAAAGTGCGAGGCTGTTTGAAGGACAGCAGGTAAATTATGTCTTTTGCTGACAACTATTTATTTCCGAATGACTCTTCAGCTTCAAGACGTTGTTTCCGCTCCTAAAGATTTGGAACTGAACTTTTCTGTATAGAGCGAAGTTTGTCAGCGCTGATTTCCACCTCGTCTTAATGACTTTCCTGTCATAGTCGTGACGCTTGATAGTCTGACTTCAAGGACCAATGAAGAACATTTGAAGTGCATTTAAAGCTTTTTTGATGCAACAACGGCTTTTCTTGTTTAGTAAATCCAAATATATTTATCACCTATATTTTGCATCCATATATGGCTGACAGTAGGTCACTGTATTCTTCTCTTTCACCCTTTCCCAAACTCCCAAGCTTGCTGATTTCAGTTTGAGGTAAGAAGCAAATCCCATTTACTCGTCAAATCTCGCTCAAACGAGATAAATTGCATTGTTATCAGAAACCTGCTCACATCAAAGGAAGCAGAGAAGAGGGAGTTCTGCTGTGAATCTATCAACAGAAATTAATTATCCATCGTAAATGAAATGAGCGCACCAGGGGATTCTCCGCAGCGGATCAATGGAGCAATCTAAAGGAGTTTATGAGCGGAGGAAGTGCGTGCATGCACACAGTCCACGATTTATATACTCGTGAGGACAAGAGGATAAAACGGTTGAGGAAATTCTCCAAGAGGAGCTCGCTTCAAAGGCTTAATTCTCACAGAGGAGGTGGGTCAGGGCTGGCTCTTAAATACAGTGTTGAGATTTTGATGTACTAAATTCTTTGAACTGATCAGAGAAGCAGCAGAAAAGCTCCTACTTTGCTACCTAATCTTGGGGTGGACAGATCAGAGTTTAAGGCCCACCTTGATGCCAAAGGCCATGTTATGAGCCAGCTTGTGCTCACAAGCCATCTGCAAACATCTTATCAAAAGAGTTGTTCCTGTGAGGAGTGACTGATAATGGTGTACGTGACGGAGAGCCAAAGAAGTCACACTTTGCCTGCTGTGTGATGTAGTGCACAGATCCAGTTCTTCAGGGAAGATGTTCAGGTAACAAAGTCCCGCTGAAGAAATCGAACCAATGTAAACCTTTCCAAAACGTTTCCATCAGGGTGACGATTAGCGAAGGTTATCGCTATCAATAGTATATCAATATATCATATCATCAAAGTTGATATGAAAAAAGAGAGAAAACAGATGAAAGAGAAGGACTACACGATCTGTCAGCCCCAGAGGAGAAATTCACTGCAATTTAAAAAAATCCTGATTCTCCAGCAAGGAAATGTGAGGAATACGGGAAGGTCCCAGCCTGCACCTTTATTTACTGCATGGTTTTCTTTACATGTGATTGTATTGTAATTCTGAGTATTTGTGATTTATGGTAGTTATATAATATAATATAATATAATATAATATAATATAATATAATATAATATATAGGGTGAAGGTGACGGTGGTCCCCGTGGTAATCGGAGCACTAGGTGCGGTGACTCCCAAGCTAGGCGAGTGGCTCCAGCAGATCCCGGGAACAACATCGGAGATCTCTGTCCAGAAGAGCGCAGTCCTGGGAACAGCTAAGATACTGCAGGACCCTCAAGCTCCCAGGCCTCTGGTAGAGGACCCGAGCTTGAAGGATAGAGAGAGAGATGTGTGTGTGAGACATTCTTAAGTGAAATGTAATATTCCTGTATGAAAAAGCAGCACTATTGATGATTGATTGATTGATTGATTGAATCTTTATTTTGAACATGTTGAAAAAGTATATAAAAAATATATATATATATAAAGATTCAAGATGATAATTTGTTTCTTGAGTTTCCACCAGTAAAGCCATTGGACCCAGCTTGGCTGGAGAGCTAACCACCTGGGACACCACATGCTGTGCAGCAAAGTCAGAACAGCTGTGCAGTGTAGCATACAAACCACTGCTGGGACCAAGAGCAGAGCTGTTCACCTTGTTCTGACTGTTTTGTGTAAAAACACTTAAACGTAGGCTGATAGCATACAGTAGCTAACTTAGCTAATGGTCCAGTTCTAACAGGGAGTGTGGCAGATCTCTACAATGTTCAGCATGAGGCCCCCAGGCCTCACAACATCTCTGTGCAACAATCAAAGGTGCGTCAGGAACCAGCTGTGGCTGTTTGCAAATACGCATAAGGGAAGCAACGCCCACACTTCTGTCGAGCAATGAGACAGAGTAATGATTTTAACTGGACGAAAGTCTGGCAGCTAATGACAAACACAGACAAAGTAACCCTGGTTACACTCTCACCTTCACACAGCTGAACTACAAACGAGAGCAGGCAGGAAACTCCGTGACTAAGAGCCACATCACAGGTAATTAGCACATATGTAAACAAAAGCTGGCATTTAAAAAAATGACAGTAAGTAATGAATGTGGTGGTAGAATCTGTGTGTGTGGGTACGGGCGTGTAGGTGTGTGCACAAATAAATTAATGGGTCCTGACATTATAGCAAACAGCGGCGGCCTCACGCACACACTCTCAGTCTGGAGTGGGAGACAATGGAATTGCTCCGTGGATTCCATCTGTGGCTCAATGGGATGGCGGCAAACACAATGAGGTGCTGATCAAATGTGTCAGTCAGCGATGTAGGCCCAGGCTGATGATACTGAGAGGCAGTCTATTACAACTTCCAAAAAGGTCCCAGCTGTCTTTCCTCTGCATCATTATCAGCTAAATTAGCCGTCCTACAGCTATTCGTGGACACCCACCGACTATTTTTACCCACTGATTTTTCTCAGACTGCTTGGAATGAGATTCTGTGCCGCGTGGAAATTTTGGGTTCAGTTCGGAGAACGATCACATCCTCCCACTGTAGAGGCCGGGATTTCCTGATGGTCACAAAGAACTGCACAGGTGCTGTAGGTACTCACAGAGAAGCAACACTAATCCCTTCTGCATAAAAGTGTCTCCATCATGTCACCGTCACTGTGCATTGCGTGGCTTTCTTTAGTTTTAACCCAACGCTATGAGAGAAAAATAATAGGAAGTATTTTTTTCAGGTTTTAGGATGTTATGTTAGTCTAAGTCTGGCTCTTATGACCCAAGTGTGTGTGTGTGTAGATATTTTGTTTGGCACTAACCACCCATTATAACACTAATTGCCATTTGTGCATTGGCACAGAAAGAATATTGGCACTCTGCTCTGACACCTGTCCACACAGGAGATGATAAGCACTTCCAGCATAAAGAGTGCTGTCTGTCTGTCTGTCTGTCTGTCTGTCTGTCTGTCTATTGTGGGATTATAATATTATCTTATGCTATGTTATACCCCTAATTAAAGATTGTGAAATTATTATGTAGTTTTAGTTTGTAGTATTCTCCTGAATTAGAGAAAGGTGATAACTGTTACAGTTATTAGGGTTAGCTGAGTTATAAGAAATACTGTTTTCAGAGAGTCAGGACCTTTTCTGATAGTAGAGGAGACAGAGCACATTCCACGGGAGCTTCACCCCCACTGTTGTTGAAGGCAGACAAAATAGGGAGCCAAGGCCATAAGTCAGGCTCACTAGGAGTTAGAAAGAATGTGAATGTTTAGGTTTTTACGATTAGGTGGGGGCCACTAGAGGCTATAAGAGTTTGAGTAACCCTCCACCAGTTTGAGATTTGCTGTGTCCCTCTGCATGCATGTCTCCCCATCCAGATGGTTTATGCTCATAAAGTGTTGAATTGTATGGAATAAAAGAGTGTTGATTGAGCATTTATACACCGAGTATCCCCCCTAATTTTGGTATGATCCGAGCTCAGGCACTAGGCGACGGAGCACAGCATGTGAGCGAGGGGGGAGAAGCTGCTGCCTGCGAGTTTGCTGTTGGAGAAGCGCAGACAGAGAAGAGCTGAAGTTCGACCAAGTTCCGAAGCAAATCATTCGTACTGTACAAATAATGTAAATATGACGGTGAATCACAAAAGATTGATGTCAAACTGATCACTTGACCCATATTACTTTACTTGCTCTTCGAGTGAATCAACAAATGGTGAAATGAAAAGCCGAACAACAACAATGCTGTTTCTTTAGAGAGTCTCAGCTCACATGTGTGTTTATTTCATATTTTCAGTTGTTTCCCTCCACGGCTAAATAAAGCACAGAATCGGTTTGAGTTATGTACTGATGAACACAACAATGGACATAAGGAGCTTCTTTCAAAGAAAAAAGGTAGATGTTATTTTATATATTATACTTTGTATGTTGTTCAGTATATTTCTATGCAAAACAAGAGGAACAGAGAGGGAGAGAGAGAGGAGGACAGAACAGGGAGGGAACAAGAGCAGGTGACACACCTGTTAGTCACATGTTGTTTGCCCAAACTCATCAGAACATGTATCCAGTGCCTAGTGTAACGTTTTAGATACCGTTTGTTACTTTTCAAATTCTATATTTATTAAGTTTTGCAGCTTGTTTGCACAACAAGGCTAAATAATTATTGTACTTTGGTAGAATTAAAAAATAAGTGTAGTGCAGGTCTATGATGGTTTTTAGTGCTGCTATCATCTAGTTCTGATTCTGGTTCTGTCTTGGTTAAGTCCTCAGTAGTCCTGATTTTGAACTGTTGTAGTCCTGTTTTAGTTCTGGATCAGTTCTGGGTCTGGTTGAATTGGGGTTTAGTCCTCGTGTCTTGATACAGCCCTGACTTTGTTCTGTCTCGCTGCTTAATTAAAAAGTTAGTTTAAGGTGTCCTGCATATGTGACATATTTTTTCCTACATGAAGAGATTCTTTTTTGAACAAAACTCAAAACAGCCTACCCCCCCATCCCACATGCATACTACCCTTTACGGCTAAGCCCCGGGTGTATAAAATGTCTGGCTCCGCCTCTGGAGTCAACGGTATCCATTAGTGGTGCAGCGGATTACGGTTGATCCGAAATCCGAACCGATCCCACTCCACGGTTCGGTACGCACGCGATCCGAAGATTCGAAAAAGAAAAAGAAAAGTACGCGTATGGTGGCGTGGTCAGTCTGTCCAGCGATAGTTATGGCCAGCGCTAGCGGTTCAAGTGGAGGAGCAGAGGAGTTTGCGGTATTTAAGCAGCCCTTTGCTGCCCAGCCCGACCGGGCAAAGCTATTACAGAAGCTGCTGGGGTGTTTAGCTGCAGACGGGAGGCCGTATTCTGCTGTGCAAAACAAGCGGTTTAAACTACGATGAACGTGCTTGAGCCACGCTATGATGTCTCGTTGCGCGTCCACTTCAGTGACAAGATCGTTCCAAGCATGTATGAGCAGGAGAACTTTAAAGTTATGGCTGAACTGTTCCAACCATCTTCTGTTGCTCTAACTACAAATGGGTGGAGCTCCAGGTCAACGGAAAGCCACGTGACCGTGACCGCTCGTTATATCACAGCGGAGTGGTAGATACAAAGCCCTGCACTGCCCTGTAGATTACATTAGATTAGATGAAACTTTATTTATCCCTCGGGTGGGTTCCTCCGGGAAATTCAGTTTCCAGTAGCACAGCACCGACAGAAGTTGCAGAATGTGAGCAGAAATATACCAAATATACACATTTATAAATACAGAGAATACAAAAGGGATAAATAGAATAAACAGGAATAAGAATACAAGGGAACAGCACATTTCAAGTATTGTGAGTCTATTACACCGTTGGATATTAGCAAAAACTATTGCACAGGGAAAAGGCGCTACAGCTACTTGTTCCCCCCTTGTTTCCCCCCCTCCAGCGAGCAGTTAAACAGTTTGATGGCGTGTGGGACTTTTTAAGTCTGCTGGTCCTTGACTTTGGGAGAAGCAACCCGTCACTGAACAGACTCCTCTGGTTGTTTATGGCCATGTGCAGGGGATGCCCAGCTTGGTCCATAATGTCCATATTGCACCTTAATTTGTTTTTATATAAGTGAGTGGAATGAGTCTTCAGTTGTTTTTTAATAGGCAAAAAATACTTAAATAAATAAACGGCGAGTCAAATTTTTGTCTTTTTTTTCTATTTTTGCTGATCCGAAAATTGATCCGATCCGTGACTTAAAACCGTGATCCGATCTGAACCGTGAGATTTTTGAGCCGTTGCACCACTAGTATCCATGACACACAACGTAACGTTTGATAATGCGTCATGTGCAAAGGCATCAGCTCCAAGAGCCGTGCTTGGAGAGTGCTTTGCAGCGACTCTGAAGAGTCGACTCCCATTAAGCGAGAGCCGGCTCCTCACTTAATTTATCCTCATTTTTTTTCACATAGTATCATTATGTGAAAAACAGAGAGGGTGAGAGACATGACAGTCAAGTGCAGTGTGTGTCTGTCCTCTCAGTGAGTGAGACAGTGGACAGCGGTGAGGAGGGCTGTGCGAGTGCATCGCAAAAACACATAGATATGCCCGACACCCGTAAACAAAACAGCATCTGGCTGCAGTTTAAAAACTTTTTTGTCTCAACTTGGTCTCAGTTTAGGCGGTCTTGACTACAAGTCTACCATGTACTAAATAAAAGTGGGAGGGAGGGTGGGGCACGAAAACAAGAACGAACAGCTGGGGGGAACATGTGTAGATGAGAACTGGAAGGAGCGTTTGGAAATTCAGATACTTCAGTTCTAAACTGGTCATAAGTGTGAATGTGAGCTTGGCTGGTTGTCAGATATGTCCCCACATCATGATTTGCAGAAACTTCAGTTATCCCCTGATGTTCATCTACCCAGACAACACAGACAGGTTCACTCGGGACAGGCACAGAGGGACGAGGAGTCACTGAGCCACACGTCCACACTTCACCAGTTAGTCTGACATGCCTGGGTTTGATTCTGAGCAATGAGGCAACAGAAAAATGACCGAGCCACACGAGGCTCCAACCTAGAACCCTGTCACAGTGATAACCACTGCATAACCGCCCTGCTCCCTGCACGTCCTTTCCCGCAGTTTCAGCCTGCTTGCTTCTTCCCGTCACCTGTGCAGGTAATAAAGTAATCAGCAGAAGCAGCTCCAGTGTCAGCACTGTACAAAGTGGAACATGGTGTCATTCATCGAGACTCTGCATGAGCTGGTAAAAATCCTGCAAACGCACACTTCTAGAAGACTTAGAGACTTAGAGCTGTTTATTGTCATTGTGCAGTTTCTTGCACAGCGAAATTGGGTAGCTGGACCACAAAGGTGCTAAAGTAAGAAGAAGAGAAACCAATATACAACGAAGGCGGAAAATAAATAAATAATTAAATAAATAGAATAAAATAAAAAACAGTGTATATGTATACATATGTGAGTGGAACTATATACATGGTGTATGTGGAGGAAACACTGAAACAGACTGGGACCAAAATAATTGCACAGAACATGGAAAGACTGAGATATTGCATATAGATGATCCACAGCAGTGTCAGGGTGGATGTGTTGGGGAAGTCTTTACACACTCTTAGCTTGCATTAAGAGTTCTGACAGCCCGGGAAGAAGCTGTTCTTTAGTCTGTTGACTAATAATAATAATAATAATAACTTTATTTATAAAGCGCTTTCAATGTCCCTTTGTGACATGAAATCTGGATTTCTACTATTCTTAATTATTGTTGCCACCACAATTCTGCTCTGCATGAAATATTTTGGATGGATGTTTTGGTGATTGATTGAAATATGCTTCATACCTTAATTCTTGTGAAAAAATAAATATTCTTGCTGTTTTTGAGGTGAAAACACAACAATGTAAATGGTTGACAGCACACAGAGAAAGCTTATGCACAATGACAACCAGACAACGCAAAAACACAACATAAGTAGTTACATTACAGAGCAAACAAAGCACACACAGGACCATCGAACTGTACACGATGCGTTACAAAGACACTCTAATCAATAACTCACTGGATCACCATCATGGCCCCATCAGGGTGCTGATGGCTCGCTGCAGCTGCACACATGCGCCGCGGTGTTGACATGCATTCACACAGAATTACAATGATACACACATGTGCTCACCATGGTGTTGAAGGTTTGTTCCAGCTGCTGTTGCTGCAGGAGCAGTCCACAGGCCATACATTGCCCCTGACAGTCACTGCATCCAGGGGTGAAGAGACATGCCAGCAGGACCACCAGGCACCACAGAGGGATCTTCATCGCTCAGCGCACCCAGACAGGCAGCGACAAAGAGGAGCCCAGCAAACAGAAGAGTTCAAAACAAGGAGTCAGCAGCTGGAGGATCTGGGAGGTAAAAGCTGTGGGATCTGGGTCCAGCCTGCAGGGAGAGAGAGCGGACAGACTGACAGGAATACTGCATGAATTCCAACTCGCAGGGATAATTTGGTGGATTTGGCCGGCCAGTCGAAGCGTTGGTGGTGGGAGAGTGTTCATCAAATAACAGGAAATGGACAGTGTGGGTGGAGAGAGAGAGAGCACAACCTGAGGCAATAAATGATAAAATGGGCAATTTCCAGTGGACAGGAATCATCCTGTGCAGGCTGGAGGGTTGGATCGCAGATCGAAATCATACACCGCAGGCTGGAGATTAGTAAGAGCCCATATGTGCCTCCACAGATTAGCTTGAAACTACAACACAGGTCATTTCCTGAGGCAGCAAGAAATCCGCACACAACAGTGATTGGACGATGATAAAATGGGCATTAGAGTCAATGTTGAGGCAAAAAATATGCTAGCAGTGAAGAAATGTGTGACAGGACGCGTGCGCAGGCTGAGGAAGAATAACCGGTGAGATAGACCCCATCATCTGGTGTGGGCTCTACCTGTCTGACCCCCATTTATTCTGCCACGCACCACCGAATCAGCCAATAACAGCAATAACAAAGAGAAAAACAGAGCAGCATAGATTGCTGCTGCTTGACAGAAATATTCCACACTCTGTCTGCAGGCTTAAAGCCGGCACCCAAGGCCCTCATGCTCGTGTTTGCCAAACTATAAACGTTTAGGAAACATGTTCTCTGTTTTTCACATATTAACAGCTTTATTGCTGGAGCTGCTCAATCTGTTGACCTTAAAGGAGAGGTCAGAGGTCAAATAAGAAATACTAATAATGAAGTACTTGCTATATATCGACGATACACACCACACTTGTAAGAATCACAGTTTGTAAATTTGTCAGATTTCCCACCAGTAAATCTTTAAGGTCAACTCAGGCTACGTGCACACCGGCCCGGATAGATTAGAAAACTGCGTTTTTGTCTGAAAACGCTCCGCGTCCACGTTTCAGTCGTTTTCACAGACTTGTGCGTCCACATTGAAACATCTGAAAACACTTACGTACCAGTCCTGCGCATGCGTGAAACGCAAGAAGATTCGGCCTGCCTCATTTCTGTCTGCGGCTTATTCACTTTCCGGCTCGTTGAAATGTGGAGGAAAAGCAACGAGTTTTTAAATGGACTCACAATGAGCTGGAGTTGTTGCTGCGAGTAACACAAAAGCACAAAGTTGCAAAAGCGAGTGAGAGTTTGAAGAAAAGCTCTATGAAGCACGTGCAGACTGATGTTAATCTTTAATAGGGCTGTCAGTAATTGGTCACATGACTGCATCACATGACTAACACGCGTCATCGTTTTAGAAACTGCGTTTTCGCTGTCCACACTGCGACGCGACAGCACCGTTTTGAAACGTATTCGTTTTCGAGAGCGTTTTCAAAACACTGCGTTTTTCCTTGAGGAAAATGTGTCTCGGTGTGGACAGGAGGCCAAAACGGAGAGAAAACGATGCGCATTAGTGTGGACGTATAAGGTCTTAAGATGCGAGCAAAGTTTGGATTGTACACCTCGACAAAATGTTACCAGGATTCAACCTCTCACGCTATTACGTTTACAGAGAGAAGGACACGTATGCAACCAAAAACATAACCTGCTTGGCAGAGCTAAAAACCTTACAGGTGTATGAAACTGAAGGGGAGCACAGAACCACACAGTCACGTATGTGAATCAGCAGAAGGGAAGGAGGATATTAAGGACGTTCAGCCGTTTTCTCGTGCTATTAGATGCGCTGCTGGTCTCAGTCTTTAAGTCTTTACTAGCTGTTTGCATGTGCACGATTACTTAGGGGGTCGTGGAAGTTTGGGGAAGGTGGCAGACCTGCAGAGCAGCCAGAGTCACAGAAGACTGGGACGATGTTCCTCTCCCCGGTGGGTCTCCTCGGTTCCCATTTACAAACTAAAAGAAGAGGAAAAGTCTACCAACTGTGTTCAGACGCGTTCAACAAAATCAACAAAATGAGCCAATATTTTTCTTAAAATGATCGATTTTTCCCGTTAGATATGTTTTCTGTGTTCTCGTGTGAATAGAGTGGGAATCACCGCTTTCTCTTTTTATTTACATTTTAAACAGCGTACCAGCTTTGTGGGAGTCGGAGGACAATATTAGCGTTTCCACTTTGTTACATTTCCACTCGTAGTCAGCAGCATCTGAAAGCAGTCATGTGTGACTCCAGCCCATTTACACAAGTAGAAATGGTTTTATGGGAAGTCATTGGGGTAGCTGTTTGTTTGCTTTGCAAAGATCACTTGGTCGCCTGCTGACTAAGCCCATTTCAGATAGTTAGGCTCTCCTGTAAGCAGCTCTTACAAACGAGTAAACCAGGAAAATGTGATGGCGTCGGCCTTCGACAGGCGTCAGAATCACAAAGATCCACCTTTCACACATTAATTATATTCAAACAGCGTGTTCATGTGAATACTGTTAAAAGGAGTTTTGTTCACATCATTAATAATAGTTGTAGTGAAATGTTTTGGTAACTAGATAATGGACCGCCACACATTCAAAGGCTCATTAAAAACATTATTATAATTTTTAGCTGGGGCCTGAATATCTGTGAGGTCGAGCAGCGCAGCATTACATGCAGATATGCAATCTATGTAGAGCAGTCCCAGTGTTTGCACCGTGTCAGGACAGGGTTACATAAGGTCAACCCCGACGCTGCGGCGTCACTCGTTTGAGTCAGGACGTTTCAAACTGACTCAAAAAGCCTTGAAAAGACATTTTGTGAAGAAGCTGTTTGCAGTCAGAGCCGCACTTCGACTCATTGACAAACACATTTACAGCCTGAACAGAAAATGTTTGAGCTTCCTTCACATGAGGGGTTCTGAAAAGTTGATGTAACGAACGCCGCTGCGCCGCTCGGGGCGTGCAATAACCCACGTGTTGGCGAATGGGCGCACCAAACGAATTTTTGAACTATGACAAAGATGCTTTCTTCCCCACATGGTGACTTGCTTTGATTTAAAGTCGTACAGAAATATTTGAGATCAGTATTTGATGGGGGGTTTTCCTGCGCCTGCTTGGTGGTGAACAGGCTTCCTAAAAGCTCTGATGGGGATAAATTACCACCACTCCTTGCTGCTTTGGCCATTTTGAATGAAGGCTATTACTTTGTGGATATTAACAATTAATGGACCGGGCGGTCTCGAGATTTGTGTAGCAGATGTAACAGTGAGCTGGCTGTAAAGATTTGCACGGATCGGCCAGTCACAGGCGTGATTGCCGTCGGTGTTTCCTGCATCACCTGGACACCTCTTCCCCCCCCCTTCGCGCACCCCTTAATGCCCTGCAATTCATCTCATTAACAAAAAGTCCAGCGCCGTTATTTGCATCTCTAAACAGGTTTTAGGTGGAGTACACACACGTTGTATATGCCTCAAAGCGTAGTGTTTTTTATGGTGTCATTCCCGTACTGTGGTCACTTTCATATCGTTTGCTTCTGGTGGGAGCTCATGCATATGCGATTTGTGTGTCTAAAATGAGTTAATATTTCAGCAAATGCAGATCCGGTGCAGCCATGTGGAAATGCACACAGAGTTAAGCAGTGAGTTCAGATGTGTGTCGCCCTCTCGTTTGCACACAAGCCTACGCAGCAATGTGTTAAACGGCTTTGAGAGAACTGTTGTTGTGATTCGCCACCATATTAAATACCAATACAGTTTGTCTTAAGATCACAACGTACGTTAATACATCACCAAACAACTGTGCGTCCAAATGAAGATTACCATTCAGGATCGAGCCTGTAATAATAGTAATAATAGTAATAATAGTAATAATAATAATAATAGTAATAATAGTAATAATAGTAATAATAGTAATGCAAATTTAATACAGGATTTACTTATTAACGGAGCTCTGCTCACTGAAGATCGGTGGGGGGTAGAGGATCTTCATTTAACTGATGAAGGCTGAAAGCAGTTAAGTCGAGTGATGAGCAAAGTGAGCGAGAACAGGGTAGAGGGTAGGGCTGCCATTCCTCCCCACTGAAAGGAGTCAGCTGTGGGAGGCGGCCCTGTAAGGGGACCTGCACCCAGATAAGCAGATAGAATATATGACATCGATTAGCTAGATTGTAAAATCATTTTGTGCAGGCATTTGTGATCCCTGCAGGATAACCTTTAATCCCACAAAAAACATAAAAACCTTTAGTACTTGACTGTTTTGTGAACTTCCTGACATTGAACCTCACAAAAATAAAACACCTTTAAACCACTAAAATGGCTACTGGAAACATGATGTTTGCATTTCTTTGGGACAGCTGTGGACCGCCTAAAAAGACACCATGAATTAATCTGCAGCAGTCGACATTAAAGCATTCCCGGTGTGTGGACCTGCCACTGTGCCCAAGAGCCACAGGAGTCTCAGCTTATCCACATCTCAATCACATCAAACTCAATTAGTGTGACACTTTGAGCCACAGACCACCACCCTCCTTTCTCTGCCTGATTTTCTGTAATGATTCGCTTCTCCATCATCCAGTTTAGCCACCTATAATTCTGAATACTATTTTAGTTATCCTCAACATTTCATATCATTTCCAGAGAAGGCAGTTAACGGGGTGCAGGGGGAGGATATGCACAGTGCTGACGGGGAGGCTAGGCCCCTACACAGCCTTTTCCCGACACCGCTGGAGCCGGGGAGAGAGTCGTATTCGAAAACAGGGCTTCATCGTGCGTAAATATAAAAACCTTGGCATTCTTAACGAACGCTGACATGAAAGCAAAAAGAAAATGGGCTTTAACGAAGGGGCCTGACGTCCCTGTACTTTTCAGATGATTCTTCCCATCTCGCTGAAATGAATGCTTTTACCCAGTTCTTTCCAAAACATATATTGTCCTGAGCTTCCATTAGAGTTAACTAAGACCCTGAAAGTCTTACGTGTCCTCAAGAGAAATGTTTTTCCCTTTGAATCAGAGAGGAAGCAATCAGAACATAAAAGGGCCACCGCTCTCATGCATTTGCTTTTGTTATCTGAGTACATTTCTTGTCAGAGCTGAAAATGAACAATCAGAAACATCTGCGGTAATTTTTCTACCAGTTTACTGTCCTTAAAGAAACGTAATGAAAATCATTAAGGGCAGCGTGGAGGTCAGAAACAGGTGAGTGATCTGTTTTTTACTTTTTTGTTGAAGGAAGGTAATCAAATTGTTTCAAAGAGCAGACAAGTGCCTTTCAATGTTGTTTCAGCCCAGATTTTTTTTTATTTTAGGCTGTTATGAAATGTATTACTTCAAAAACAGCTCATAAAGGTGTATTTAGTTTTACATAACGGAAAAAAGAAGTGACAGACTTTAGTTTTATTTATTCATAGACTTCATCAACAAGGATGGACAACACTATTTTCCAAGTTAAGAGCCATTTTATGCATGAACTTTGTGAGAATCCGGTCAGACTGGCTATGTGTGAATGCACCAGAACACATGCAAAGTATTTCAGGTGTTCCACCCATCCATCAATCAATCCATCCATCCATCCATCCATCCATCCATCCATCCATCCATCCACCCATCCACCCATCCATCCATCCATCCACCCATCAATCAATCCATCCATCAATCCATCCATCCATCCACCCATCCACCAATCAATCCATCCATCCATCCATCCATCCATCCATCCATCCATCCATCCACCCATCCATCCACCCATCCATCCATCAATCCATCCACCCATCCATCCATCCATCAATCAATCCATCCACCCATCCATCCACCCATCCACCCATCCATCCATCCATCCATCAATCCATCCATCCATCCATCCATCCATCAATCCATCCATCCACCCATCCACCCATCCATCCATCCATCCATCAATCCATCCACCCATCCATCCATCCATCCATCCATCCATCCATCCACCCATCAATCAATCAATCCATCCATCCATCCACCCACCCACCCATCCATCCATCCACCCATCCACCCATCCATCCATCCATCCATCAATCCATCCACCCATCCATCCATCCATCCACCCATCCATCCATCCATCCACCCATCAATCAATCCATCCATCCATCCACCCATCCACCCATCAATCAATCAATCCATCCATCCATCCACCCACCCACCCATCCATCCATCCATCCATCCACCCATCAATCAATCAATCCATCCATCCATCCATCCATCCATCCACCCACCCACCCACCCATCCATCCATCCATCCATCCATCCATCCATCCACCCATCCATCCACCCATCAATCAATCAATCAATCCATCCATCCATCCATCCATCCATCCACCCATCCATCCACCCATCAATCAATCAATCAATCCATCCATCCATCCATCCATCCATCCACCAGTCCATCCATCCATCCATCCATCCATCCATCAACCAACCAATCCATCCATCAGTCCATTCATCCATCCACCCATCCATCCATCCATCCATCCATCCATCCGCTTCCGCTTATCCTTTTCAGGGTTGCGGGGGGTGCTGGAGCCTATCCCAGCTGTCATAGGGCGAGAGGCGGGGTACACCCTGGTCAGGTCGCCAGTCTGTCGCAGGGACAGACAACCATTCGCGCTCACATTCACACCCATGGGCAATTTAGATCAATTAACCTATCCCTACAAAGCGCATGTCTTTGGACATGCACTATTTCAGGTGTTTGCCTTATAATTTATTCAGTATAATAACCAGGTTAACAATTTACATTTGCTGTTATTCATATTATAGTACACGTGTTGGCTTGCCTTCAACAGCCTTAGCTAACTCTTTGGTCAGGTGCAGTGTTGATTCTAGACCGACGCCATTGTGCTGATGTACGACACCAACGCAGGGATGGGGTGGAGGGTAGGAGCGTAGATCCACACAGACACTGTGCCAGCCTGTCTGCTCTACTGTTTCTGACTTTTGAGGGAGAACCAAACATACTGGAGCTCCTCCACTTGGGAGCAGAAACTATTCCCAAGCTGGAGTGGGCAGTCCAGCCTTTCCTGGCTGAGAACCACTGCCTCAGACTAGGATGTGCTAATTCTCCACATGAAAACACAGCCGTACTCAGTATGCTAATACTTTTTATACGGTCTCTGAAAAAAATGCCCTCTTGTGTTTCCAGCAAGTGAACAGGGGGATTCATCCTGTACGTTTGTGTACAAAGTTGCAAAGTGAAGTGAATTAATAAAGCTAACGATGGGGTAAATTAGCATTAGCAGCTTTAATAAAAGGTGGAGAGGGCATCCACGGTGTCACAAATGTGAAGAAAAGCTCCATGCTCGTCTGACAAAGCTCTGACTCACTCCATCTCATCCATTAGGTGTCTGCATAAAGCTGAAGAGCACAATGGAGTCTGCTAATGCATAGATAACCCAGAGGTCCCTCGCTCTCAGCTTCCCTCTTTCTCCCTTTTTAGCATCTTCTGTACTTTCCCACTTTTTGCTGCCTCCTTCTTCTTCCACTCGTCTTCCAACGTCTCTGCTTTCCCACATTTATGAATTTTAGCTGATGTGTTATCTCTACAGAGATATTGCAGAGGTTTCCAGCCTTTTCCACCGGTTAGAGATCTTAACTCCTGGTCATTAAGATCAACCTGGAGCCAGGAGCAATGAAAGATGGATTGCATGAAGATGCGATCACTTACAAGGGGGAAGATGATTAAAATTTCTTCTCTGCCTATTAAATCTCACGGACCATTAATGGTGTTAGATTTATTCTTCATATTCTGGGATTTATGACTGTTTTATGACCTTACGCTCTCCAGTCACTTCTGGGAAATGTGTTGATCTGAGATAATAGTCCAGTGTGGTTTTGTGTGGAAAAGACAAAGATATTGATTCACAAGTCTTATTCTCATACACGTTTTAGATGCCTGTGAACAAATGCACACAAAACAATCTTTTAAAGGAATTCTTCATGGAAATACACAAACACACTCATTTGTAGCTAAGACAAATTAAACTTTCACGGTGCTCACGAACAACAATATATTTTTTTTCCAAAAGTTGCATCTCAGCTGCTCTAGATGATCCAGAGTCATGAGGGTAAAGACTTCGATAGAAAGTAAATCTGTTAAATGAAAATACACAGATTGGAAAGAGAGGCTCTTTTAAATGTCTCTCGTCTGAAGGTAACAAACTGACTGCCACTCACCTCCTTTGTAGCAAGGTGAAGGCATTAATGCAAATCTCAACCCCTGAGCGCATGAAAGCCACACGTCTGCATGGTGAAGTCCCACTGTGAGAACGTGGGACTTGTTTCTGTGGTCAAGTGAGACAGGAAACAGACTGTTGTCACCTCAATGACATTTTTCTGATTGTAAAAATAAACCGTGTTTACAAAAGTGCCTGAAAAATACAAATGCTGAATTGAACTTCATTAGCTTCCTCTTACAATATGACATCATGTTTTTGGAGTTTAATAACTACAAACTACTCGCTGCACTTTTCCTAGTCTGTACTTCCAGGACGTGTTTCCGTATTTCAGATTAGATCAAAAACACGAAGCGTCCTGAACCTTGGTTGTGTTAATGTGATTATACACGAAACAGTAGATAAAACCTCGAGAGCAAAGTTATCATAGATTGCTTTTTCCAGCCTATTAGTTTAGTTTCACCGCTGTTCCTTTCAGTTTACTTCTTATCTTCAACAGAAAGCGTTTGGTTTTAATGTTCATTGTGAATCTGCTCGTGCTGACAGAAAGAGTCAAAAACGAAAACATTCCCTCCACAATTGTATTTAATCTCAGATTCTTTAGTTAAAATATCCTTTTTAAGGGTTTTTCTGTCAGTAGTTAGTCTAGTTTTGGTCACTCTACTAGTTCTAGTTATGAGTGGATCTGGCCATCTCGCACAGAGAGGGGCAGCCAATCAGAAGAGAGCGTCAGAGAAGCTACAAGTGCTTGTGTTAGACAGTGGATGCACTCACTGTGGTCCAGTACAATGTAAATACGGATTATATTTAAATATGAATCATGAACACCTGTTCTAGAAGAGTCCAAGAATAAAACGATGGAGGAGGATATGAACATAACTCCCCCATTTTAACACTGTTAATACTACTGCAAAGGGCTGTTAGCCTTCCCTGCATTATGATCAATCATGTCCCCATTTAAAATTCCAACGCTAGTAAAAATAAATTCTTATTGACCTTCATGGTTAAAGAATATTCTGTGACTTCACTCGATAGTTGTTCTGTCTAAAAATCACAAAAACAAATTTCAAAATCACAAAGTCAGTTAGTGCCACACACAGTGCAACACCACTGAAATACACACCACATATGGCTCCCTACACACACACAGACACACACACTCAGAAAAATTATGGTTCTTAAATGGTTCTTCAGATGTCTTCATGGTTCTTTAAAGAACCATCATACGTCAAAGAACCTTTTTATTTTGTGGATGGTTCTTCAGCTATTACAAATGGTTCTTTAAAGAACAAAAGGTTCTTCATCCTTAGCAATCTAAGTTTGATGGTGTAAATGGCATAAATATTTACTCACTATAACGAGGCTGTGAATTATACTGTGTGTTTTCTTTGTGTGCATGTGTGTGCGAAGGGAGAGGGCGGGATACCTGGCAATTACCCTTTAAGAGAAGATGGTAGGAAACTGAATATTCAAATAAAAGTTAGAAATATTTGCTTAAAAATATACTGGTGGCAGGGGTGGGGGGGAAAGCCTAAAGACCCTAACCCCCCCCCCCCCCCCCACACACACACACACCTAACCCCGCAAACCCATTATGAATATGGTGAGTTAACAAACAGTAGACACAATACACACATTCAAATACTGTACTTTAGTTTTAATTTTAATAAAGCATTACTATTTTCTACTCCAAGGCATTACTTTTGAGATTATTATATATTTTTTAAAATATAGCATAATGATAATACTAGTTATTGTAAACTTTACAAACCACCCAGCAGTATGTAAAGTCAAATTATAAAATACAAGTAAATAACAATTGCAGAACAGAATGTCAGTGTAATGAACACACACTTCGTTTTGACAAAGCACAGCTTAGGTAAATGATCTGAGTAGTTGTTCATCACTGAGCAATTTGTTAATGTGTGTTTCGAGCCAAATAAATGACAGGGAGAGAGAGTGACGTCAGAACACGTCATACTATAACCTCCCGGGAGCGGACGGAGGGGGTCAGTCGTTGGGATGCGCATGCGCAGACAGAGTGCGCGAGCGGCGGGCCTTGACTTTCGGGGGAAAAAACTCACGGACTATTAAAAATATATATATATTACTGTTTAAAACACTAATGTGACATGTATTAGTAGTGATGTTGTGCTGAGGGTTAAAATGCCTTTTTGTAACTACAGAATGACAATAAACCATTAATATATGTCTATGCTGTGCTCGTGTTTATTTTGCCCTACTCAAATTCAATTTATGATGCATTTTATTTTGAAAGATTTAAAATGTTTTTTTTAAAGAACCATTTTTAAAAAGGTCCTTCAAATGGTTCTTTTAAAGAACCATTTGAAGGACCTTTTTAAAAATGGTTCTTTAAAGAACCATTTTTAAAAAAACCATTAAAGGTGCCCCAAAGAACCATTTCTTGATGGTTGTTTGGGGCACCTTTAAAGGTTCTTCAATGAACCACTGAAAGAAATGGTTCTTCAAAGAACCATTGTTTGAAAGGTTCTTTGTGGCACCAAAAAAGGTTCTTCTATGGCATCAGTCTAAAGAACCACTTTTGGTTCCAGTTGGCACCTTTTTTTTCTGAGTGCAGTGCAACACCACTGAAATACACACCACATATGGCTCCCTACACACACACAGACACACACACAGCTGCTGGATCATCAGCCGTGGAAATCCAGCCTGTGCGGCCACAGATAAACCGTGGGTGACTCAGCGCACCGTTCAGACCAGCAGGACCTGCAGGAGCAGCAGGAGCTGCGCTTGCAGTTGTGCCCCGGCAGATCCTAAAACGACTAATCTGAGAGAATGCTCTTAATCCGATTTGGACTTTCTGCCACGGCTGCAGCAGATTTCAGGATTGGAACTATTACCTGGCCCATTGCACCATTTAAGAAATGTTATTGTGACACAGATAAACAAATTGACTGGTTACGGGGAACGTAAAGAGGTCAAGAGTAGGCAGGGACATTTGTAGGAAGGGGTGAGAGGACAGGAAGTGAGAACCGGCCGATAAGAGCCGTGAGAAATTCCCCAAGAAGTTTAAAACTGATTCAGAATGAACGATGTCAGCTGTGGAAAAAATCCCTCTGTTGGTCTTGAATCTTTTATTACACGGGCAATTTTTTATCATCCCGGAGTGATATAACTGGCAGGATACAGTAGTGTGTTATGAAAGGAGGCAGATGGACAAAGAGGAGGGCAACAGGAGAGAGGAGGCGACAACAGGTGTGTGTCAGGACGCTCACATTAAACACAGCATCACAAAAACATCATGTAAAAACTCGCTTTCTCATCATAATCACATTCGGGTTTTTAGTGAAGTTGTATTGTGATGGTTTCTTTTCATTGTCCAGTAAGCAGTGCTCTCTATAATGGTTATTCTGGGCACAGTGTTTATGTCTAATCAGTGAAGTTATTATCGGGTACCTCAAACATGTGAGCGCAGGGCTGTGTAACTTCATGCAGAACTGTCAGGTTTACTGGCGCCGGCATTTAAAACTCTTCATACATGTTTGGTTTATAATCAAAAAAGGCTTTCATGAAGGTGAGATTGTATTTCTGTTGTTTTAGTGTATTTTTTAGTATTTCTGTCAATTTTTATTATTACTAGCAAAGCCCTACATGCTGCTTTGGTGTTAGGCCAGGATCTATATGCAGGTAAACTGGCCAGAAAAACACTGATTGTGATTACATAATACATTTGTTAGATACCATATTGTCACCAATATAAATATGCAAAATGAAGAATATGTTAAAATTAAAATCAGATTTAATATTCATACTGTCGCTGTTATCCTCATATTGTTCTCATCATATTTTCCAGACTTTAAGCATTTTTGTAGCTGGTTATTTGATCATCAGACACTCAGATTACAAATTTGCATCGACTGTTACAATATGTTGTGTAACGAATGTAGCACGCACACACTCAACTTCAACAAACGTCCACATTTGTAAAGTCACCGATTAGACGATTATCGGATTTATATCAAATATTTACGTCTGTCACATGGATGTGAGCGCTCACGGTGCCCTAACCAAGGTTTATGTAAGGTTTCATCAGGATTGATGGAAAACACAAACATGCACACACCCATGTGCTACAATCATTATAGTCTTAGTTTTATCATAAATACTAATAACACAAGTGCTCTTAATGCACATTTAAGATAATCCAGCGCTGTATGCAATAATACAGTGATGAAGACGACCCCACCTCCTGTAATTTACACCTATGGCTGTACTGTGATGATGTCACATATCAAGAGCTTGAGGAGGGAGTGGGTGGGGGTGTGACGCCACTCCTCCACGCTGCACCCACAGGGTAAGGGTTTGAAGGGTTCGATCCTGTGAGGAACGGCGTGATGACACGCCACTCCAGATTTGGTTTTATCTTTGAAATTCTCTTTGTCTTAATCTCTGCTTCCTCACATCTGCTGGAAGAATCAGAACTCCTGCTGCTGGAAAACAACACGATGTTATCTCTCGTTGCTTCTGTTCTTTAGGAAACCTTATCGAATGCAGACTGCAGAGCACACCGATCGAGGAGGTGCAGTTCTCTCTCTACAACAGTCTCACTGAAATTCTCCCAAATATTAAGTGGGGAAACGTTGCACCCCTCACATCCATTACTGGTTTCTTTCCCACCATCAGATCAGCTGAGCTTATCATTGCTACTGTTTCCATCAGTGGCTCAAGCAGCTTTCTTTTAATTGGAAATAGATTTGTACCTGGGGCTAAACGCTCACGTGGGTGACATCTCTTCAGCAATCACTCTCTGCGTCGCTTATGTCCTTCACAGTGGGGGAAAAAAATCACACCCCTGATCAAGGTGCATTAAAAGCCTGGAAAGAATATTACGCCAGTGCAGAGCAGAGCGTAGTGCACATACATCGGCTGAGGCTGGGGCCGGGATTGGATGTGTGGGAGACGGAGGGAAACCTGGACGCTCCCATGACATTCCCCAAACCTGTACAGGTTATTTAGTTTGATGCGACCCCAAAATGAAAGAATGTGCCTCAAACATTCATTGAAAACATCGAATGTGTGAATCCACAAAGAATATTGGAGAAAAATGAAAGGTTTTCACACAAAAGGGACATTACGCCCTTAATGATGCGCTCAGTTCTGCAGTATTAATTCCCCACTGGCTCTGGCTGTACAGCTGAAATTCTGCAGAGTGTTATGCAGCTGACATTGTGTCATCATTGATCTGGTCGCTGTTAAGCTGCGTTGACACCTGTGCGAATCCATTGGACATGGACCCAGGGAAAGCAATCTAGCACGGCCACACAAGCTCCTTACTTTATCCAAGTGAGGAAACAGAAAAAAGAAGTGTTGAACTGCAAAATAGCTGTACGTGTAGCAGCGCGGGGGCAACAGATAACACGTAAACCTGCTGTTTTACAAAACAGACCCCCATTAATATGCATATATATGAATAAACAGCAAGAAATCTTAATGAATATTTACAGAGAGGCTCTAAAAAGCCTGTAAACGCTTTAATCGGTTCAATCTTTAGCGTAGGCAGCAGAAATCCTAAAAGCAGTTTCAGATGATTACAGGCAGGATGCTCGTAACGCACTGGCAGCAGATCCTTTTTTCTTTTTTGCTTCTTTACAAAAATAAAAGAAATTGCAAATGAAATCGTGACATGCTTTGGCAATAAAACGAGTTATAGATTTAACCTGTTTCAGATCTAAAGTAACATGGAGTCAGGTTTAGAAATGGGATTACTTTCACGCATGATCTTTAAACACCAATACACTGAGACGGGGGGGTCATTCCACCTATTAGTTCAGTGGCACTGATATACCTCTAAAACAGTTAAAACAGCGCCTCTGTCCTGTAGCCATCTGTCATCAAACATCCCCCTCGTGTGCACACATTTATCTGGGAATGGCACATTAACCACCCATTTTCTTCCTGTCTCTGCGAGGATCGTCTTTACTGATAATGGCCAAAGATTATGCACATTCATTACCATTATCATTAGAATCATCATTATCACGCGCTTTCAGCGGATTTTCTGGAGGTTTTTCTGTAGCACGGTTTGAAAGTGAAAAACAGCTTCTTAATATTAATGTTTTATTCAGTCAGATCAAACTAACCTGCTGGTGCTGTTTTCTCTTTTTTTTAAAAACACAAAAAAACAGGAAAAATTGTTTATTGATTTCTTCTCCATCTCAGTCATCTGTGTTGATTTGACCACTTCTGCATTGTTAGCTGTGTTAGGTTAAAATCACGTCAGCCCAAAAGCTGCTGAGTGACTAAGTGCTTTCTCCACACGATCTGGGACTCTCTCTCTCTCTCTGGTTAATTAAGTAGTAATCAGGTGTGGTGTCTTTACTGCTGATGATAACTGTGCTACCTTTAGAGCCGTGGGGACACAAACTGGGTAATGGAAAAGATTGCTTCAGGTGAAGGAGGATTATTTACAGGATTACCTCTTAAGTCAAAATCAAAACCACAGAGCCAAAGAGAGACAAAGTAGAAAGGAAAAGGCAGATGTAGGAGGTGAATCCTGACGGTGGTTGCCTTAAACAACAATATTCCCCCAGGATTAATGCACAATGCATGGGACACACAACAAGTCCTTTCCTAATTAACTATTGTCTCCTTTAAATAATCCAGGAAGTCCAACAACACAATCTCTCTACACAGGTAGACTCGCATAAATAAAGTCACATTCGAGCGCTTCCTTACCTGGATGTGTGAAGATGTTTCTCACAGTCTTTGCCTTCTGTGGCTACTGCAGAGTTTGGGTGGCTCAGCTCGTATCCTTAGGCTCGGGGTTTCAACAACTGAGTGCATGCCTCCTCTGAGGCTTCTTATAATGGCACACCCCTTCCCTCCTGGCTCAGCCCTCCAGTTCCCCCTCACCTCCCTCCCTTCTCCTGTATATCACCACTCGCATCACCGTAGAGAGCTAGAGAAAGGGGTGGATTCCCCCATTCAGTTACGCACAAACCCCCAGCCATACACACAAACGGTTGGCCCGCGCTGACGCAGGAGGTATTGCCTACGACACCAATTTCATCTTCATCGAGCCAACTGATGAGGCTCTAAAAATATGCATCATCATAAGATTTATCCAGAAGCTCCATATCTAAGGTGTCCATAAAGCCCACGGCCTCGACACCAGCTTCCTGCCGAGGTCAGGGAGACGACGGCACTTTGGATGATTTTTTGACTATGACTTAGAAAAGCAGCGTCACGGATGGAGGGAGAAGGTCACAGGTCGATAAAGTTGTTTAAGCTGGAAAAGAGTAACATAACAAGCCTTTTGTTGGTGGCAGTGGGGCCTTGAACAGTATATTCATTTGACGGACTAGTTACACAATATGGGATCAACAAGAAAAGATTTTTAGAATATCAACAAATTAAATCCATAGTAAAAAAGAAATTTAAACCGGGTCAAGTTGAACTACAAACACCACCAAGTGTGGTTCAATTTCTTACTCTTAAACCCCCCAAATTACTATCCAAAATATACAGAATGCTTTCTAAAACAGATGAATCAATATCACTTCCTATTGCAAAATGGGAAGCGGATTTATCAGTTAACTTAGACCTAAACTTCTGGTCTCAGATTTGCTTAAAAACCTTTCATCTAATTAGAAATCCCAGTCTTCAATTAATTCAATACAAAATATTACATAGAGTGCACTATACAGGTCATCGGATGTTCAAGATGGGCTTTACGTCTACCAACAACTGCTCACACTGCCAAACCAATTCACCGGACAATTATATCCACGCTCTTTGGTTCTGTCCACCAGTTCAGAAGTTTTGGCGCGAGATATGTGAAGACTTATCGAAGTGTCTGAAATGTAACATTCCAACTTCCCCCTTAGTGTGTTTGTTGGGCAGCTTAGATAATGTCACTTCAGAAAAGAATATCGCCCATATGATCTTCACTGCCCTATGCATAGCCAAGAAAACAGTCCTCATGAACTGGAAAAATAAAAATAATCTTAATTCTAACCAATATAGAAATTATCTATTAGATTACATTAGTCTTGATACAGCCTCTGCCACCACATCAGATCAATTGCTCTGGGCTCCTTTGATCAGCTCCATCACCTAGTGGGGGTGGGGGGTCATAGTTTGGTCCCGCCTTCACTGTTGTGATTGGTGTGGGGGTAGGGACAGGCTTAGGGCGTCGGGGGGTTCCCCGGAGGCATCTTCCTTGGGGGGCTCAACCCGGGGTAGCGGTCGTGTCCGGTTAGGGGCTCTGTTGGCTCTCAGGTGACTGTTTCCTCGCGGCTGCGTGCAGCGGGGCTAGGGGAGGGTCTGTGCTGACGGACGTGGGTTACTGACCTGGTAGCCTGGCTGCCCCTGGGTGGGTCCGGGATGGGCGTGAGGTTCTGGGGGCGCTCCGTCTCTGGGCTGGGACCCGGACCGGGCCTCGGGGGCTTGGGTCCTGGTTGGTGTGTTGCCGGGGTTGTGGGCGGGTGGGTGCATGGGGGCCCAGCCCTGGAGCAGGGTGCCGCCGGTGCGTCGAGCCACCTGGGGGGCTCTTCAACTGGTGGGGGAGATTGTCACATCTTGCAGGAGCTTTCCTCTCCTCAGGAGCTCTCTCTGCAGGAGGGGGAGATACAGGAGAGGTGGAGGAAGATCTCAGCCTGGGTGTTTATTGTCTTATGTAGTCTGGAAGATGAGTGGATGGTGGGGTGGGTGCAGTTTTCTCTGTGGTGGGGTTGGGTGGACTGTCCCGGGCTCTGTGGGGCCGGGCGGCGCTGCTGCACTGGGCCCGGTCTGGATGGGCCTGGGCCCCCTTTCCCTGGCGGGTCGCGGAGTATGGGGGTGCCTACTGGGGTCAGCGGGGGAGCTGGCCCCAGGGAGGGGTCACTTGCCCCTCCCTTCCTTCCCTCCCCATCTCCAGCTGCCTCCCTCTTCCCGCTCCACCACAACCACCCACACATGCAGGGCCTTGGAGTAGGGGTATGTCACCAGGGTGCAGAGGAGGCTACCCCCCCCCTCTGTCCCCTTCTGGCTGCCTCTGCCTCAATTTTATCCCACAACTTAGACATTCACATTACTCACACTCTCATTACACATACATATAGGATCTTGGGGGTGGGCACAATCACGGAGTCCAAATTACCATCAGGGTGTACACCCCACCCCTGGCATCGTTGCCCACCTCTCAATTTTAAATACACGTAGACATTGAGGGCTAGCAGGAGGGACCATGCGCTTACCTGCTGCTCTCTGGCAGGTAGCTCCATGCCCTCCTGGGTTTTAAATGCACCTTAGAACACACATGCATCAACATTACAATGAGCGGGTGGAGGGAGGTTTGGAGTCTTCTCTCACCCCCATTCTCTGCGACCTGCTGGAGCGGGGGGGCTAGGAGGAGGAGTTGGCCGTCCGACTGCGGTCTGGAGTGTGGAGCCTTCCTGCTGCTGCGGAGTCGGGGCGGTCTGCCTCCCCCCACCGCAGGGAAAAGGGAAACACCACCTGGGTCTGGGTGCAGTTCCCCCCTCCAGGGGCGGGGGCACCTAGACCCGGTTTGTAGAGTACGCTTGGGGAGTGTGATCGTGTGTACAACGTCTCTTTATGTCTGTCTCCACGTTGGTTGAGTGTGGAGTGAGTGCATATGAGAGCATGAGGGTGGGAATGGATGTTTGTATCTGTGTGTGCCTGTATGTCTGTGTCTATATGTCAGGTTGGGTGTCAGGCGCCACCTCTCTGGGGACATCTCAGGCCCTCCAAGGTTTGGAGGCCTATCTCCCCCTACCACCACTTCCCATGCCAGTGGCGGACTCCCTCAGACATCGGTGCGTTGGTGGTTCTTTGTGTCCGGGGATGGGCGTCCAGGTACACACCGGCTCACTCCTTGGCGGCCGCTTATCGGGGCCTGGAGCCTGGGGCTCGCTCGGGCCACTTCGGAGGTGGGGTGCCCCCGGCCTCTCGGCCTGGGGCTCGGTCACTCAGGCACGGCTGGCTGCCGGCGGAGCTCACGGGCGCGTCACTGCAACTCCCCCTGGCTTCTGCTCCGCGGCTGCTGAGTGAGCCCTCATCTGGGACTCTCCTCAGCTCTTTCTGGGACAGTGGCGCGGCTGCCCCTCTGTTGGTCTTCCTTGGTCTCTTGTGTTCTGGGGGCCTCTGGATGTCTGGAGTTTTGATCTCCTCCATACCTGCTTCATGCCCTGGAGGACGGGGCTGTGGCCCCCCCACACCCTCTAGCAGATTATTACATGAAGGAACCTTTAAAAAAAACAAAAAACAAGCGCGTCCATGCTCACAGGTGTACACACGGGTGATCACACCCACAAACTACACCCTTTTTGGCTCCTACCTCAAAGCACACTGTGTTCTGTTGATCTTATGTGCTGCACAATAATGTTTAATATTTAGTATTTACTGTCATATTCCCATATATCATTGTGATGTTGTTTATTCTATTACTCTTGTTCTCTTCTGCTTGCTTTCTTTTTTCTTTCTCAGCAGGTGATCCAGGTGATTGATATATGCATTTTTTTTCTGCCCATTCTGTTGGTTTTTGGTTTTTGCCCTTCTCCCCCGTCCCTCTTCTCAGCTGTTTCTCTTTCCTCCAGTCAAGTCTGTCCCGTATTCAGTAAGTGAAAATAAAATAAACAATAAAAGGTGAATCAAATGGACCATTACGGCAAGGCTGGGATGGTCAGTTTGGTAAAGTAAATCCGTTGGGCATCTTTCTTTGCCTTTAGACAACAATTCTGATGCAAAAGAGCCAAACGGGACAGGCCAAAAAGAAAAAAAATAAAAATAAAAAATAAAAAAAAAATAAAAAAATAAAAGAAATTGCAAATGAAATCGTGACATGCTTTGGCAATAAAACGAGTTATAGATTTAACCTGTTTCAGATCTAAAGTAACATGGAGTCAGGTTTAGAAATGGGATTACTTTCACGCATGATCTTTAAACACCAATACACTGAGACGGGGGGGTCATTCCACCTATTAGTTCAGTGGCACTGATATACCTCTAAAACAGTTAAAACAGCGCCTCTGTCCTGTAGCCATCTGTCATCAAACATCCCCCTCGTGTGCACACATTTATCTGGGAATGGCACATTAACCACCCATTTTCTTCCTGTCTCTGCGAGGATCGTCTTTACTGATAATGGCCAAAGATTATGCACATTCATTACCATTATCATTAGAATCATCATTATCACGCGCTTTCAGCGGATTTTCTGGAGGTTTTTCTGTAGCACGGTTTGAAAGTGAAAAACAGCTTCTTAATATTAATGTTTTATTCAGTCAGATCAAACTAACCTGCTGGTGCTGTTTTCTCTTTTTTTTAAAAACACAAAAAAACAGGAAAAATTGTTTATTGATTTCTTCTCCATCTCAGTCATCTGTGTTGATTTGACCACTTCTGCATTGTTAGCTGTGTTAGGTTAAAATCACGTCAGCCCAAAAGCTGCTGAGTGACTAAGTGCTTTCTCCACACGATCTGGGACTCTCTCTCTCTCTCTGGTTAATTAAGTAGTAATCAGGTGTGGTGTCTTTACTGCTGATGATAACTGTGCTACCTTTAGAGCCGTGGGGACACAAACTGGGTAATGGAAAAGATTGCTTCAGGTGAAGGAGGATTATTTACAGGATTACCTCTTAAGTCAAAATCAAAACCACAGAGCCAAAGAGAGACAAAGTAGAAAGGAAAAGGCAGATGTAGGAGGTGAATCCTGACGGTGGTTGCCTTAAACAACAATATTCCCCCAGGATTAATGCACAATGCATGGGACACACAACAAGTCCTTTCCTAATTAACTATTGTCTCCTTTAAATAATCCAGGAAGTCCAACAACACAATCTCTCTACACAGGTAGACTCGCATAAATAAAGTCACATTCGAGCGCTTGCTTACCTGGATGTGTGAAGATGTTTCTCACAGTCTTTGCCTTCTGTGGCTACTGCAGAGTTTGGGTGGCTCAGCTCGTATCCTTAGGCTCGGGGTTTCAACAACTGAGTGCATGCCTCCTCTGAGGCTTCTTATAATGGCACACCCCTTCCCTCCTGGCTCAGCCCTCCAGTTCCCCCTCACCTCCCTCCCTTCTCCTGTATATCACCACTCGCATCACCGTAGAGAGCTAGAGAAAGGGGTGGATTCCCCCATTCAGTTACGCACAAACCCCCAGCCATACACACAAACGGTTGGCCCGCGCTGACGCAGGAGGTATTGCCTACGACACCAATTTCATCTTCATCGAGCCAACTGATGAGGCTCTAAAAATATGCATCATCATAAGATTTATCCAGAAGCTCCATATCTAAGGTGTCCATAAAGCCCACGGCCTCGACACCAGCTTCCTGCCGAGGTCAGGGAGACGACGGCACTTTGGATGATTTTTTGACTATGACTTAGAAAAGCAGCGTCACGGATGGAGGGAGAAGGTCACAGGTCGATAAAGTTGTTTAAGCTGGAAAAGAGTAACATAACAAGCCTTTTGTTGGTGGCAGTGGGGCCTTGAACAGTATATTATTTTATGGAACAATGACCAGGGTAAGGCAGTCGACAGGCAGAGCGTGCAGCCAATCAGGGCCTAGAGACAGGTATGAGTCATGGCAGATATTTGGGGCTGGAGCAGGGGGTTGAAGGTTTGTCCCACGGTGCTGAGAGCTTTCTTTTTTCTCTTTTAATTTATGTCGTGTGTTTTGATAAGGTGATAATGATGTCGACAGAAAGAAGAACAATGACATAAAAAGACTGAAACTGGGAAAATTCAATATTGTGGCTGATCTGAAGCAGACGATGTGGCCAGAGGTGACTGGCTGTACTAAAATTGTCCATGGAGCTCCACTGGGTGGGTGTGGTGTGACAGGTTTAAGTTACTCTCCCATTAAACTGACCCACACACTGTAATTTGAAAAAAGAAAATGGTGGTTTGAAGTAAATATTAACTTCCAAGAAGAAGAAGAAGAAGATGGTTCCAGTGGGAATTCTAATAATGTGATGCTGTGCATGAAATGCTGATAATGTTTACCATGTAATGGTTTAACATAAAGACATTTAGCTGTGGCAAATTACAATGACATTTGTTTTGCAAATGTTTGCCTAGCAAACCAATTTTGATCTGATCCTGGTGTCGGATAGAAAGTTACTGAATCATGTCTGAGTCCCTGCCTTCAAAGAGAGTGACAGGAAACTGTGCGCCAAGAAGATGTAATAATAACAATAATCGCTAATCGCTATGCTAGCTATAGACAAGATAGGATGGATATATTCTCAGGATCAATACTGTGGTTCACACAGGACCGCTCCTAGACTCACGTTTCCATTTGCAGTAATGTGTAGGTGTTCTTGGTTCTCCTCTCCCATCCATGGGCAGATGTATAGGCACGGGAAGCACCAGCAAGACCCCAGGAGGTGGGAGGAGCTGGGGCAGAGGTGGGTTACAAAGTGGCTTGCAGATGTGCACAGACTGTGTGCAGGCTAAATCAACTGAAATAATATGAGATATATGTATATCCTGTGTGAGGCATCACTTTGTGAGTTTGTGTTTACTCCGTAATGAAAGTCATCTTGTTGAATGCACTTAGGCCAGAGGGGCCGATATGGCAGCCTCACTTCTGTCTGCCCCAGCTGTGTAGCTGCCTCCACCAGTGTGTGAATGTGAGAGTGAATGAATAGTGGCATTGTAAAGCGCTTTGAGGGTCTCAAAAAGCGCTGTATAAATGCAATCCGTTATTATTATTATTACTTAGGTTCAGGCTCAACGTCGGTCTTTAGCAAAGAGTAAATAATGGGACGTTCCACTCTCACAGCAGTGATCACCTGGCCATGATGAATGTGCAAAGCATATTTTGTGATAATCCATCAAATTGCTGTTGAGATATTTCACCAACTCTGACTTTTGATGGACAGAGGAGGGGCCACCAAAGTCAGGTAGGTTAATCCATCCTGTAACTGTTAGTGCTTCATTCTGGTTATATGTTATGTTTTCTACTGGTAAGACAAATTCCCAGGGCTGTTTTAAATAGTGGGGCCAAATGTTAGAGTTCAGTAGCAGCTGATTATGAACACAATAATTTTGTCTATAAATACATTTCATTGAAGAAAATGACTTTTTTCTTCTTTTTCTGAAGTTCAACACCTGAACTTCCTTTCACGTTGAGCTGCTCTTAGCCTCAGCTTCCTTTGAAAATGTGAAGGCTGACTCTGAACCTGTGTGAGGTCTGATAGTGATGGATGAATTGGGTCTATAGACAGAGCCCTGGGTTAGACTGAGATAAGGAGCCTGGAAGAGCAAGCAGCCTTTTGCAGGGTCTGTCTGTCATTGATATCGTTGTGATCCACCAGCTGTTCAGTGCACATAAACGCCTCCTGTGGTGGCCAAGAAGCAGCGATTACCTTGATGACAAAGAAGGCCAAGCTTGGCACCACATCACATTAAAACCTTAGAAGTCTTTTCTATGTATTGATTTTGATTTGGAAATTTGAAGCCAGTAAAATGAAGCGATATAGGATTTCATCTTACGCGGTGTGTTTGTCCTCTCATGTACACTGCTGTGCTTTTTGAAGCTCTTTTTTTATTCACATTGTCTACAAAATAAATTATTAATTTGTACATACTATTATTTCCTCAGATGATGTGATGTATGCAGTATTTCTGATTTGGAGTAGAGCCAAGTCAGCTCCAGTACTGAAAGAAACCAATTTTATCACTTATTAAACAACAAGGATTAGGAACATAAATAACCCTCCTTAGAAATTGGTTATTGGTGTGGAAACAGCCATAGCTTAGCATTGAAGCTATATACAGTACAGTATAATACAGTATATGGGAGTGATTAGTGCAATAACAGTTGGTTGTTTTATGATGAGTTGCAATGAGATATTGATTGATTGATGTCCACATGCACTCATCATGGGCATGAATGTGGTGATAATTTGGGGCTTTTAATGTTTTCTTTGCACTGTTCTTTTTCCACAATGATTGTACAGCATCTTTAATTACTTTTTACTGTTGACCCCCCCACACAGAGTCGAGGGCTCACCATCCACCGGAAACTGCTGGAAAAACTAACATCAAGTTTTACACCACCAGGGAATGAGCTGGCCATGAAGAAGCCACTGCTCCAGAACTGACACCTTCAAGCTTGACTGACATTTACAGCTGCCCACACGAACAAGACAAAGACCTTCCTGAGAAAAGCTTTATAGTCACACAAGCAAATATTAATCAATTTGGCCACAATGACAATAAGTATGTTTCGAGGCTTTCGAACATAAGAACACGCTACCAACTGTCAGGCATGGAGGTGGTAGCATCATGCTCTGCAGCTGGTTTGCTGTCAGTGGTGCTGGTACACTGCACAGGATGGTTGGAATAATGAAGAAGGAGCACAATCTCCAAAATCTTCACCTCAAGTCACCAGCTAGACAACTGAAGACACAGTTGTTCCTACAGGACAGCGATCGCAAACACACATCAAAACTGGATATGGCCTGGATAAAGCAGGCATAAACGAAGCTTCTGGAATGGTTTTCCTTAAGCCCTGACCTCAAACCTACTGATGTTTGTGGATTATAGTGAGCTCTGTGCCAGGAAACCACGTCCAATAATTCTTCTATTCCCGAAGGTTGTCGTTCGCAGCCAAAATAAATACACTTTGTTTTTTTAAAATAACAAAACATCATCATCACCTCCCAACCCGAGCTTATAAATGTTCACATAAAATGCATTTGTTTTCATTAGGACAAACATTCACTTTCAATTCCTGCACAAGAGCACGTTCAGATGACTTCTTCGAACACCGAGGGAAATATTCGGTGTTAAAAAGGGCAGATGGCGTTAATAACTCCCAAAAGACTCACAGACAGAACCAAGGCCACCACAGGCCAAAGTCACTAAAAGCACAAAGAAAATGTGGCGTGAGCATACTTCATGAAGCACTGAGAAACATTTCACCCACCAGGGTGAAAGGTCAAAGTCTACAAATACACACTTTTGGAGCCAGCCTCAGGTGGCCGTTAGAGGACCTGCAGTTTTTGGCTGTACCACGCTTCACGTGTCTGAACCAAAATACTTTGACCTACAGCAATTTGAGGAAAAAGAAATGACCTCGTTGTCACCCCAGTACAAATAATGGTCTCCACCTGGACACCCCTGTCAAAAATGTCTGGCTTCGTCACTGATAGCTGTGGCCAGAGCTGACCGATGTATGGCTCGTTCATCTCAAGTCAAGCTCCTCCTTCCTTTTTCATCTCATCCAGCGGAGGTGTTTTACCGTCCTCCTTTGCAATGAAACTCAATGATGTGAAACCAAAGGAGGGGGGAACTCTGGGGTGGTTTATGGCAACTCGAGGTTTTCACCTGTCAAGGCACAACTGATTGTTATTAACAGCAGGCCGGAAAATGAATTTTTGCCTGGAAAAGAATTGCATTTCCACCCCAAAAGCCATCGTAATTTTGTGCGGAAGAAGAATTACATCTCAGCTCAGGAAAAATGTGCAGTGTCAACCACCAAATCCTCAGAAAACTTTTATTTCGGGGCGTAAGCATTCACGAGGACATATTTCATTTGTTTGTCTGTATTTATCTCATTGCATAACTCCATCCAGATCACTTTGTTTCAGTCCTGCACAGCTACAAAAGGAGTATTTGAAACCAAGCAAGTGTTCTTTCCTCACGGCCACTATATGCAATCAGCCCAGTGCCAGTAGAAAGACATTTTCTTTACGCAATAAAGACATGAGGATGATGGCAGACGTTTCAATGAAAGGCTGGCTTACGGAGGAGGGAAACCATTATTTGTCAGAGTGACGGCTGTGAAATTGAGTACGGGAAGCTGAGAAGATGTTTACCGATGTTTACTCTTCATGTGGGGAAGCTCGGGATAGACCTCGGGATTAAATTCAAGGGTTTTGACCTCAATCAAGGAAATAATTACTCTTGCCCCTCTGGTTGGTGGACTGCTTAATTAGCAAGCAAAGCCCCCACAGAAATTCCATTAGAGTGAAAGCAGAGGTGATTAAAACTATAATTCTTATTAGACTCATTAGTACCTTTTTGGGGATGCCTGGCATTATTGAATGTGCTGGGAAATTGAATTCATGATGCTTTGTGTGGATTCAGCACGCCCTGTACGGTGTCTTCATCCAGCTATGTAACAAAACAAGTCATATGACAATAGAATAAAGGGCAGAAGTGAAGTGTGACTCACTCCAACTTGCTCAAGTTATGAAGAGTATTCATGATTGGCATCACTGATAAAAGCTATGGATCGCATACACATGCACTTCTGAGCTGCTCTTTTCTTTCACTGTGTGCTTCATTGCAGTGAATCACTATGCTTCCTATTATATTCTCCCCAAAGAACAAAATGCACACACACACCTGCTGTTATCTGTCATCACCACAGTTGCCATGCCTCCGCCAAAAACAGTCGATACTGATGTAGCACCCACTCACTCTACAAGAGTGTATAGGTGTGTGTTTTGTTCACAGGCTCTTTTGTGATTAAATGGAACTGCAGCAAAAAGGGAAGTTTGGTACTTTTGGGGCACTTTTGTTGTTTTTTGGGCAAATTAAATAGGTTGATTACAAAACTGTCCTAATAGACTATTCAGATTCCTCTCTTTAGTAATGTATTCTCAGCACTTCCATCACGTTTGTATTTTTTTAACAAAATGCCTTTCGGTACTGAAAAGCAAGGACTGACAAATAGGTGCAAAACACTTCCGGTCAGGCTTTACTTTTCATTCTCTCTCTGAGCAATTAAAAGCACTAAGAGGGAAAAGGTTTCTGTCATAGTAAATGCAGATGCAAGCTGGCAACGTATCAAAACGTAGAAGGGAAAAACAGCAGAAACCCAAAATAGTCCCAGAGAGAGCCAAAGTACCGGATGGCACATCTAGGAAAACGCAGTCATTGTGATGGAAACCTACGAAACAGTAGACACTGGAAACAGGAGGGCAAAGGAACACAGCTGAAACTAATCAGTACAATAAATGAGACAGGAAGTTAAGCTCAAAGCGAGACACCTGCGGTGTACAAAGAAGCAACGACTTACTCAAGCTTAAAATCAGTTTTCTGTCTCACAAAAGTGACTCTTGTTTTAACTGGTGACATCGCAATGGGAACTTGGAGATCCTAAACACAGCTAGCTTAATCAGAATTCTGTAATTTATGTAAGTGCGTTGCAGATTCTCTGCTGGGGGAATTTGTTTTAAAAGTGCAAGTTGTTAAGGTTTGTCTTACTAAAACCAATGAATTAAGCACAACTGGTACATGACATGGTCACAGGAATATGCTTGTATTGACTTGGTGATGCAGAAAATGCGTAAATGCTGTTATCCTCTAATCTGCTGCAAAGTCTCCTTCACATTGCTACTAAACACAAAGAGTACCTGTTCAGGGCAGGGGTCGGCAACAAGCGGCTCTTTAGTCCTCATAGTGCGGCTCCGCGTGGTTTGGGAAGATAACTTAGAAGTATTTAGCTGAAGTGTAATTTGATTATGTATGTTCTTTTTTTTTTTAACTTGTACTTCTAAATTGGAAGATTATTGTGATAGGGCCTAAATAAATATAAAAATAAAATTATATTCTATTTTTTTTTTTTTCATCGCTCAAAATAAGCGTCACACTCGCGGAAGCCGGTGCACCTCTGCCTCATTTATCGAGACTTTCAACCCCAGGTAAGCCAGTTATGGATCTTCGGATCCACATTATGTCAGCAGCTCCACCGTGAACTGTGTTAAAAACAAACACGCTCACGCCTCACAGACGACAGCTTACAGTCCTGTAACGATGAAGTGACTTCGTACAGCCCCGACCTGCAGACGCTGTGCGCAGAGGTTCAGGAGCAGAAGTCCCGTTGTAAACATATCACGGCAGACCCGACGATGTTTGCATGAACAGGCTTTTCAGCATCTCTTTATTGACCACTTTTCACACACGGTTGCTGTGCGCACACAGCCGGCTGTAGCTTTGCAGCTCACAGCCCGACACATACCAACAACAGCAGAGAGAGCACAGACGTTAAGGCGGCGAGGCGTGATTGCGGGTGCCGCTCAGGTGCGTCCGCCTCCCCTGCAGCGGCGCTGCAGACCACGCCCCGCCACACCCATTAACCAGGTAAAATACATATTTAGGCAGAATTTTGCAAATATCTATTTTTCTTTTTTTTTTTTTCAGCAGCATCGAGCTTTTTTCCAATTATTTTTTTTAAAAGTCAGGTCAAGGCTCCAAAAGCCCAAAGGCGATATGAGGGGGGCGGCTCACAGCAGGTTTTGTTTGCTGGGTCATTTTAGTTCAGCTTTCCTTTTGCTATATTTCTTTAAGAGATCAAAATGTGTTAATTACATAAATAAAATGTAATTTTCTCTGTAGCACTTCATGGATTTCATAAGAAACACACCTTAGTTGTTCACACAAAGCATAAAGGTTAAAAACAATATATACAGTGTTATCTTCATTTTAGATGTCAAAAAGTATCCCAGTGTTTTCTTTTGCGTGGAAACTGGCTCCAAATGGCTCTTTGGGTGCTAAAGGTTGCAGACCCCTGGCTCAGGGGATGTTAAACTGGTGGGCCATAGACCAGTAAACCCACATAATAAATGTATAAAATTATAGTTTTTGTTAATTTACTATAGATGTACTAATAGCAAACAAACAGCAACTTTCCTGTCATTTAACTGTTTATCTGTTATTTAATTCATAGGTGTAGTATGAATGGCAATGAGTGGGCAGTCTTTATCAACAGCAACTTGTAAAAATACAGTTAAAACTTCCAAATCTGCTTCACATTTTCTAAGGCTGTGGAATGGGCCAGATTGGAGTCTTCACTGGGCTCATTCTGGCCCCCAGGCCTTATGTATGACACCCCTGGTTTAAGAACTTAAGTTTCAGGGCTCTAATGTCCAACCATAAACAGAAGCCATGAGAGCACACTCAGCGATAACAAAATGTGCAGAAATTAAAATATTTGTTTTACTGCTCTGTGTAATAAATCCCAGGATGAATGATTTTCAGCAGCATTAAGCTGCTCTCGTATTTGCACATTTCTTTCTATTCTTTGTAGATTTTTAATCACCATTTTATCATCACCATCTGAGAAAAAGTCAGGCTCTGATAATATTAAAATAATATAAACATACAGTCACAAGTCATACAGTTGTGACTTTATAACTGCTGATTTCTAATCAATAGCATAACCTGGTCTAGGGTGGGCTGGGCTCGCAGCACGAACTACCATAAGAAACAAACCACGTTTGTATTACAGGAAACCCGGGCTTAACCTTTGGGACATATGCAGGGCCTCATTCCAGGAAGCAGGTTTAGTGAAGTTAGCTCATCCTGGAAGGAGGGAAACTCTGGGTTTTCTGGTTCAGAAAGAGCTCCAGTCAGTTACCAAACAGTTACCAGGGTAAGAGACTCTGTAAGCCTGACCTGGAATGCTGAATGGTTTTCTTCAGTAAACTTTGAGGTTTGTCTGACTCCTTCCTTCCTGTTGCACCAGAAGCAGCTGACTGACTGCTGGCTTCATTTCTTCACTCATGAAGTTCCTCTGAAAGCTCAGAGGGAATTCATTTTACCTCTACTCAATCATTTACTAATCAGACTCAGAGCATAGACATTAATAACATCTGATTTATTATTCACTCAGAATAAATCGATATCTTTCTTATTCTGTGACTCTGTGGGCAGCAGCTGTCAGAACGTCATTCTTTTGCACAGGAAACGTTTAGTGTATGTTAGCGATTGCTGTTTAAATAAAACATACCTGCATAAAGCTTTAGACAACACCCTGTGTGATGATGACTTATGCCATGTTGTAATCGGTCACATAACCTCTGTCACACTTGGGATTTTGGAGTTCATGTGAATCTTTGAGGCTGAAACGATTTTCAGACTAAAACAGCATTTCATTTATTTTAAAGTTGCTTCTGAAATGCAGCCGCAGACCGTCCGACGAGCTTCTCGACATTCTCAAAGATTGAGATTCAGTCATTAAACGATGCCCAACAACATTTTGAAATGGTGCATTTGTCCATTTGTGAGTTCTGTGCATGCGACTTTGCCACACTGATACTGATAAGTTCTACCCACACTGACTTTGTTTGCTGTTTACAGATTTTGTTGGATCAAACACAAAGAACACCAGAACCGTATTTAAATGAGCTATTTGTAACTGCTAACCGAATTTTTTTGCGTTTACACAGACAAATTCTTTTGTTGTTCGTTCAAATAAAAGCTCCATCTGGGCCTTCGTTTTCATTATTTACCTAAATAATGGTGTCCGTTTTTGACGTAACAAATTCCCTGTCTGAACTCCAACGTGGGCGGGGCTCGGACAATTCGAATCACATTACACGTCTCGGACTTGGCGCTCAACCAATCACAACGCGGTACTGAGGTTTCTTAGCCAATGACGATGCGTGTATAGGCAGAGCGGGATGTTCCGAAACTTAGACACGGAAGTTTGTGACGTTTTCGTCTGCGTTTCCTGTGTGTGTCATAAACAACAACAAAGAAACTCGTATTTGTTGAACATGGTTTCGTGTAAAGTGCCTCCAGTTGAATAAACGGAGGATTCAAGGCGTTCCGTCGCTCATAAAAGAAGCTGAAGTGTTCCGGGTAAGTCGGAAATCAAAGTAGGAAGAGCTTCGTGTTTCGATGCCCTTTTAAACCACAGACTGCGCCATGTTAAACGCGCCGTCGGTTACCACCTTCATACGGTCAGTCGGAAGCGTTATTGTCTGTAATATACGGTTCATGATTGTTCTTCAGTTAAGCTTTATTTTAAGATTTATTATGTTGACTCGTTACGAACCTGAACGTCAACTTGAGGTTAGTATTTTCTCCTGTCATAAGCTACGATATGGATAAATGTAACGCTTGCTTACTATATTAAAGCGCTGTTTACGGTGTGTATATATATTAATTGTATAACATTAATCTGTGTTTGTCAGGAGACACAGCAGCTTCCGGGAGAGATGGAGGAGCTCTACACCTTAGAGAGGGAGGTGGGACGAGGCAGTTACGGCGTGGTGTTTGAGGGCCGTATGGCCAAAACTGGACAGAAGGTGGCTATTAAGCGGCTGCCCTGCAGCAACCCAGAGTGTATTGAACTCTACTTGCAAGAGCTGTGGGCCATGAGAACCACAGCCAGGAACCACGTCAATGTCATTGCACTGCACAGCTGCCTCCTGCAGACGGGGTCCAGGAGCCTGAAGACCTTAAAACCAGGGAAACTGCCCCTGCGTCTGGTTGAGAGCGTGCTCAAAGGAAGTGTGGTCACAGCAAAGCAAAGTCAGGAAAGGACCAATCCTCAGTCTAACACCAGGAGGACAAACTCTGGCTTCAGACTGCAGGACAGGACTAACACTGTGCAGGCCAGAGCTCATCTCCATAACAAGGATGAATCAAATGCATCTGATTCCACAACCCCTCAAAGGCCTCAGAGCAGAGTCAGGAAGAGACCGGCCCCGAGGGAGGAAGAGCAGACTGCGCCGCTGCGCTGCTTGGCCCTATGGCTCGTGATGGAGTACTGTGATGGAGGAGACTTGAATCAGTACCTGCTCTCCAGGCCCCCAGATGCTCAGCGTAACCACAGCGTGGTGCAACAGCTGTGCAGCGCCGTGGCCTTCCTACATAGCCTGGGAATCACCCACCGGGACCTGAAACCTGACAATGTGCTGGTGTGTGTGACACCAAAAGGCCCCGTCGTCAAGGTGGGCAGATGTGACGGTGTTTATCTCAGATCAAGTGGCGTCAAGCTTTGTTTGAAAAGTCACACTGTTCAAATTTGAAGGCACATTAGTGCTTAATAGTTCTGCTCTCTGAGGGGGTGTTTGCTTTTCACAGCAGCAGTCTGCTTGAGACGCAATTAACATAAGAAAGTAAAATATGAAGAAAACAATTGGAAACAAAATTGCTCTACTGACCTCTTTATAGCTAAGCAATGAACACATTATATACAAAGCAGAGGGAAAATATTTATGGCACAGCAGTGCAGCCAGGAAGTGAGATTCTACTGAAAGTCAAATCACAGATCAAGTGTTCGTGTAAATCCATGTAAACCCAAACAAGCCAGATTATCTGGTGAGTTTTTATCTTTATATGTGGAACAAATGAAACTCTAAATTAAGATGCAGCTACAGGTTGCTTTCATTGTTTGTTGATCTGCCACTTACATCTCTACAGAACATCAGAAAGTCATGAAGCATGTCCAGCCAAAAGTGATGTCCTCACATGTAAAGAGCACTCTACCAACATTGACTCATCATTCTGTAATGATCAGACCTTACGTATCTTTGTAAATCATCTTAGATGCGTGGATGAGTCTTGATGAAACTTTGGCCACTGTGACTGCCAACATCTCTTTGGTGCTTACAAATATTTTTACTCATCCCACACATTGTTCGATCAAGCACCAAATAAAAGTGTCACTGTATAGAATACAAAGTCAGATTAGAGTAGCGTGTCACGATATAATATAAATCAGGGGTCCCCAATCCACGAGGGCCGGTGTCCCTGCAGGTTTTAGATCTCACCCTGGGTCAACACACCTGAATCACATGATTAGTTCATTACCAGGCGTCTGGAGAACTTCAAGATGGTTATTTATCCATTTAAATCAGCTGTGATGGATCAAGGACACACATCTAAAACCTGCAGGGACACCGGCCCTCGTGGACTGGGATTAGGGACCCTGATATAAATGATCATAGCATATGTATGTTTCCCATCTTCCCAATGGTTGATTAATTTTCTACCAGTTGGCTAGTAGGAAAAAAAACTTTGTGTGCCAGCTTTTCTTTCCTTTTCTTTTTTGTTCTAAGCCAGATATTAAAAGTAAAGGACAGCGCTTTTTACTGTCCTTCTAAAACCAGGGGTAGGCAACTCCAGGCCTCGAGGGCCGGTGTCCTGCAGGTTTTAGATGTTTCCTTGATCCATCACAGCTGATTTAAAGGGCTAAACGACTCCTCAGCATTTCTGAAGTTCTCCAGAGGCCTGGTAATGAACTAATCATTTGATTCAGGTGTGTTAACCCAGGGTGAGATCTAAAGCCTGCAGGACACTGGCCCTCGAGGCCTGGAGTTGCCTACCCCTGTTCTAAAACTATTGGTGGCACATTGATGAGACTAAACCCAAGCTTTAAGCTAACCGAAGGCGTGCTGGTTTTTCTTTTTCTTCTTTAACCCCGAGGTGGCAGATTTTGGTCTGAGCAAAATGAGTGAGGGCTCCGTGGATGGCGGCCTGACCAGACAGCACTTCTCCTCCACCTGTGGTTCGGACTTCTACATGGCTCCAGAGGTGTGGGGCGGGCTGACCTACACGGCCCAGGCAGACATATTCTCTCTGGGCGTGATGTTTTGGGCGGTCCTGGAGAGAATCACCTTTCTGGAAGAAGGGACGACTCAGGAACAACTGGGTAAGCGTCTCGCTGAGAGAAGACGTCACCATAAGCCTCTGCCTCACTATTTGGCGCACTCGCAGGAAGGTGGGAAAGGTTGAGTGTGCGGTCAGCCTGGTGATGATGCATCGCGCTGAATCCAGTTTGCCTTAATTAAGTGGCACATATTAAAAATGTCAGCTGCTATACATCATTCATTTATCAAGCATGGATGGTACGATCATAGATCTAAATAGCAAAAAGATGAATGATGATTTATGCAATGCTGATGTGGATTATAGTACCTTGTATTTTAATACAAGCTGACATTATGTAATTCAGCCTTCCATCTTATTAAGAATTTGAGAAATCTGCGTGTTCGTCCATTCTCTCATCTTTGCTCCAGACCTGAGAAAGTTTTAATGATCGCTGGTTCTCTGCAGTGACTGCTGCCCACTCCACTCAGTAAGAGCCATAATAAGAGGGAGATGCAGCATTCAGAAATAAACTGAGATCTCTGAATCCCACAACAGCAAAGTGGTGACAGTGTAACTTTCAGGAGAAATAAAAGCACTTTTAAAAACGATATTTTGTGGAAAGGTTAGCAAACTTTGATTTGACTTTGACTGCATGATTCGTAAAAAAATGTACAAACTTCAGACTCCAGCTTTCTTTCTGCCAGCTCCTCCTAATAATAGCATATAAAACGATATCAAATATAAGTCATATATTTGGATGTGTGACGCGTAACTTAACACAGCGGTCCCCAACCCCCGGCCCACGGACCGGTTTGGTAGCGGGCCGCGAGAGTTGAGGCTCGGGTGTGAAATTGATGGTTTTCAGGGTTTTTATCATTAACTCTGTTTCCCTGGGTCTTTCCCGTGTCGTAGTTGTGCGTCTTATTTTGAAAGAAATGTTTATGCGTTACCATAGCGACAAGAGAGCATTAAGGGGCGGAGAGGACGTTACTCTCGATGTTGTTGGCGCATTTCAGGAGGACGCTGCTAATAAATTCAATTCAATCTTTATTGGCAGACTTCATGTCCATAAAAACAAGACAAGAAACACACACACAACTCCCCCCCACCCCCCACAACACAAGGTATAAACCGCTAAATATATATATGTATATAAATAAGTATATAAAGCATTTGTAAAAATATAAAACCATAATATACATAAAACACAATTACTTAAAATAAATCAATAAATACACAAACACTTTAACCAGTGCTTTCTGAGACTGGATGAGTAACGGGAACCACTCAGTGTCGGATCTGTAAGTGCTAAAATTATACTGTTACTCGAACCATCCAGTCGTTCTCTAAAATTGAACATTAACTTTCTTAAAAGTGCTTTAAAAGTCCAAACACTCACAGCTACAAACATCTGGCTGGCACTACCACTTCTAGGTATCCTGCAAAGGATTCTCATTGCATCATTATATGCAACATGCAGCTTCTGCATGCTACATTGTTTGTAGGATGACCACAAGGGGGCAGTATATAGCGTGTGCAATACGCTTTAAACAAAGCCACTTTAACTGGAAGTGAACAAAAGCTGAATTTGCCTGCACATAGAGCTTACACCGCTGTCTGTATATGTCATCATCATCATTCATTTGCTCAGTAATAAAGTGACCGAGGTATTTCACCTTTTTAAGAACTTCAAGAGTTTTTGGGACAGTTTAAACAAAGGGAAATTTAGCTGTTTATCCTGCTTGGTTCTACATATCAAAACAGCACTTTTAGCAGCATTGTACTCAATGTCATATTGCACACCATATTCAGTACAGACATTGAGAAGATCCTGTAACCCAGCACTGCTTGGACTAAAAACAACCAGGTCATCTGCATACATGAGATGATTTATCAGTGCTTTACTTAATATACACCCAGTGTTACAGGCTCTCAGCTGTATGGACAAATCATCAACATATAGATTAAATAAAATTGGAGACAAAATCCCACCCTGTCTGACACCAAAGGGGGCAGAAATACTGCTTCCCCATTTAACCTGCATGTTCTGATGAGCGTACCAGTAAGAGAGAATCCTCGCCATGTATTGAGGAACTCCCCGTCTCTTCAGTTTATCAAAAAGTTTTCTGTGGTTCACTCGATCAAAAGCCTTAGAGGCATCAATGAAACACGAGGACAGATGAATTTTTAGCCCTGTACAAACTGACTATTTCCTTGAGTGCATATATGCACATGTCAGTGCCGTGCTTTGGTTTGAAGCCAAACTGATTATCCAGAGAAGAGATGAACACACTAACTCTGTCAAACACAATCTCTGATCTGAGAGGTTTTGTGGTCAGCAGCAGCTCAGTCGGTGGTTCCAAGTTTTACACGAATGAGTCCTCAGTCTGTTGCTACAGCTTTAAAGACGATTGCCTATATTTTCCTAAGTGGCAGATGAGTTGGTATTTGTGTATGACAACATAATTTGTCCTTCTCGTACGTCAGCATTGTCATCAAACTCTGATGCCGTGGCACTGGAAGTATAACGTCTCCAAAGTTGTTGGCAGTTCGATTCGAGCAGAGGAGGGCACCGAGCCATGCGCTGGAGCTCCGCAGTGAGATTTTAATTTCTTTTCTTGATGTCTCGTCAGAAACCCGCGTGGCCGTCGGATGGTGCAGCGTCTCGACGTACAATAACACAGAGCGCTGCTCTGCTCTCAGAGAGTAATGAAATGGCTGCAACACTGACGTCTCATTTTGTTCGCACAAACCCGATTCTGCTCAGAGGAGACCGAGCAGCGGGGCGATGTGAAGCATTATCCCCCAGTTTAGTGCCCGAGAACTTCCCTGAGTCGTTGATGTTTATGCTGAAAGAAGATGCTTACAATTGGAGAGTCGTGTGAGTGGATCATTTTTCCCTTTAATAAAAAAAGTAGAGTTTAGCAGCTCAGCTATCACAAAGAGAAAACCGAGAGATTCAACTGAAGGTGTTTCAAAGGTAGAAATAACGCTCCATTATTTAACTTTAGCGTGTCTGAGGATGTGCACGCCCACATGCTTACACAACGATCCAGGGGAGCGGAGAGGAGCCAATCACAGAAAAGCCAGACTCAGCCTCCTGTGCTTTAGGCCTGGAAAGCCTTCATGGCGTTTTGCTCAGTCAGGTTAGGCAATGATTTGCTGGGCTCTGACTCGGGCCAGCGTTACTCAGACTTCAGTGTTGACCTCAGGCTTTTATGAACAATGTGTCACCTTAGGGTCCTCTGTGATTTTGGTCACACTACCTCAAAAACCTGGTGTTGAGCTAAAGTACCAACCGATGCTTTTCAAATGACTTTTTAAAATTTTTGCAGCACATGTGTTTCAGTGATGCGGCTTTATTAGTTTCCCTCCATTAATCTCATTTTTCTGTTAGTTAATGTAGTTGTCTTATGTCTAATGATGACGAATGACCAGTTCAAGTGAGTTCACAGTTTTATCTTATGGTTTCTTGATTACACTTATCAAAATCTTCTGGTGCAAAAGGAAGAAAAGAAGCTCAAATATTTCAACTTTGATTCTGAAGATCAGAGGCAGGAAGTTCTTTCTGCTCATGGGTTAGGATCATGTTCAGCCTACAGAAGCAAGCACATACACTTGTATGTAATGACACCTGTGGACAGGTCGGGCTGAAATATACTGAACACCTTTCAAAGTGTTGACATCATGTAGTGACCAAATCACAGTCTGTGAACACATTTAAACATGAAAACACTCGTTTCACCATCCGTGTGTCTAAATCTTTTTTAATGTAAACAGTTATTGTTAAAGTGAGGTGCAGGAAGTGTTTGCATCCAAGGAAACTGACGTGTGACAGGATTACTGTCCGTGGAGTCAGAGCTAGAACCTTTACGGGTTTCCGTCATCTTGGGGTCATGTTAGCTAAACCTTGGAGTAGGGCCCGGTGCCTGAACGTCATCTCATCTTTGCTAATAATGATCCGACTCTTACGCCGTAGCACTCTAAGCCAGACTGATTACACTTGATGCTGTGTCACAGGGCCAATCAGAGCCCTCAGTTCATCATGTGATGCTTGATGGATTGTTCCTGTGAAGGAGTAATGCTGGCCCTGAGCTCTTATTGAATCTCCATTTTCTTTGTAAAGGACCCATACATAAGAAATGTCACACAAGCTTTTTATCACATGCATACTAACAGTCTGCCACATGCAGACACATAGAAGGGAAATAGTTTTACTGAGCCATCCACAAATAGTCTCCACAAAGAGAGCAATTTATGAGAGCTAAGAAAATCACAGCGTCAATTTAATTTAAACACTTTTGTGTTCCACGTTTTTCCTTGTCATTTAATTGTAATTATGTTGTTTCTGATTAGTCCATGAATGACTCATTAATAAAGTGTGTCTCGTCGTGCTCTGAACATCTTGCACACCCTGTTAGTAATTCCTGGTAATATTCCACGCCAGCTTCTCAAAGTCACTGAGGTCTGAGGCGCTCTGCCGTGTCATACTACCCGTCTTCCTCCCCGTTTCCCCTTCAGGCGCCTACGTGTGCAAGGGACGCTCAGGCTGGCTGATGCCGCTGGGAGAGGCTCTGTGGGAGAATGCAGAGCTCCAGCTGTGCATCCCGACGAAGTTTAAGAGAGCGCCCCCGCTGCCGCCCCCTCCCGGCCCTGCCACGTGCGCCCTGCTTTCAGAGATGCTCGCCTCAAACCCGGACGCCCGGCCGACGGCTGACCAGCTGGGGGCCAGGGTGCGCTCCGCTCTGAGAGAGGACTCCCACTGACACAGAGTACACTTGAAAGACTGTAATGGGCTGAACGACAGTAAGGAGCCCAGACTGCAGTTCGTCCTGTTTGTTTAAAGGTTTTTTAATTCCACATTATTATTATTATTATTATTATTATTAATTTAGCCTAGGTATGGCTCTACTGAGCTATAAGGCCCCCAGGACAGCTGGGGGCCGGCGGAGCTCACGGGCGCGTCACTGCAACTCCCCCTGGCTTCTGCTCCGCGGCTGCTGGGCGAGCCCTCATCTGGGACTCTCCTCAGCTCTTACTGGAACAGTGGCGCGGCTGCCCCTCTGTTGGTCTTCCATGGTCTCTTGTGTTCTGGGGGCCTCTGGATGTCTGGAGTTTTGGTCTCCTCCATACCCGCTTCACACCCTGGAGGACGGGGCTGTGGCCCCCCCACACTCCCTAGCAGATCATTACATGGAGAAACCTTTGGAATGCAAGCATGCTGATCCACACAGGTATGCACACATGGGTATTCACAGACGCGGACTAAAGCTTTCTTGGCTGCTGCCTCAAAGCACACTGTGCGCTGTCTATCTTGCGTGCTGCACAATATTGTTTATTACTTAGTAAATACTGATATCTATGACTAGCTAGTTTATTGTGATGGTGCTTTGTTTTCTCTATTATTATGTTGCTCTTTGTTGTTTGCTGTCTCCTCTGTTTGTTTGTTTGTTTGTTTGTTTGTTTGTTTTTTTTTCTCTCCATACAGGTGACCCAGGAGTTTTTTTTCTTTTTGTCTCTCTTCCCCCCCCTTCTCACCGTCTCTTCTCCCCTTTGGTTTTCTTTCTTTCTCTCCCCCTCTCTCTCTCATTCATTCCCCCTGTCCTATTTATTAAAAAAAAAAAAAAAAAAAAAAAAAATGACAAAGGATGAACTGAAGCTCTGCCATCACGTAATGTCGCATACTGCTGTTTCTGATGTCATTTATAAAAAAAAAAAAAAAAAAAAAAAAAAAAAAAGGACATAAAAGTAGTAGGCTTAAATCTGTAGCGTGGGTCGGACTACATAATGCTGTGTGTGCTGAAATAACTCTGTGATACTATTTTTGTGTCTAAGCTGTAATGTTTCAGTTTATGCTGTTATATATTTTCACAAAGGTGTGTGTGGACATGATTTTAATACTCAGTTTCACTCAAACGTTCTCACCTCAAATCTTCAGAACAAAATGTCTATTTATTCTTCTGTTTTAGTGAAATATAACCTTTGTATACGTCAGTTTACTTACTCTGAGGCACTTAGCGTCTTTTTTCCTGCCTGTGTGCATTCAAACATTAATATTTGAGTTTGTAATTTGTAAATATTTCTTCTTCATTTCACGTGTTTGCTTTGAGTTAGTGACGCCGTCAGCTGTTTACAGGATTTTCAAACTTGTGTCATATCTGCTGCACAGCACAAGGCTCGCTGTGACGGACGGTCGCTAACGTCTCCTCCTGAACAGGAAATTAAAGCCAGGCATGTGGATTGTTGCTGATCATATCCACGCAGTGTTCACTCTGTTTATTAGTGATCATCAGTCTCAGTCACATGCGTGGATGAATGGAGATCGATTATAACATCAACTGTGTCCTAAATTTCTTGTTAATCTCATGTAATTTAAATAAAGATGGATTTATAACCTCTTTAATCAGTGGAAAAGGGAATTTTTATTCATGTAAAATTCATGCTTGCAGTGTAGTTAAAGTCAAACATTGACCTGTGGAATAAATGAACTCTTTGCTCAATAAGGCTGTTACACCGAGCGCACGGAGACTCGGACATTAGAGGGAAGTAGTATGGGCTCAAAATGTGGTCATAAATATTTTGTACTTGTAAATCAGCTTTGTATCTGTGAAAAGATTTGTGTGTGGACTTAGCCCCAAAAAACCCCTGCAAGTTACAAGTACGAATTTTGGCCCTATTTTTCTTCCTTTCATCTGATTGGTCAATGTCATGTCAATCACAAATGTAACAATCCAATCAGAGAACAGATGGGTTTGGCCGTCGGAAGGCAGCTTTTTTTGAACTGCAGGTCTTTGAAGGAAATAAATGCCCTTTTACATGCCAACCCAGCGTTTTCCTTCATCACCACAAAGGAAAACAGTCTGTGGTCGTCCGAGTTTGGTGATTTTTGTGTCACAGGTCTACGTGTTTAATATAGGGACTACCACAGCCTTTTCAACAGTGCTGCGGAACGCAGGGTGGGGGCGGGCAGTGTTTTGTAAATGACAGTCTTCATTACAAAGCTTTCTTCGTTATGAATTAGCATACATGTTTTTACATTTGAAGAACTAGCAAAAAAACCAAACTCTTGTAGAGGACATAAAGTCAGAGATAGAAACGACAAGGAGCAGGTGCATCTAGTACAGGTAGAGCTGCTGCAAAAACCCACAGAGCCCAGCAGCCAGCAACAAATTCTGGATCCTTTGCTTTTAGTTAGCAGTTAGCATTAGCAGCACATCCTGCTCTGATGTGAAAGGACTTTTATGCTGCGCACTGTGACTCACAGCAATGGTCCTGGGTCAGCCCTGACTTTGTGTTAAACTAATCCTAAAGTAATAACGGTATTTCTAACCACTGATATACCACAACTTTTTCCTTTCAACAGCTACTGAAAGTTAGGGGACCTAGCTGCTATTGGATATTTATATAGAGATCCTCCAGCTTCAAACTGGATTACCCTTCAAGGACCTGCAGTTCAAAAAAAGCGCCCCTCCGACAGCCAAACCCATCTGCTCTCTGATTGGATTGTTACATTTGTGATTGACATGACATTGGCCAATCAGATGAAAGGAAGAAAAATAGGGTCAAAATTCGTACTTGTAACTTGCAGGGTTTTTTTTGACTAAGTCCACACACAAATCTTTTTTACGCACGCACAAATTCTTTTTACACATACGAAACTGATTTACAAGTACAAAATATTTATGACCACATTTTGAGCCCATAAAGTAGCGATTTAAGCTAGTGAGGTGACGGTCAGCGCCTGCGCTCAGCGAGGTTGTCTGTGACAGAGGCCAGTACATCACAAACACGACCTTTGAATGCTTGTCCACAGAGGTTGTAGAGGACGGATCGCTCCGGCTCATCACCACAGAACCTGTGCAGGTGGAACATTAAATGTCTTCTGCACGAATCCCCAAAACAGAATCACAAACACCGGCTACGTTATCAAGTAAACCCAGCCACTGAGTAAACCTGTGCAACTGCTTGCCAACGCATATCTAATCAGCCAATCACGTGGCAGCAATTCAATAAATTCAGGAATGTAGACGTCATTAAGCAAACCTGCAGAAGTTCTGTTTGAACCACGGAGTGCAGAAGCGCATCTCTAAATGCATTTAACTTTGAGTCCACATGCAGTTTACACAGAGCATATGTGAAAATGTTGCTGAGAACACGTCTCAAATTTCGCTACTATTCACATGATGGATCAGAATTTGGCATGAACAAAAGTATGGATCCGTCCTGCCTTTTATTTAAAGCAGGGGTCAGCAACCTTTCTGATGATGAGTGCCATCTAGTGTCGCATTAACTGGTATTAACTCAGCCAGTTAATGCGATGCAAACCCAGCTGCTCATTAAAGCTTTCTGGTTTGATCAGTCTCGAGTCTTCGGATGTATCCGTGTATTTCCGCGGTGCTGATGCTGCGCTGAGCGGACAGCTGCTGAAGCATTTGAAGTGTCTGAATGTGGAAATTTCAACATCGCTCGAAAAAACTGCCAGCTAGCAACGTCCCTCTCAGTTATTTTTAGCCAATTACAAGTTGAATCTGGTAGTTGGGGTTGTTAGCTAAGATACCGTCATTAAGAAACGGCACAACTAATGTGTGTATGCGAGTTAATTTGCGATGTGCACCGCTGGCCCGGCCATTTATTTTTTAATGCACCTTCTCAGATTAACTCACTGCGTGTCGTGCCCAGGGCTGGACTGGGACAAAGAATCGGCCCGGGCATTTTGACGAGAGACCGGCCCCCCATAAAGCCTTTGAATGCAAACGCTGTTGTGACAGTGATGCACGCTGTCTTGTTGGTATATGTATGATTTCTATACATTTTACATCAGATAAAAACTTTGGTTGTAAGACTCAGATAATTATTTATTAAAAGTGAGATATTTTAAATGAGAATAAGAAAGAAAAGTATTTCTTTGTGCCCCCCTCTCCCTGTTAATGCCCTACCTGCCCCCCTGACAACACTTTGCTAGATCCGCCCCTGCACAGTTACCAGCTGTCAGCTACATAGAAAAGGATCCTGGTGTTATTTGTCTCTCAGAAACAGTTCATAACTTCAACTCATTCATGTCACCTAAAAGGTAAACCTGTTTCTCCATCACCTGTTCAGCTCTGATGATTCAGTAAGGACATCTCCTGGTTTCATCCTCATGTTTCCCTCTCACCACATATCCAAACCGACATCATGACCAGCAGCTTTACAGCTGTGGCTCCAGCAAACATCAGCTGATACTAGAAATTAATATTAAATAAATTCTAACAACAGCTGATCAAGCTTAAACGTGCTGCTGTTGTTTAGCGCGACATCCGCTGGTTTCCTCTTTCTGGCGCAAAGTGGGCGATAAACAAACAAGAGAGAAAAGCCGATCAGCTGATCATTGATCAGTTTCATGATTGAAGTAGAAACAGGAGAGGGAGGGGGAGAGAATGAGAGAAGAAGAGGTCGCTGACAGCGTAATGACGCAGAATAAATCCAGCTTTGTGTCTTTTTCCATCCTAGCTGAAGAAAAAGTCAGCACAACGAAAATAAACTCCACCTAAACTTGGTTTATATCTGACCCAGAGAGACTGCAGGTCATAACTTCTTACCTGAAGTTCAGTTCACCTGACACTCGGACCGGCGGCTGCCTCAGGTCTCTCCTTCTCCTGCCTCGCCTTTCCCTCATCCACCTGCTGGAAGCTCCACCATAGCCACCACCAAACAACTGAGTTATTTTTACAAATCAAAGGAGCTTGCAAAGAAAGGCGTCTGGACTTCTTTAAGTTGCTTGAAGACGTTTCACCTCTCATCCGAGAAGCTTCTTCAGTTCTAAGGTCAAATTCTAAGGTCACATCCTGGGCCATCTGACCTCAGGAATTCACATGATAAGGTGGGGCCAGGTTTCACAATGAGCTCACCTGAAACTCTGGCTGATTGGGACCCACACCCAGTTTCCCACCTTGGCTCAGGCGATTAGAGGATCATCAGGGGTCCTTTTGTCCCTCTGTGGGGGGTTACTCCCACTAGGTTTATATCTGGGACTCTCCACCATTTGACATTAGAACTGAAGAAGCTTCTCGGATGAAGGTGAAACGTCTTCAAGTAACTTAAAGAAGTCCAGACGCTTTTCTTTGCAAGCTCCTTTGACTACGATGACCTGGATGACTGAGAACCTTCACAGACATATTTTTACAAATCTTCCAGCATCTGGCCAATCCACCACCTTTCATTGTTTATACCGTTACTACAAAATAAATAATAATAAGATCATCGGCCCATAAAAACGAAAAATCACCATCGGCCCACCGGGCAAATGCCCGATGGCCAGTCCAGCTATGGACGTGCCATCAGTTAACCCTTCGGCACGCGTGCCCAGGATTGCCGACCCCTGCTCTAAAGGATTCCTTTAGTTGTTCTTTTTGCAAATGCACCAAATCTGGTCCCTCCTAAAGTCCACTTTGGACCACACACTCAGAGTTCTGTGAGCAGCTACCAGATCCTTCGTTTCAAATCCAGTCAAGTGTTGTACAAAAGCAAAATTACTCATGTTGTGTCACTTTTCACGTACACGAGCCAGAGTGTACAGAAACAATTAGAAGTTCAATATTACAGATGGGAACCATAATCTCCAGCTCATATTTATAGCCCACTGCGTCTCAATGTTAACCGATGAAGTTTCAGCAGATGTTAGATGTTATCTTTCATTCCCTCATATGTCTTTACTGAATGACAGTAACATTAGGAGGGAATTTCGTGCTAGACTATCTTTAGACGACGCCAACTTGATTTGGCTAACTTGTACTTGCCAAAGGCTCTTATCCCCCATTACTCAAAATTGGAATTGCATTAGGAAGGGATCAACTTACAGCAAGTGTGGGCTGGAAGAAACATTACAGGCGCACTAACTCTTTCATTGTACTGTGAGTGTTAAAGTTAAAAGCATAAATCTGGAAAAACTTGTTTGACTAAAAAAAATCTCTTAGTTATATTTTTTCCCACAAATTAAGGTTTAAATAAAAACGTGGGAAACACGGGGCTTTGAGCTAAATGCTAACAGCAGAACGTGAACATGTGGTTGAGCTAAGCTTTTGTTGAGACACTCAAGTCTGAGCTGTAAATATCAGCGCCATAAAAATGTGGTCATCCGAGTCATTTTGATTCACTGCTGAGGATGAATTATTTGAATTATTGCATATTTGTTTGTTTTTTAAACTCAGAATTAACTTTTGGTCGAATATTTGAGTCATTCTGACTGGAAACACTTGATGAATTTTGATGAGACTTTGTGGTTCGGCAGAGTGAGCTCAAGCTGGTTTCCAGTTCTCTGCTGAGATTTCGCTTTCTTCTCTCCTACAATGTGAACTCGTGAATGGGATGTAAATAGATTACCACATTGTGATTCAACTTCAATTCATTCACCAGTTCACGATCATATTCACCTCAGGGTAATGCATAATGCATAGACCCTGCAGAATGTGAGAGAGAACCTCAACAATTAGACAATTCACTGTGAGCAACTGTGGGGAGAAAGAACTCCCCTTTGATAGGAAGCAAGCTCTGATAAAGCTCAGGGAGCAGCAGGTGTCTACTGCGACTAGTTGGAGGGCGGAGGTGTATCTGGTGTGTGTTGGTGCATCATCATAACAGCGTTGGTCCCGATCCAGCCAATCAGACATGTTCGTTTTGTTTCTGTAACCATAACGTTGTTTTCTTTATTCATTTTCTTTTATATTATTCTTTTATCATTTACGATGCTCGTGTTGGTTTGCTTGTGATAATGTTTAAGTAGCAAAGTCTTGGCTAATGCTAACTGATGCTCAGACAACACGATGTTGATCCTGGACCAACGTGAAGGATCCTTTTTATAAACACGAGCGTTTGGTACTTAAACTTTTTTTTTTTACATAACTCAGATTCAGAAATGAGAAAAAAAGTTTTGTATTAAAGTTAAATTCATGCCTCAGGTTCTCAGAGGACGTGATAACTTCTGCGTTTGGATCATACAGGACTCTTCATCGTTTAAATACAGCACCTGACTCTTCTGCGTCGGGAGCTCAGCTGAGACAAAACGTTTAAATATTTCCTCACTTCAAATCATATTTTCACTCTCAGTCTGAAAACAGGATTACCGGCCTGCTTCTGTCGTTATTTTTCCACTGCGAGAGTTTAAACAGCTTCACATCCATCTAAAACGGTTTGAAGCTCACCACAGCTCGATGCCTTTCTCATCTCTCACTGTGGTAATGTTAGTGGGCAGTTCTGTAACCTTCAGCCTGCTGCACCTCGGCTCGTGTCGCAGAGAAGATGAGACCCGACTCCGCACAGTGTGGCGGCGCGGGTGGGGGACGAGGAGTCCTTTCAGATTTCACAGCTGATAGAAGGAGTGAACAAGCGTGGAGAGAAAAGCCCGAGTGTGGCGTGTACCTCACTGCGTCAGGACTGCAACACACACAGCGCAGTCACGACACAGCGGCCGCATCCGTTCAGCTCCAGTCGCCCGTGCGGTCGAATCCTACACGAGGCAGAGGTTTCCATGTGAGCCCCCTTTATCGCTATGTTTGATGACAAACGCTTTCCTGTGACTGTGGTTTAAAACAGCAGCCAGGACAGGTACGAGATTTGACCGGAAAGGATTTGTCAAATGAGCTCTCGGCGCGGGTCTGCTACCAACCCCCGGCGATGAGGATCACATTATCAGAGGCTCTGATAGGATGTGACCTTTACCCCTGGAAGCTTTCCACCTTTCTGTGGTTTAGTTTTAACGCCTCAAAGGTCTCCCTGCAACAACAACTCAAAATCTCACAAGCAGTTACTGAAATATACTTTATTGTTCCAGAAAAAGACAAGAAGGCATGACAGAAAACACAAGAAACAGGATTAACTGAGACGCTTTTATGTAACGCTAATATTCAATTTCCTGCCCTACAAATCAAAACAACAGCTGCCCGGCGAGGACGCTTTCCACTGTTTGTTCATCCGCCGCCGTCCGTTAATGAACGCTCCCCTCGTAATGGGTTTCTATGTGATTGCAACATAAACATGATTAACTGGAACCGTGATGCAGGCGTCTCATTCCATCCCAGGCAAACGGTTATTTCACGGATACCCAGATATGCCGATTTTTCTCCGCTGCGCGCACGGATCATTGGAGTGGAATTAAAAATGCCTCGGCAGGTTGGCTCTTGTTCCACGTCAAAGTGAATCAGTGCTGCTTGTTGTGAAAGAGTCTGAGCGGTGCGACCGGGACCCGTGTTTACAGAAAAAGGGGGAGACTCGGAAATGCGCAACTTTAAATAAAAGGCGCCCATATGAGGACACTGTACGTTTAAAGAATCTTAATTTGAACTCAAAACACAAGGCTGGCTTCACCCTAGATAGCGTTCCCTAATTCCTTACATCCTCTCGTACGTCTCCTTATCTTTAAAAAACAGAAGAAATGGAGCAGCGGCGGCCTCTGTGTGCTCCAGATAAAACAAGCCGACCAGCACCGCCTCCGATACTGCAGAACACCATCACATTAATATTCGCGTCCCAGAGTGCTGTTTTGATAAATAAAGTCCGTTTCAGTCCGCTCCCGGCCGGTACAGGTCCTTCACCATATACGGTCCCTCCAGCTCGTAGCCCATCTTCCTGTAGTAGTTCCTTGTTCCTACACCTGCAGGATGAATCACAGCGTTCTCAGTGTCACAGGACCCAAACATTCACATCACCGGCTCCTGATAATCTCTCAGTCTGACACACGCAGTGACATTATTGGCTCGTCACAGATAAATCTGTGTTGTTCACGAGGCCTCAGCACACCGGGCGGGCCCCCTGTTTGATTTGGCAAAGTCTCATCCCGGGATCAAACCAGGGATCCTTCTGTTGTTAGGTGAATGTGTAAACCAGCACTTAAAAAAATAAGTAGTCAGTTATTACAGTGTACAATTCAGTCTCGGCCACATCTTCAAAAACACTTCTCCTCTGCTCCTTCAGATTAAAAGCATCAAATTTCTGGTGAAGGGTAAAGATTTTTCCTCCTTTCACTGTGGTCTCCGTGGTTACAGTTACTAAAGATTGTCTACTTTTACAAACTAAAGTGTTTGTTTTTTCTGTGTCAGAACAGTTCACATCGTCTGCATCGACTCACCTGATATAACAGCCAGTTTGCAGGAGCCGTGCTCATCCCTGGCGATTCTTTCAGCCTCCTCCATCAGCATCATGCCAAACCCCTGCACACGCAACACAAATACAATTGGTTTGAAAACATTCAGAGCTTCTGAGGTTCGGCCGGTGTGGAGAAAAACTCGGAGAGGCTCGGAGCGAAACCGTCACGGGCATATCTGTTGTTGTGTGTGCATGTGTGTGAAAGTGTAAGCCACCTGATGCTGGAACTTGCTCGGGTCTCGGCTGCTCACAGGGACCACGCTGCCATACACGTGCAGCTCACGGACAATGGACACGCCTCCTTTGAGCTCCGGGCGGAAGGACTGTGGAGAGCAGCGGCGCAGCCGCAACAGACCGATCAGGATGTCCTGCTCAGGGTCTTCATAGGAGAGAAAGGTCTCCCAGCCGCTGTTGGCCACATAGTCTCTCCGTATCAGCTCCACCTGCACACAGACATCTGTGTTAGGGAGCATCAGGAAACCACAACGTCTCCTCGGCCCGTCTCACGCTGCGAGTGAGGGCGTCGGTTACCTGGTAAGGTCGGACTTTGTGGTGGATCTCTTGGATGCCTACTTCCCGGGTTCTGACGTCACGACACTGCAGGCGCGCACACACACACACACACACACACACACACACACACACACACACACACACAGAGACGAATTAGAAAGTCCAATCACCTCACAGCTGTTACAGCTCATCAGTATAATGCTCCTGCACATGCAGCTTATATATAAAATAGGGGTGGGGGAAAAATCGATACTGTGTAGTATCGTGATATTTTGTATCGATGCAGGGACAGCAGAAATCGATATTTTGTTACAAAAAGGTTTCTGTGCTCTGACTTCAGAGCATGTTGATCCTTTTTCTGAGCAAGAGTCCTGACATCCCTTCACTGTCCAAATGTGTTTAACTGTTTTTGGCAGCAATAAACATGACAGTTTACTTATTTTAATTTAAGACATGTTTTATTTTAATTACGTTTAAAACTTTTTTATTTAATGTAAAATCATATTTTGTTTTAATTTACTTTCAAGTTCTTCAGTTGCTGAATGGGCTGCATAGTTTTCATAAATAGCTGTAATTGTACCAGATGGTTGCATTCAGTTAAGCTGGACTAGACTGTAATACAAACCGTTCAGTTTGTCAACAATAAAACTGAAATGAGAGAAAGACTGAGTGCGAGACTTTGATATTAGATAAAATTAATATTGATAAAGTTTACCTTTATGGACAGAATCTGAATATCGCAAAATATTTTTAAAAATTGCAATAATATCGTATCGTGCATTAAGTATTGTGATAATATCGTATCGTGGGATGTATGGTGATTCCCACCTCTAATATAAAACAGACTTTTATCATCTCAGATTTCTCACAAGTTAAATGTGGCTCCACGTCTGGACCTGCAGTCTAACTGCACACAGTCACAAAACGATAGACAGGAAGTGTGACTGTGGGCTGCGGTGTTACCTGCTCCTATGCAGATCTAAGCCACGGCTCAAGCCACAGGTGAAACGTTTTCAGAAAGACGCAACACGTCAGCGAGCTGTTGCTGGAGGTGTTACCGTGTTAGACGGTCGTAAGTCACTGATGACAGTATGGAGCCCCATTAGGGATCTGGGGGTGTGGGGGGGCTCGACTGTTTATCTGTGTAAATGGTGATCAGCTGGTTAGCCGAGGCGTGTCCCTGCTGTAATGTGAGGAGCTCTGTCGGCGTGTGCAACACGAATTCAGACCACAGCAATGCCTAAGATCAAACTGGAGCCTCGTTGGCACCGGTCCCTCCTCTGCTCTCAGCAGCTGTCTAAGCACAGATAAAGGGCACTTGCTGTTACCACGGCAACCGCTGTGTCTCCAAATGAACCAGGCCTGAAATCTTACGGATTCGAACTTTAAAGCTTTCTGTTTCAAGGATGGCCAGCTGTGTCTTAAAGGGGACCATTTCTGCTCATTTCCAGCCTCAAAGTTTTATCCTTGGATTCTAGAGGAGCTCAGCGTTGCAGCGGCGAACACGACGCATCCCCGGGTCGAGGCCAGGAGGAGACTCGAGTCCAGTATCAGGAAGCACTGGCTCCAAGCCCGGGTAAAGGGGAGCTATCATCTTTCCTAAAATCAAATGTGCACGTCCATCTGCTACGGTGACCTCTCGGGAATAAGTACCTCACCTGTAGAGTCGCTGCGCGTGACTCCCAGCTCAAACTAATTCGTATTCATCCCGTCTGACACGAGTCGTTTGAGCTCCACCTCCTCACTCGAAGGCCACATTCATTCAGCTGTTCTGCCCTCGAGTGCTCACGGCGGTTTAAAGCCTGAACTACAGACTTCATCACAGCATTAGTTGTGTTTAAAACAGGGAAAGAGTTGAGGTAAACAAAGAGGAGCAGCTTTCTGCAAACCGGCTGGAAAAGTTTGCAGCGTCAACAAGAGAAGGAGGTCAAGTTTGAATAATTTGGCATCACAACATCAGCATAACAGCGCAGAGCTGCGTGTGAGATCGACGCAGCGTGATTCTGGTTCGTAGCCGTGTGTGGAGCTCAGCCAGACAGGCGTGAGGGTAGTTGGTGTTTTTGGGAAGAGCAACGCAGAGCTCTTTCTGTGGTGGCGTTTCAGCTCGGCTCTCGCTGTCTGATAACGGCTGCTTTTTAAATCCAGTCTCTTTAACCCTAGAACACTATCGCTATAAATAGTAACACGATCACTAATGCCGGGTGATTTTTACCCGATATAATATAACCAATGAAAAGTAATCGAATATATCAAAATATGACAACACATGACAAATTAGAGTGGTCTTCTTTTACTTTCAACTGTGCCATGTCTAACAAAATGAAAAATAAAACTCCTAAAACAAAATAATGACTCTGGAAAGCTGGTCTTTGGTCCACCCATTCCTGGGACATTTGAGACTTCCCTGGTGAAGGCACAGGCTCCTCGACACGCAAACAGCTGCAGGGGTGAGAAATCATGTAAATGTATTTTCTCGGGTGTAAATCACCCAGCGATAGTGTTCTAGGGTTAAACGACGCTCTGCAGCTGCTGACTCTCGCATGTGCAGCCCAGCCTGGTGTTTTCAGCTTGGCTGGGCTCGTACCCACGTTCTAATCTACTTTCCAGCATAAATTCAATAAATGCTGAAGGAGGTCGGCTGGGCGGGAGGGTACGCAATTCTGTGCTCCAGCAGTCCTCAGCTACACCTGTGTGGCGTTTTAATCTGTCATCTTACCCACAACAGCTACAGCGGGAAAATTACTCTCACAGTCAGCATTTGCACGTTGGCACTTGTCGCCACTCGAGTTCAACTGTTCTCCCCTTTTGTCGGATCAAATCCCAGCTGGAAAACACCGTTAGCTTCCTCCCTTAAAATAAGCTGACGCACAGCATGTCAGGCCTTATAGTCTCACCTCAGTGCCCATGTCCTTCATCCTGGCCAGTGCCAGCTCTCTCAGGTTGCCGTGCTCCACACCAGAGCTCACCAGCGGCATGGGGATGTCCCTGATGGGCGGATGATACAAGAAATGACTGAACAGCAGAGGCGCTCCACATCTTTGGTACAGTACTGCACTCGTGGTTTTCTGCACTAACAGAATTTCTTTTTTATACAGAAGCAGCTCTGCTGTCATGCTTCACGCTCACATTCACACCTGAGGGAAATTTAGAGTCACCAGTTAACCTGACCCCGCCCAAACAAAAACACTTTGGGGTTCCTGTAGGAACCGTTCATCTCAGCTTCATCTCCACATTTTTATTCTTGCATTCCATTCCTGTAGCTTTGCATAAGTCACACCTCAAATTAATTCCTATTAGACGTATAAAACATCTGCAGATTCTACTGTAATAATCGTCGCTGTGGTGGCTGTAAAAAGACAAATGAGTTTTTTATATTACATTTGGATTGTACTCAGTTATGGCCCAAAAAAGACATTTTGCACACACGAGGATATTTAATATATTTAAGGAATAAAATAAAATAATATAATAAAATACAATCCACTGAATATTTTGCAGTATTTTGATGTTTTTAGCACAAAGTTACCTGAAAAACTGGCCACCGTTCTTTTTCCCGGTGTGTGTGTGTGTGTGTGTGTGTGTGTGTGTGTCAGTGCTGGGTGAGCCCCATATGTGAGTCACTTCCTCCACAAACCGCTGCCTCTGTGCATTTTTATTACATTCATTCAAACACATCGACCTGTTGGAAGCTGTACATGCATATTTATGAGTTTAGCATCTTTGTTCTATGAAATAACCTCAAACAGTTACTGACTGCATCTTTGAGGCTTTCTCCTGATAACAGAGTTTGTTAAACTTCATCACCCTACAGATGCAGCTCTGAAGCATGACCTGGCTTTAGCCATGTGCTGGAATTATTGAGAATCGTGCACGCAGCTCACGTACCATCAAGCGTATCCACTCACCTTTGCACTCGGTACACTCGGGTCCAGGGCGGCACCAGCGCCAGAATCCGAGCCACGAGATCCACCAGAGCGCTGGGCGTGTAGCTCTTGTACCGGCCGGTCTTCCACAGCTCGTACAGACCCGTGCCTCGGATGACCAGGGTGGGGTACAGTTTCAGTCCATCTGGCCTGAAAGCTGGATTTTCAAAAAACTCCTGGAACAAGCAGATTCATGTTGCACTTTAAACTCACCGCTTAACAGAGAACAATTCACATTTGCATCAAAGTTTTATTTCTGGAATGAAGCAGAGAGTTTGTTTGAGCTTCTTGAAACTGATGAAACGGGGTCAGAGAGAAAAGGAGGAGCTGACTTCATTTATGTGACTTTTCCACACGGGTCAAGAAAAACGGGCCTCTGCAGAGGCAACGAGATCGGCTAGAAGCAGCATCCACTGACACTCAGTTATTCAGTGGGAGGAAAGAAATGTCTGGGTCTGCGCAGTAAGAGGAGTCAGTGTGATTTCCAGTCATGCTCCTCCCCTCTGCGCACGCTATCATGATCAGGACCGTGAAAATCTGGAGTGGAGGCGCATTCTCCAAAATAGGCCGCATTATCGGTATCTCATAATCTCCCCCTCTCTCGTCACAGCTCATAATCACACGAGGACATGTCCCACACGGCCCTGCAGTGCAGCTGAAGGGAGGGAGGTGAGGGAGGAGGGGGAGCCGATCCGACAAATAACAACGCTTCGATACCAAAAGAAGGAGACCTGGGACTGGGGGCGGCGAGTATGCACCTGCTACTGGTTTGGACTGTAAATTCACAGCTTCTGTTGGTTGGTAGAGAAGAACCTCGTTAGGATGCCTCCCTGAGAACAGGAGCATCTGTACACAGGAGATAAGTGAGGGAGGAGCTCAGGCTGGGAGGAAGTTGTAATCGAATTTCTTTATCAGAACGAGCGTGAAGTGCAAAGTTCTCCTGTTGCTGCCCTTTGCAGATTTAAACTGGTCTGGGATGCTGCAGACAGCAGCGGGCCCATTATAATAGGCAGCAGCCACAGATAACAGGAAGCATGACTGATTTGCGTTTGCATTCATCTCGACCAAAGACAATGAGGAGCCCCCGCCTCCGAATGCTCGCAAACAGAGGACCTCAATCAAACTATTATTAGCAGCTGTCTGTAAACCAGTGATATACAGGGTGGGTCATTTATATGGATACCCCGCAATAACATGGGAATGGTTGGTGATATTAAAGTCCTGTTTGTGGCACATTAGTATATGTGAGGGGGCAAACTCCTCCAGATGGGTGGTGACCATGGTGGCCATGTAGAAGTCGGCCATTGTCTTTAGTTTTTTTCAATAGGAAGAGGGCCATGTGACACATCAAACTTATTGGTAATGTCACAAGAACAACAATGGTGTGCTTGGTTTCAACGTAACTTTATTCTGTCATGAGTTATTTACAAGTTTCTCTTTGTTCACAGCCATTGACATGTCGAAGAGGTTAACATGTGAGGAGCGAAATTGTGTTGATATCTGGTGAACGCAGTAACCGGGTCATTGCAGCAGATTTCAATGCAAGACACCCTACGAGACCACCCATCTCCCATGCTACAGTTAGCAAACTGCTTGCTAAGTTTGGTGAAACTGGTTCAGTGTTGGATTTGCCAAAATGTGGACGCAAGAAAACTGTCAGTAATGAAGAAACATCAGTGGCTGTCCTAGCTTCATTCAGCAAGAGCCCACAGCGTAGCACTCGCCGCATGTCACTGGAGAGTGGCATTAGTCCAACATCCCTTCGGCGGATATTAGCTACTCACAAATGGCACCCATACAAACTCCAGCTGCTGCAGCATCTCAACGAGGATGACCCAGATCGGCCACAGAATTTGCAGAATGGGCAAAACAAAAACTGGAACAGGACCCTCAGTTCACGCAGAAGATTTTGTTCAGTGATGAGGCAAACTTTTATGTGAATGGTGTTAACAAACAAAATCACCGCTATTGGCCTGACACTAACCCACAGTGGATGGATCCCTCCAAGACTGTTGGAACAACAAAAGTGATGGTTTGGTGTGGTATATGGGGAACAACGACAGTGGGTCCATTCTTCATCAATGGAAACCTCAAGGCCTCTGGATATTTGAAATTGCTACATGATGATGTGTTTCCCTCTTTATGCGCTGAAGCTGGCACGTTCCCTGAGTTTTTCCAGCAAGATGGTGCACCACCACATTATGGGTGCAGGTCCGAGCATTCCTAGATGAACACTTTCCTGGAAGAAAGTGGATTGGTCGTCGTGGGCCAGTTGAATGGTCCCCAAGGTCTCCCGATCTGACCCCCTTAGACTTTTATCTTTGGGGTCATCTAAAGGCAATTGTCTATGGTGTGAAGATACGAGATGTGCAGCACCTGAAACTACAGATACTGGATGGCTGTGCTGGCATTTCTCCTGCGGTGTTGCTATCAGTGTGTGAAGAGTGGGAGAAGAGGGTTGCATTGACAATCCAACACAATGGGCAGCACATTGAACACATTTTATAAGTGGTCAGAAACTTGTAAATAACTCATGACAGAATAAAGTTACGTTGAAACCAAGCACACCATTGTTTTTCTTGTGACATTACCAATAAGTTTGATGTGTCACATGGTCCTCTTCCTATTGAAAAACAAAAGTTGTATCCAAGATGGCCGACTTCTACATGGCCACCATGGTCACCGCCCATCTGGAGGAGTTTGCTCCCTCACATATACAGGGAGTGCAGAATTATTAGGCAAATGAGTATTTTGTCCACATCATCCTCTTCATGCATGTTGTCTTACTCCAAGCTGTATAAGCTCGAAAGCCTACTACCAATTAAGAATATTAGGTGATGTGCATCTCTGTAATGAGAAGGGGTGTGGTCTAATGACATCAACACCCTATATCAGGTGTGCATAATTATTAGGCAACGTCCTTTCCTTTGGCAAAATGGGTCAAAAGAAGGACTTGACAGGCTCAGAAAAGTCAAAAATAGTGAGATATCTTGCAGAGGGATGCAGCAGTCTCAAAATTGCAAAGCTTCTGAAGCGTGATCATCGAACAATCAAGCGTTTCATTCAAAATAGTCAACAGGGTCGCAAGAAGCGTGTGGAAAAACCAAGGCGCCAAATAACTGCCCATGAACTGAGAAAAGTCAAGCGTGCAGCTGCCAAGATGCCACTTGCCACCAGTTTGGCCATATTTCAGAGCTGCAACATCACTGGAGTGCCCAAAAGCACAAGGTGTGCAATACTCAGAGACATGGCCAAGGTAAGAAAGGCTGAAAGACGACCACCACTGAACAAGACACACAAGCTGAAACGTCAAGACTGGGCCAAGAAATATCTCAAGACTGGTTTTTCTAAGGTTTTATGGACTGATGAAATGAGAGTGAGTCTTGATGGGCCAGATGGATGGGCCCGTGGCTGGATTGGTAAAGGGCAGAGAGCTCCAGTCCCACTCAGACGCCAGCAAGGTGGAGGTGGAGTACTGGTTTGGGCTGGTATCATCAAAGATGAGCTTGTGGGGCCTTTTCGGGTTGAGGATGGAGTCAAGCTCAACTCCCAGTCCTACTGCCAGTTTCTGGAAGACACCTTCTTCAAGCAGTGGTACAGGAAGAAGTCTGCATCCTTCAAGAAAAACATGATTTTCATGCAGGACAATGCTCCATCACACGCGTCCAAGTACTCCACAGCGTGGCTGTAAGAAAGGGTATAAAAGAAGAAGAACTAATGACATGGCCTCCTTGTTCACCTGATCTGAACCCCATTGAGAACCTGTGGTCCATCATCAAATGTGAGATTTACAAGGAGGGAAAACAGTACACCTCTCTGAACAGTGTCTGGGAGGCTGTGGTTGCTGCTGCACGCAATGTTGATGGTGAACAGATCAAAACACTGACAGAATCCATGGATGGCAGGCTTTTGAGTGTCCTTGCAAAGAAAGGTGGCTATATTGGTCGCTGATTTGTTTTTGTTTTGTTTTTGAATGTCAGAAATGTATATTTGTGAATGTGGAGATGTTATATTGGTGTCACTGGTAAAAATAAATCATTGAAATGGGTATATATTTGTTTTTTGTTAAGTTGCCTAATAATTATGCACAGTAATAGTCACCTGCACACACAGATATCCCCCTAAAATAGCTAAAACTAAAAACAAACTAAAAACTACTTCCAACAACATTCAGCTTTGATATTAATGAGTTTTTTGGGTTCATTGAGAACATGGTTGTTGTTCAATAATAACATTATTCCTCAAAAATACAACTTGCCTAATAATTCTGCACTCCCTGTACTGATGTGCCACAAACAGGACTTTAATATCACCAACCATTCACATGTTATTACGGTGGATGCATACAAACGGCCCACCCTGTAGAGTCAAACGTGAGGTCGATGGATAAAGCGTGGCCCCAGTTGGCTCGTGCATGACAAAAATGTGAGAGACCAACAAAATCATTCAGAAAACAATTGCTTTAAGTCGTTGGCATAAATCTGGTGCTTCAGTTTATTGAATTACAAGATGTTTTTAAAATCTTACAGAACTGCTAACAGCCACGTTAATATTTCTTTACATGAGTTTAGCAGACAGACAGCCGCTGATCCCCGTCTGTCTGGTCACGTAGTGTCAAGAACCTGAACGAGCTCCCGGTGTTTAAACCCTCGAGGGGGTCGACCGCTTCCTATTTAAACACCTGGGACTGAAGAAGCCTCTTGAACGAGAGCTTTAACAACCTAACAAACTTAAAGAAGCCCACTCATCTTCTTTTCGAGCTCTGCATGATGTACAGTCTGTACTGATGTTGTGATTGATATGGAAACGTTTGCTCAGCCTTTTTGAAATGTTCTTCTGTTACTGGCACAAAATGTGGTGAAGACATAAAATAAGGACCTGCTATTACAAAGGAAGTACTCCACAGTGTGCTACTCCAGAGGTTATTAAGCAAACTAAAGTGAAACATCTTAATGCAAATCTAGGCACTCCTCTCTTCTCCATTTCCCCCACCTTTTCTGATCATTTCTTCTTCCCGTCCTTCAAACCGGCTGTTCCTGGATGCTCCGTCAGTAAGAGCTTTAGCTCGGATTTTTATGGAAAAGGATCCTGAAAAGCTTAGTTTGGATCCTGGAGTGAAAATTCATATTTTTTACGCTCCACTCACTGGCATGACAGGTGTCATGGAAGATTAGATATGATGAGGAGGAACAAAGGGGAGTCACACACAAGTTGTATAATGTAAGTGTCAGTGTGATAAAAGAGGCAGAGAGGAAGCCGGTGTGACTGCTGGAGGAGACGAGAGGAACGTTACAACTGGAGAGGAGAGAGAAGAAAGAGATCAAGTGAGAGACAACGGAGGAGAAAAGGAGACGCGAGAGAGAAAATACTCTGGGCTGTCTGGGAGAAACACAGACGACAGAGAGGACGAGCGACAGAGGAAATGCTGCAGGGAAGGGGAAACAGATACAGCTTCCTGTCACAGTCCCGCCCTCCACGGTACAATGTGAGTCACATTCACGGGCACGACGGCTTCAGTGAACACACATGTACGCGAGGTTTGCTTTGAAAGAAGTCCACAGCTGACGTGCACCAGACTGGAGACGCTCTCACGGCTGCACACCTTCCTTATTCTGCTCAGAGAGAAGTCCTACTCTGCTCTCATGAGTCGCTCCGCTCACAGACACTTGCCATATAATTATGTTTGAAATAAAGTCCTCCCTGTATGAAGGTGAGGATTGTAGCATCTGCCAATGAACTCCTCACACCTTCACAATAAAAGCAGAACTTCTGTGAAGAAAAGTGGGACACATGTCCCCCAGCGAGATATCAGAGACCAAAACATGACTACTTCCAGTTATTGCTGCCAGAGCTGTTCTAGAATAGAATAGACTAGAATAGAATAGAATAGAATAAACCTTTATTATCCCACCGTTGAGAAATTTGGGTGTTACACAGCTGTTACAGAAGGGGGAATATAAACTATAGAAGGAAGACACAAAGTAGTCCTATACACACAACTGAAGTTCATATGTACAGAAATATGTACACGTGTGTGTGTGTGTGTGTGTGTGTGTGTGTGTTGGGGGAGTGATTCTGGTGAAACGTACAGTGAACAAAGAAGCCGATGAGCAGGACGTCCAGCCGTCTGACAGCTGCTGGTAAGAGTGACCTCCTTCCTGTAAAAGTCTGTTGAACGAGCCGCTCAGTGCTCACACAGGCTCATCAGGGGTGGGAGCTGCTCAGTGACTGGAGGCTACGTCCACACTGGCCCGGATAGATTTGAAAACGCTCCGCGTCCACACTAGCGTTTTCAGTCGTTTTCACAGAGTTGTGCGTCCACATTGAAACGGTCGAAAACGCTCACGTTCCAGTCCTGCGCATGCGTGAAACGCAAGAAGATTCGACCTGCCTCATTTCTGTCTGCTGTTTATTTGCTTTCCGGCTCTTTGAAACGTTGCAGCAAAATGTGGAGGAAAAGCACCGAGTTTTTAAATGGACTCACAATGAGGTGGAGTTGTTGCTGCAAGTAACACAGACTTAATGTGGTGTTTGCTGTACAGTGCAGCGAGGAATGCTCAGACCTCTACATCGGAGAGACCAAACAGCCACTTCACAAGCGCATGGCACAACACAGAAGAGCCACCTCCACAGGACAAGACTCAGCAGTCCATCTGCATCTAAAGGTCAAAGGTCACTCTTTGAGGATGCCAATGTTCACATTTTGGACAGAGAGGACAGATGGTTTGAAAGAGGAGTGAAAGACGCATCTATGTCCACTGTGAGCGACCATCTTTGAACAGAGGCGGGGCTTACGACACCAACTCTCTGCCATCTATAATCCAGTTTTGAGATCCTTCCCAGACGCCTTAACGCCCACTCACATCCTGGGCCATCTGACCTCAGGAAATCACATGATAAGGTGGGGCCAGGTTTCACAATGAACTCACCCGAAACTCTGGCTGATTGGGACCCACACCCAGTTTCACACCTTGGCTCAGGCGATTAGAGGATCATCAGGGGGTCCTTTTGTCCCTCTGTGGGGGGAAACTCCCACTAGGTTTATATCTGGGACTCTCCACCATTTGACCTTAGAACTGAAGAAGCTTCTCGGATGAAGGTGAAACGTCTTCAAGCAACTTAAAGAAGTCCAGACGCTTTTCTTTGCAAGCTCCTTTGACTACGATGACCTGGATGACTGAGAACCTTCACAGACAAGTTAGAAGGAAGTTAGCTCGCTAGTTTCCACCTAAACATTTCATACCATGTTCTGACTGAGAGATTTTTGAAACTAATTCAAACGTACAGCTCTGCTACCACTTCCAACATAAATGAAGACAGAAAACTAAACAGCAGTGGCGTTTGCAGGGTTACTGAAGTTGGACTACCTGGTAGAGGTGGGAATCACCATACATCCCACGATACGATATTATTGCAATTTTTTAAATATTTTGCGATATTCAGATTCTGTCCATAAAGGTAAACGTTATCAATATTCATTTTATCTAATATCAAAGTCTCACACTCAGTCTTTCTCTCATTTCAGTTTTATCGTTGACAAACTGAACGGTTTGTATTACAGTCTAGTCCAGCTTAACTGAATGCAACCATCTGGTACAATTACAGCTATTTATGAAAACTATGCAGCCCATTCAGCAACTGAAGAATTTGAAAGTAAATTAAAACAAAATATAATTTTACATTAAATAAAAAAGTTTTAAACGTAATTAAAATAAAACATGTCTTAAATTAAAATAAGTAAACTGTCATGTTTATTGCTGCCAAAAACAGTTAAACACATTTGGACAGTGAAGGGATGTCAGGACTCTTGCTCAGAAAAAGGATCAACATGCTCTGAAGTCAGAGCACAAAAACCTTTTTTTGTAACAAAATATCGATTTCTGCTGTCCCTGCATCGATACAAAATATCACGATACTACACAGTATCGATTTTTCCCCCACCCCTACCTGGTATATAATGTTGTGCTACGTGATTGCTAGCGACACAGCTATGTTAGCATAACATTAGCACAGTGAAGCTGGAGGATGAACGCCAACTTTTTTCCCACTGGATAAAAGTTAACGTGAGGGATTCTGGTGGTCAGGGACAAATGCAATCGCATAGCAGGATGCTGTACACGGACCAAACTTCAGTCAGGAGAACAACTGAGGTTATTCATCCACAATACGAGGTTAGTCATTAATATACTGCAACAACATGAGAACAGAACAGCTGCCAGAGAATTCAACATTAATGAATCAATGTTAGGGAAGTGGAGGAAGCGCAGTTTTTGGCTTTCCCCATATTTCAACAGTGCTTCATCTCTTTGCTGTGACTGTCGGCATATTTTGCAGACGATAATGGTTGTAGCCGCTGCGATGCTTTCGACCAAAACAGGCGCAGCTTGATGACATCATCAACATGCGCTATCGCTAGAGCGGTATAGTCAAAATCTCTATCGTTGGCCAAATTTATATCGTTTCTATCGTATATCGTTTATATCGCCCACCCCTACTGCATGTGGCTGGAAAGACAATAAAGCCACTGGACCTGTGAGAACCAAACAAACTGCCCACATCACGCTGTGCTGTTAGCCAAGGCTTCTACAAACTCTGACATTTTAAACTTAAGTATCTGAGATTAAAACATCTTTTTCAAACATGTCTTCACTTTGAGCTGAGTGTGAAAGCAGGTTACAGCTAATCTCAGAGCAACACGGCGGTTTGGGGTCTTTTCATCTCTGTATCAGATTCTCCTTCAAAGCGAGCCACGTATCAGACGCAGCAGCTTAAAAACGAAACACAAACACGGTTTAATTATCAGGTACGAGAGGGGAAATCAATATCACTGCTGGTTCTTACACAGCCACTGTCATATCACCTGCACCGATTAGTCATATCTGCTCTTTTCCTTCATTGCATTTTCATCACCTGATTTCAAAACAAGTGGAATGAGCTCAGAGCGCACGCAGCTTCAAACCGAGTCGTCATTTACGTCCTACAGTTTGGCGCTCTGGGAAGGCAGCCCGTCTGATTCTGCGCATTCAGCCATGTTTCCAATCACAGCAGCAAACTGAGCCCGTCGTTGAGTGGCATCTGACAAGACTTCCATCAACTGTGAGTGACTGTCGCCGTCTTCTCCGGGTCTATTTTGAGACGCTACACGTGGGACATATTTGGTACTATCGCACTGTGAGGTGACGCACGCTGCTGCCATGCAGAAGAGGGAAGGTCTGACTACTTTTTCCTCAAACAATAAACCTGATGATCGACCAAACATGCTATTTTTAGTCTGGAGCTTTTAATCATTTTGTTTCTCAAGAACATGTCGACACACTTCTGTCCGCTTACAACTTTTCTTATGAAGGAAATCCATAAAAATATCCAATCAGGGATTCGATCCTGGCCAACGCTGAGGTCCAAAATAATCAAGTGACCAGTGACTACTTTTTTGTTTAAAAAAAAGAAGACGAGGATCACAGAAGTAAAATTTAAAGCATAATGATTCAAAATTATGCAAATTACACAGGAAGTCGCCCCTCCCCCCTCTGCTCCTCAAGCACAAGGGTCACGTGCGGAGTGAAGCGGAAAAAAGTGCGAGAGAAAGAGGCTCGCGCATTCACTTCAAAGAGCCGGCTCTAAGAGGCGGTTCGTTCGCGACCGACACATCACTACGTGGCGGTCTGCAGCTGGACGCTCGTTAGCACGGGCAGAGAGCTCTCACTGTTCGGGCTGGAGCCGAACAAAAAACTCCCTGATAGCGACTGTGTTGAGTCTGTTCCTTCCCATCCCATGCAAGGACACCTGGGTTGGCTGGAGGACTGTTTACTTAGCCTGGCAGGGCGAAGGACACTGTCTCAGCTGAACTATGGACACGCACACACACACACTTACACTGATAAGCACGCACTCATCCCCCCTCCCTTTCCAACGCCTTCGATGCTTGTTTCCTGCGAGGGAACACGGCGGGCTGTGTGCCGCGCTGGAATGGTAGCGCTGTGCAGGGCGGCTGCTGTGTTTGCTTTGGATTACTCCTCACCCCCCACCCACCCCTGTGGCTTGTCATGTCTTCACAAAGTTGTGCTGTGGACATTTATGTGCTTTTTGTGCAGAGGAGTTTTTTGTTTCCTGTTCTCATGCTGTCCTACTATGGAAGCACAGCATGAGTAGGGGTCTCTTTTTTCCCTCTTGTACTTTCCCACTGTAGTGTACATTTCAATGTTTTTTTCTCTAATGCTACCAATCTCCAACCTGTATCCCCATGTAATGTCTGTGCTATATGTGTAAGGTCGGGGCGGGGGGTCCCATTTCACTGCAGGGCAACCTGCATGTGACGAATAAAGCTTTGATTGATTGATTGACTGATTAAAAGCTGCGTCTTTGAAACGTGTTGTTTGAGCAGGAAGGCACAACTTTTAATTTGAAGTTTGTGTCTCACTTTTTTGAGTTTCACCATCATTTGATGTTTCGTTAGTGAGTGTTTGCAGAGCGGTCGGCACCTTCCATCCAAACCGTGGCGATCTGCTGGTGACCAAAGCGGTCGAGAGGACACTTTTGGTGCAGCACCTTCTTATTCAGCCTGACAGCACCCAGCACAGCTGCTGACCTCCAGCAACCACCAACCAGCTGCTCGCTGAATGCACATTTTTCCTTAGCGACCAGAATTTTCCAGGGAGGCCACCAACGAGGCCTCAAAAGTAATGCGATTACTGTAAGGACTCACAACATTTCCTGTATATGCAGAAGACAGGGATTCACAGCACTGTACAAGCAAAAGGCTGCCATCATTTAACCTCCAAAACCAAGTCCACTCGCCCCGGTGGAAGCGGTTCCCTCTTATTGACAAAGTAATACCGATAACCTACCAACCCTCACTCGTTCCTCGTATCCGTTCTCACCTTCAGCTCAGATTAGCGGTAAAACTGCGCTAAAGAGAAAGAAAAAAGCTCACAATGAACTGCTCCACATCCCTCTCCATGCCCACGTTCGGCAGGTCTGGCATCATGTGGGCGACCACTTTGAAGCCGGCATCCTTTGCCAGGTGGAAAGACTCGCACACAGCTCGCACCGTGTGGCCTCTGCACAAACACACAAGCAGAGAGTAGCTGTTAAAGCCTGCAGGCTGCAACCCCATCAATAATAATAATAATAATGTATACTTTATTGATCCCCGTGGGGAAATTACTCTCTCTGCATTCGACCCATTCACTCAGTGAAGCAGTGGGCAGCCACTAAGCAGCGCCCGGGGAGCAGTGTGTAGGGACGGTACCTCGCTCAGGGGTACCTCAGGGTAGCCGTTCAGTGGATTCGAACCCCTGACCTTCCGATCATGGGGCCGCCACTCCACCTACTGAGCCATCCCCGCCCTGCTGTCACATGACTTCTACCCACGGACCTGTTGGTGTCGCGGGCCACGTCTTCATAGACGCTCTGGACTCCTATCTCCAGCCGGGTGCATCCGTAGCCCAGCATGTCGCTGAGGTGCCGCTTCAGGCAGTAGTCGGGCCGCGTCTCGATAGTGATCCCCACGCATTTGGTATTACTGCGCTCCGAGTACCTGCAGGAGAAAAACATTCCCAGTTACTTGTGCTGATGTCGTTTCTGCTCATTGGGTGTTTTTAAAATATCGCTTTCATGTCTGTGTGATAATGTCTTTTTAATTTCACTATTTAGTCTCACAGAGTCTAAATGTTTGAGTTGCTCCATATGAAGGAAACATATTACTGGGACCATTTAGCAACATCAATTTACAGGCTGCGAGTTTGCTCGGCTCATTATCCCGACAGTTAACACTAACCTCACATTAAAGACACACTGATTAATCCAATAAAAAAAATGCATGACAGGGGGAAATGCTAAATGAGACATTAACAAGTGTTTTGTTTGCAAGTCACTGACACTTTACTGGGTATGATCTGGATCTACTTATTAAGAGATGTGTTTGTCCTGCTGGATTCAAGCGTTTTCTTTGAAGCTGTCTCTAACACCATTTCAAATGGATTCAACAAATACATCTGCCAACTTCTGACATAATTACAATACATTTTGAGGCTCTCTGGGTTATAAGAGGCAGGAGACGCGGGAGCAGTGCATGAGTCAGAGCAGCCATTGGCCGGGTAACATCTCAAATGAAGCTTGTGGTTCGTCCAGATAAAAATCTGCTTTATTACAAACAATCCCAGCTTATAAACTTGGATTCAGATCTCTCTGCAACTCTGCCAAAGTCCGTGAGTCTAATCTTTCTGCAAAGACAAACACTTTCAGTGAAATCTAAACTGTCCTGCTGAGACTTCTTCCATTTCAAATCTGACTGAACCTGATAGCATCTTGTTCATATTAAGTGAAGTCTGTCAACGGTCTTGGCATCAAACAAAAATCACACACTTGATAAAGAAAAGCAGAAACTTTAGAAAGTCCCGACTGGCTCGTCCCTTTAAACAATTTGTCTCTGAATCACATATTCAATCAGACCCTTTGTTCGAATTCTTTATAATCTCTATTTCTTTATGATTTTCAGTGCTCGAGTCGCCCCTCATTTCTTTCTGAGGTGCAGTGATTTATTGAAATCATGAAAGTACAGGACATGAGGCAGAAACAGTTTGCACAAGTTTAATGATCTTCAAAGTGAATATTTGGTACGACCACCTTTAGTCCGCTCTGCACTCTGCATCTTTTCCATGTCAGTAATATTTGGAACAACGTGCAGTATGATCATAAAAGCTAACCCATTAAATATTAACAGTAGGCCACACTGCTCACTAAGTGTCCCTGCATGCCACGTGACACAGGCTGACTAATAAAGCAATAAACAACAAGGACGCCTGAGATGGAGAACAGAGCAACATGTGACGCAGCGCGGTCACTCGTCTTCTACAAATCTCGAGACAGAAACAACATCGAGTCCAGTGATGCTTCCAGACTTATCTGAGTGACTGATCGAAATCACACACACACACACACACACACACACACACACACACACACACACACACACACACACAGACACACACACACACACACCTCTTCTCGTGACACTGGCCAGGTGTCATTCTCTCCGCTCCAGCTGCTCTGATGACGATTAGCTGCCTTCACACCGGCTCATATTCCTTCAGACTGTATCTGCTGGCAATAAACGTCCATCTTTTACAGTCTGCTGGCTGATTTACACCAATTACAAGAGTTTATGCTCCAGAGAGAATGATCAGATTGTGTGAGATGAATCAATAAAAAGTCTATTATCTCGGGCGATTATCTCGAGGTATCTCACTGCTGCGATCTGATCAGGAGCAGAGTGAGAAGCAGAGACATCAAATGCACACGACTTCTTTCAAACACACACACACACACACACACACACACACACACACACACACACAGAGAGATAAGGGCAGCAAAACCGAGTGTTTCCTGCAGACGCAGCCACTGCAATTACCGTAATCCTAGCATCTTAACAAAGCATGCTGTTAGAAGTGCAGGGAGGATTCAGGCACACTTTCACACACTTCCCGCAAACACACTCGTGTACACACACGGGACATACATCAGAAGAGACACGCAATCGCACAAACTAGCCTCTCGGGCCTAATCGGACTTTAGGAAAGCAAATAGCTCCTGCACACAAACAGGCTGATGCGGCTGGCCGCAGACAAACCCATTATTTGGTCCAATCGTCTCTATAAACCTGACTCTGAATCTTCTCCAATCATCTTGGTGTTTCTACTCATCCACACTGAGCAGCTGCGGGACAATTTCATTCAAAACTGGCCACAAGTGGCCGAGTGAGAAATCGATGGGAGTAAAAGCAGAGGACTCGTCAGAGTGACCTCGATTATTCCTTTCACCCGAATCCTGAATGAACTCATTCAACAGTTTAATGTGTGGATTCCTCATCAACGTCTTTTTACTTCTTTCAGGAAGTCTGGTGGTGACTGAACTAAAGCAGAGTGGAATCAGGCACGCTACTTTATTACTGCATGGCACAAGCAGGGGATGCTGGGAGTCCCAGTATTACACTCATGCTGCACTGGCTTCATTTTTATTTTTCAGCTGATTATATAAACATGTAATGAAGGTTAACACGTTTGGTGACACACAAACAGCGATTCCCAAAGAATCACCAGCATGGTGTGCAGCACAGCCTCTGAGGAAACAGACCTGATGATGTACAGCAGCAGTCACAGGTTTGGACACACCTTCTCATTTAATGGTTTTACTACTTCCTACCAAGGTTATTGTCGTTAACGAAAACTAGAAGTGAAAAACATTTTCATTAACGGAAATAAAAAATAAAAATAAAAACAAAAAAAGGAAAACTAACTAAAACAGTAATGAGTGTTCACAAAACTAACTAAAATTAACTGAATTTATAGCAAAAATGTGTTTAGTTTTCATTGATGTGTGCGTGTCAAGGGTGAAAATGAAGTTTAGTTTCCAGATTTTTTTCTTGCTGTGTCTCATTGTGCCAGCAGGTGGCAGCACGTTAGTCGAGTCGTCTGTGTTGCTGCTCCGTCCACGCGCAGAATCATGTCAGGAGAAAGCGCCAGAGTCCAATTTGGGATTACTTTGAATATGACTGTTTTGGATAAAGCAAGTGTCTTGTAGTGGAAAGAGACAAATTATGAGGGACATTTCTAAAGGGAAAAAAATCCCACAAACCTTAAAGTGCACTTGAAAAGCTCACACAAGAAGGCTAACCTAGCTTACCTTGAGAAGGGAGCACACTCAACCCTCATCCCCAGAAACAGAAGCTAACCCCAGGCAAGGCAGCGTGATGCATCCCGAGACAACAGGACGGGGACATCTACACAACTGTGAGTCAATTGCCTTCAAAGAGTTTATCAATTCACTTGAACCAAAATTACGAACACACGGTGCTGCAAGAGTTAATAGTCTCATTGGGGCCAAGATATACATTTTATAGTTGCCTGGTATCAATGGTTGTTCATCTGCCTTTATTTATTTAAAGAACCCATAGGTGGGAATGTGAGTTGTCTGTCTCTGCGTGTTCGCCCTGCGACAGACAGGCGACCTGTGCAGGGTCTGGTAGCTGGAATAGCAACATACCCAAGGATGAGCAGAAGAGCATGACTGATGTGATGAAACTGGGATTTTGTTGCACTTAATTATTGCAAACAACTAAAACTATAACTGAAACGAATCAAAACTAAACTGAAACTAAGGATTTTCACCAAACAATTGGTAAAAACTAATTAAAACTGGTATAAAATTGAAAATCTGAAGTCAAAACTAAATAAAAATAAAAACTAATGAAAATTGTAAAACTATTAAAACCCTGCTTCCTACATTGTACAAACTGAAGACATCAAATATATGAAACCAGATCTTTGGAGGCAAATAAAAAAAAAAGGTTAAATAACTCTAAATATGTTTTATCTTTCATATTCCTCTAAGCTGCCGCCCTTTGCTTGTTTTGGCAGGGCTGCAAACCTGAGATGGTTTCACAGGTGTGCCTGTCAGGGATCATTTGTGGAGTTTCTTGCTAAAACCTTGAATGTGTGCAGTCACAAAAACCATTAAGCGCTACGACCAAACTGGCTCACATGTTTATGGAAAGGAAGCCCAAGAGTCCCTCTGCCGCTGAGGATAAATTCATCCGAGTCACCAGCCTCAGAAAGCGCAGGTTAGCAGCAGCTCAGATCAGATAGATGCCACACAGAGCTCCGGCAGCAGACACATCTCTACATGTTCAGAGGAGACTGTGTGAATCAGGCCTTTATGGTCAAACAGCTGCTACGAAACCACGACTAAGGAAAAGCATTTCATGAAGCTCATCGAAGAGCAGTAATCACAGCAAAGGGGGCTGTTTTAAAGAATCTAAAATATAAAACATGTTTTGGGTTATTTCACACTTTTTTGTTTCAATCGAGAGAATCTACAAAGTAAATAATCATGAAAATAAAGAAAAACCATTAAATGAAAATCTGTGTCCACACTTTGGTCAGAAGAGAGAGCTGCGTCTGGGCAATCAGCTGATCCACCTACTGTTGCCTCAACATAAATGGTCTCAGCGGAAGAGACCGTCTCTTCTCTCCCGCCATCTCTCAGGGTTACAGTACAGTAGCCCTGAGAGAGACACAGGAAACGGGGAGAAAAGGCCGAGGTGCGCCACATGACACAAGGCACTAAAAAAACTGGCTTATCGAGTAATAATCCAAATGTAAAAGTTACGTTTCAGATCACCACCAAAATATACAGAAGAGGTCAAACAAAACAACGGGTGACAGAAAATCTGTTAGAAGATTGCAGGTAAGACTCAGGTAATAGTTTGATGTTAACATGCAAATGGACAGTCAGAGTAAAATGAGATGATCAGAAGGCGAGAAGAGCTCAGTGAGTTCAGGGAAATACTGAAAATGGTGAAGTAGCTCCCTCTTGTGGTTACAACCTTTACACATTTTCTGAAAATCCGATGGTAAAAACACTGCAGCTGAGACCAGAGGCTGCAGGGGCGAGTGGCCGTCAGGGAAACGTGCAAACAGGCCCTGCTGCCTACAGGAAAAACCTCTGTCTAATAATCACTGCAGGAATCGACACATCCCAAAGACGTCAGCCGCTTCACAATCTCTGCATCACTCGCTGCGAGCTTTTTGAAACCAGCATGAAATCCAACCTTTAACTCCGACATTATGTCATTGGAGATGTTCTCACGTGCCTTTTCACACAAAAGCAGGCATTTACTAGCATGGAAGGGTCCAAACATGCTACCGTTGTTATTCTCAGTAGTTCTAGCATACGTGACCGTTTTAACATCCTTGTTATCAAGAGAGATCCTACTATGTGTTCTGCTCTTATTGTGAGACACAGACCCCTGCCAGGCTCAACGCTGGAGTTCATTAAATACCTGACAGCCTCAGCCACGTTGTTAGAGGTGTGTCCTGACAGGGCGTCGTGAAGGTTTCTGATGAAGTAGTCTCTGTAGTCCTCAGGCAGAGCCATGAAGGTCCCGCCCATCACGATGAACTCCACTTTGTCGACGCTGTGGCCCAGCTGCTTCAGCTGCAAATCACACCCGAGGGTTGGGTACCATTAAAGCAATGGACTTATCTGCATCTTCAGCTAAGTGCAGCAATGCACCATTATTCAGCAGAACGATCATTTTGTTCCCTCAAAAAATTAACTGTAATTAAACTTTAAACAGCTAGTGCACATAAACCGGACCCCCCACAGGCAAAGCTCCATGGAAAAAACAAAAACTGTGTCCAGTTTAAAAAAAGATCCACATGAACTGTTCCAATGACTGACTTTGCTCTGCTGCGAAGCACTAATGGGCCCATAAATTTAAATAATGGCATAATTAGGGTCAGTGAAAGCCTCGACACTCATTACAGCACCTAAATATATTATCACCGGCTGATTTGTGGAAATGGCTCATCTAGAGACCACATAAAGAGACACACTTCAATCGAAACACCTGATTAAGGTGCTTCCTGCTTCTGTAATTTCAGGAAAAGCCAAAATAACACGAATAATCAAAACAATGTCAATTTTTAAAAAGTACACCGTAGAAAATCACCGACCTGCTCCACTCGATGTCTGGTCTGCAGGTAGGGGTCGTAACGAGCTCGGATGGCTCTCATGGAAGTCGGCTGTCAGAAAGAAGGAGAGAAGCAGGAAGGACGTTTAACGTTTGCTTACATACAAAAGACAGACATGTGTTCCACAGGGTTCTGTGCTAAGAACCTTACAAACCCGTTTTATGGGTTAAATTAAAAAACATGGCTCAAAGTATCAATGCACAAAATATACAAACTTGATGTATGTGGATGGCATCACTGTGGCCTCCAGTAACACTGTGAGGAACCTGGGAGTCATTGCTGAACAGAGCGTGTCCATTGAGCTGAATGTTAAACCGTTTCGGAGGAATGCTCTTGTTCACCTGCACAATATCTCTGCAAACATCCTGCCTCATGCTGAAGGACCACTTCATGTAACTGTTACTTCTAGGCTGAATTACTGTAGTTATTATAACGGATTTATACCTCTGGGTTCTTCACTGTAGGGAAGTCACAAACAAAGACAATTCTCAAACACGACATCATAACGTGATGTGAACTTCCCTAGAAATGTAGCTACACGTGTGTGTCGAGGCACATGCGTATAAATGCTGGTCTCTACACAAACACAGCGAGAGCACTGCCACGATTCGATTTTGTCCGTAGCTTTTCTAAACCGGCTCCAGGATAAATCCAGAATTCATTTTTAAGTCTTTGTCCTCACAAAGTCCTGGATGATCAGGCAGTAAAGACCTCGCAATAACATTTTATTCTGACGAGCACGTTGCTCTCTGACTGCTTATTTGTGGATTTGAGAGTTTCTGAAAGTAGAATGGGACGCAGAGGCTGCTGTGGAAACAGCTCCCAGTTTGGGTTGTGGAGACAACTTATTTACTTTATCAGGCTTCAAACCTTCCGAGCAGGCATACACAGTAGATGAAAATCAAGGTGCTTCACCTCGTAGCCAGTGTAAGACTGTGTGGAGTACTCAAAGTCAGAGTCCGGTCCCCCGGGACAGTAGCTGCCAGAGTGAAAACAAAAAACTGATTATTAATAAACTCCTGTCAGCACTTCAAGCTCAAACATGTCAAAGCTTTTACATCTACCTGGCTTTAGGGTTTGTTCTGTGTACCACAGTATGACCACTAAATATACTTACACAGCACTGATACTGCTCATGCTGAAGCAGCTCAAAGATGAAATATGTCCTCACAGATTTTCTCTCATCAAAAAGCAAAACTTACACACAGATGTTGCCTGTAAAGCTGATGTGAGGACATCGATGAGGTTTACACATCACAGCTACGACTGCAATCTGCAGTAAAAACACAAGTTATTAAATCTGCTCCCATTTTGGGGGTTAGGTATTGTGAGAGATATAATTTCCATATAGTCTGAACGTTCATGCATTTCCAATCTTCACTGTCCATCTAAAGCTGAGCTGAAGGATTAAACCCCATCAGTGTTGTATGCTGTACTCATCCTATACCAGACATAAACACACACACATCTGCTAACATGTGACTCCAAACTATTACTCAACAAGCCACTTAGTGCATTTTATTTCAGCCTTACTGAACCTTAACCTGAAATATCAGACTGCAGGACAGAGACATGGACGGCAGAATAAACACAACGTACCCCGCTGGCAGTGCGGATAGGTTTGGCCTTTAGTTTGGGCACCAGCACTCGACGGTACTGCGGTGGAACAGCTGCGATGATATCCACCAGTCGGGGCTGAGCTTCAAGTCCATATTTAGCTGAGGCCTGAGTCTTAACTCTGTTTGAAAACACAAAATGCAACTCGCTTAAAACTCACCTAGAACTGAAAATTGTACAAAAAACTAATTAAAATTGTTCTTTAATGCAAACTTATTTTGGTTTTATGGCACAAAAAGCTTTTTAAAAAAGTTGGAATAGGCGCATGTTTCCCACTGAGGAGATCAACGGCTCTGGTGTTGACAGGAAGAGGTTTCTCGTTGTTCCTCGATGTGTTTCAGCTGCTCCTTTGTCATATTAATTATTCAATAATGTGCTAATGTCTTTTGCACATTGTGGTCTAGCGTTGTCTTGCTTGACATCTGGATGACAGCATTGATTCCTTCAAAACCTCCATAAATCGTTGGAGGTTTTGGAGCCCCTCAATGCATTGAGGGGCTCTTCACAGATGTACAAGTCACCCATGCCAAGTGCACTAAGGCACACACACCAGATGTTTGGTTGTGAAGTTTGCATGAATAACAACAACATCATTGGCCCAGACTACAGGACTGCAGCACTTAGATGACCACAGGCCCAGAGAAAGACCCACGTCTTAAACATAAGGGGCAGGGATAGCTCAGTAGGTAGAGTGGTTGCCCCATGATCGGAAGGTCGGGGGTTCGATTCCCCTTAACAGCTACCCTGAGGTATCCCTGAGCAAGGTACCGTCCCTACACACTGCTCCCCGGGCGCCCAATGGCTGCCCACTGCTTCACTGAGTGAATGGGTTAAATGCAGAGAGCAATTTCCCCACGGGGCTCAATAAAGTACAATAAAGTATAAAATAAGGGGGGGGGGAGATCTACCATCTATACTAGATTCTTAATTATTGTAATATGCAGCCTATGTAATCTACACAGTAATCACATGACTGTTTCCTGCAGCTGATACCAATTTCTAATCTTTTGTGACATGGAGGGTAGACAGTTAGTGGGACCAGTTCATTGCTGTTTTGGTTACAGACTATTGTTGCACACGCTGTATGTCTACTGTATCGTTGATTACTTACTTGTTAAGATTGATGTCTTTTCCCTTCTCGTGGGCTTCAACCAGCTGCTTGATGACATCGGCAATGGTCATCATCATCAGCTCGGCTCGGCTCAGGTCACCTGACCAAGAGCAGCATAGTGAGATTACTGTCATTACAGTGAGAAGATTTATTCGCAGGTTATTTAAACAGCTTTATAATGTGCAGGAGTCCAAATTGTCGAATGCAGCTTTACGGAGTGAATCACGGTCCAATATGCGGTGTAACGGATCTCTATGAAAACGAGAAAAGTTGCTGAACTCTTCTCTGCCGAGTTATGCAGCTTCTGTCATCATCTTATGGGACCTGCCGTTAGCATTAGCTTTAAGCTACAATCACCCTCAGCACTTTAGAAAGCAGTTTGCGATGTTTTAAACGCTTTGCCACACACTCACTCTTTTTCTTTGGCTTCCCCATTTCCTTCGTTAGTCACCTAGTCCAATTATTTACGAAAGGAGGTCTGTTAAAAGTGCTTCATCTGTCTTTAAAGCCCGACAGCACTCTGGGGTAACAGTAAACTACTCCACGTTGCGACCGAACACGGCACCTGTCGTGCGGGGATAGCGGCTGTCGCAAAATAACGTAAACACACTTTCGCAGTGTTTAACCTGTCATTTATTGACGCGTAAATCTGTTCATGAGTAAAACAACGCCAGGTTTGGCTTATTTAACAGCGAGTAGGGCTGTTTCGCTAAAACATCCCAACATGTGCCGAATAAGCGCAGCTGGAAGGAGACGCGCAGACTCTACGACAGGTGCGACCACAGAGCGGCGCTCCATTCCGTCTCATAGCGACGGTCCGCGTGTGCGCGGAGCAGCTGACGGACTTGGAAGCTCTCCGACTTAAGTCTCGCAGCAAATCCCTTTAGCCGCGAGCTGACATGGCTTGACTGATTCCTGCGGGAAGTCTTCAGGAAATGCAACAGGTGGAGGAGCTGTGGTTGTGAACCCTGGACCATCGTAAGTGTTTCTTAGACCTTAACGGGGCTTTCCACGGTGCTGTGTACTAGTGCCGGTTACTTTTGTCGGCGGTAAATGTGGAAGTATTTAATCCTGTTTGCTGCTGTCATGCAGCCCTCATTAGCGTGTCCGGCTAGCTGCTGTGTGTCACTACTTGAAGGTGCCTGAGAGGAGAGGAGGGAGTCGGACGGGCAAACCACTGCACACACGGTTAGTTTGCTACTCTGAACTATGGAGGGTTTATTTCTTTTCTTTGCCTTATCTTCTCACGGCAGACTTCACCAGTCACTGACTGGAGTTAAAGTGATTTCGAAAATGAACGCAGTTTAATCGCTGTGTTCAGGTGTCACTCGGATAAATAAGTGTTATCTCACAATGTGTGATATTACGTACACGCCAAGTCATTTCACGGGTGTTTTGGGGTTTGTTTGTTTTTTAATTCATGTGACGCAGGTCAGGTGCCACCATGGATGACAACAGTGTCAGTGACTCCAATGTAAAGGTGGCTGTTCGTGTGCGGCCAATGAACAGGAGAGGTGAGTACAAACGGCTGCACTCGCTGGTTTCAGTGAAGCCTTTTAAAGGCAACCGTCCACCTTCAAAGGGAAGTATCGGCCCTGCACTTCACCCATATCTGAGTCCGTGTTTGCTCTCGTTCAACTTTTGGTAAACAGTAAGGCTCGGTGCAGGGTTCGGTTTCTCCTCAAGCTCTGAAGTATACACGCACTTCTTATGTCTTTAAATTTAAGCTTCAAATATGGCAGAGACGTGTTTTGTGCACTGTCACTGGCCTGTTACTTCTGACAACAGCTGAGCTGGACTGGAGTGTCAGCTAACTGCAGCAGCAACCTTTGAACTTTTAAGTGTAGCTATCACTTTCTGATTAAGACCCTCAAATGAAAGCTGATAAAGTATTTTAAAAGATAAAATACAACCTTGTGACTCATATGCCCTAACACCTACTCTGACAGGAAGTTGCTGCTCTGTCTCCGCCTTAAAATCCTTCCAGTGCAGGTAGGAATGAGGAAGAGAAGGTGTGAGCCTGGTTTTCCTTAGTGTCTGCACAGGGAGTTGTAAACTGGTCGTAGTGTTTGTGCAGGCCTGGATGAATCAGCCTCAATAAAACCTCTTTCCTGCCTCCCTTTGTTGGCCTGTTTGAAGCTTAAGGACACACAGGCATGCATGCATGCATGCCACCTGTTACTCTGCAGAGTGACTCAGTCACTTTTAGGGAAAGTTATGACACCCAGTATATGAGCTGCTGCTTTTAAACGGTGCATTATGAAGACTGCAGATTGTTTTTGAACATTTCACTTTGTTTTTTTTAGTCCAAAAATCACATGTTGTTTTTCTCCACTATCCAGAAAAAGACCTGAAAACCAAATGTGTGGTGGAGATTGATGGGAACCAGACAGTCCTGCATCCAGCCGTCACTAGTATGAACACAGCAGACCCCCGGTAAGCTGTTACATGGAAGAAAGTAGTCGTGAGTTTGAAGCCAACCTGTTTAAATTTCAGACACTTTGTGGTTTCGTTTTTCTCCTTTGTTCCACTTTCACCACAACATCTACTCCTGCTTTGATCCTGTCCACAGTGGAGCCTCCCTGGTTAGCCAATCAGTTTCTTTGTCAGGAAACATTGTTGAGCAGACGTGTCGGCTTGAGTCACGTTGCTGCGGATCATCAATCTGATGACATCACACTTGACAAAGTAAACTTTAGTTAAGCAGCACGCCACAGCTTGTTTAGCTGTGTTTCAGACGTGCACCGGTGTTGGTGGCTGGAGCATGACCTGGAGCTTGACCATAGGTGTGCTTCAGAACGTGTTAAATTGAACTTTGCAGCATGGATCTAATAAACTCTGGTTTTTCTGTAGACTGATGATAGCTACTAAATCTTTGGCTATGATTCAGAGCTGCAATTCCTTTGCTACTTCCTACCGTGCGATGTCGCTGTCATGATAGCCGCTGAAGAACATTCAGAGATTTAGGCTTGCGTCTGGTCCTTTGTTGGATAAGTATTTACCAAGACAGACATTGTCTCAGTGAATCAGCACCATACACACAGCTTCCAGGTCAGAAATGTGAGGCCAGTGCAAAAGTGGTGAGCAGGGGGTCTACAAGCTCTGTAAACCGTTTCCTGTTTCCGTGAGTATTGACACAGCATCGTGGACGTGGTTCCATGACGTGAGATGGTTGAAAGGCTGCCGTACCAGGTTTTCAGCTTCTCGGTCACATTGACTCTTCACCTGTGATACTTGGTCTTTCATGCTGCATTTCTATTGGTTGGTTTGTAGAAGCAGAAGTTGTAATGTGTCAGTGTGATGACCAAAATCACATGCACTCACCGATACAGCCACCTACATGTCTTACACTGACCTCTGTGCGTGACCTCTGTGGGGTCACAAAGCCACTGCGGTAGCTGCAACTTTTTTGCGCCACAAGCAACGATATCCTGATATCATGCTATCAGGGTAAGACCATGACATCATCAGGCCCTCTGCCTTACACAGCAACACTCTTCTCCTCATCGCTGCAACATTTTAATGACTATCTCTCCTTTTTATGAGCAGCTATTTGCATTGGACAAGTGCAGACAGTTCAGTGAGATTCCTGGCTGTGAGTGTGCTGTAATATGTGTACAATAGCAGGACTGACTGTATCACAGATTCACTCATTTAGTTACCGTCAGGTGAGTTTGGAGAGAATCTAACCAGCTTTTCAGGTTGGCGCCCAGTTGTTTGGAAAAGGGCTCAAATCTAGAACTCCACCCACCCTCCGTGGAAATCTCCCTCTGGCTCTTCTGCATCGTTACTCTTTACAAAGGGCGTGTGTCCCGGCTCAGCCCTGCTCAGGTAGTTTGACACACATTTGAAGGAGCAGGAAGAAGCAAAGGGAAATGGTGTCGGAGTTTTCTGTAACACCAGTCGCGTTTATGATGTCACACTGGTGCAGCGCGTTGCTGTGCACACACAAAGCTGTATTTGTTTTGATGGCCGATCCTCCTCCTCGTGTTGCAGTGAGCCAGATACTGAGTGGTGCAGGGAGATGTTCCCTGGAGGTCCTGGCCCTCGTTCAGGTTCCCTGTTCAGCATGTAACTGTGCCTTAGGGCAAACATGGACTAAATGAATCACTGCCTTTGTAAGGAGGTTCGAGTCTCATATTTCACTGTGATTCTTTGCATTTTTTCATGCGTGTGTATCTGTGTTTCTTCTGTCCTGACACGCTTCAGCGGCGCTGCGTTTCCCCATTTGGGGCTCGGTATGAACACGTTTTACAGGCTCAGTGCGGCACAGATGGTCCCAGACCAGCACGGAGGTCAGACGGGAACGGTGGAGGTGGTAAACTCATCTGTAACTCATGATAGTTCGATTTTACATTAACAAACTAACAAGAATCAGCAGTGTTGTTACTATAGAAGAGAATTTTATTCTTCCTAATGGAAGGCGTGACCTAATTTATCCAGTCGGTAAATTTGGTCTTTACGAAGCTTTAGCATTTCACATAATCTTCTCACGTGTCGCCGACTTCTCCAAAACCTTCCTGCCGACTGGAGTTAAACTGCTTTTTTGGCCTCTGTGGCACAAGCTGGTCTCCAGTCCTACCACTGCTGTCTCAATGGGACGTTACAAACGCTGCAGTCATTGCAGTGTGACGCTATAATACGTTGGATTGTGACGCACAACCTGACGTTCAGCCTGGTGCTTAATCGCACTGTCAAATGTACAAATGCACACGATTGTTGGATTTGTATAAAATATCTGTATAACTCAGATGTTTGCACTCACAGGGTGTTCATGCAAAGGTTGATCATGATTGGTCAGCTCCTGTAGGAGGGAACACATGCTACCATCATTACACAGCAGGATCATAATATGAATTCATAATAAAGAGGGTGTAGACGTTAGGCGATAATAGCGGCAGACCGACGTCATCGGCTGATTTGATCATATTAGCCACTTGCAGGTGTTTTGCTATCAGCGTCTCTAACAGACGGTTCTGTGTGCCGATTGTTTTGTGTGCATTTCGTGTTCAGCCAAAGTGGAAAGCAGAAGGCATCTGTGTCTGTAGTACTGCAGTTCCCCTGTCTGCTGTGAAGAGGACGGCCTCTTCTGTAAAGTTTGTGCTTAGTCAGCTCACTGCCTGATGGTTCAGCTGCTTCAGGGGGTGTTAATATGTCCCAGCACCATGGGAGGCTGCAGCCCAGCAGGGCCTGTCAGATTAATGAAGCCCTGTTCCTGCTTTACCCTCCTAGGACCTCCGTCCACATATGTGGACGTCACATTTTGGGTTATTTAGACCAAAATACTAAGTCTTGCTCTTCAAAGGCCTGATATCCACTTACGAGGACATTATGCTGCTACTGTTCTATCGAAATTTTAAATTGATATCCTCATATGGCTCTGATTTTTCTTAGAAACACAAATTAGGTAAAAAAAAAACCTGGTGATTTCTTTGTTTTTACGTTCATCAGGTGCCAATCAGCCCAAATATCAAAGAGAAATGAAAAATGCTGCTGTGGAAGAGTTCAGGACTCCAACAGTTATTTTCATGAATTTCCTCGGATGCTCTAAGAGAACATTTAATATATAAGAAAATGCCCTGGGATGGATTTTAAAATATCAAACTTCATGATAACATTTAATTTTATGTCTTCACTATGACGTCTCCATTTTTTTGATTTGTAAATCACTGGTTGTATAAAGCCAGACTTTGTTGATCACAGACTTGCTGACCTACCGTCGTCCTGCTTTAGTGATTCCAGTTATCTCAGGAATGTCCTCACCGTCCCAGGAGAGCGGGACTAAAGGCTGCTCTTTCATGGACCAGCCCAGTCTCACACAGGGAGGCCTTGTTTCGTGTGTGTGTGTGTGTGTGAGTGAGTGAGAGTGCGAAACCTTTACTTTTAGTGACTCAGTGTGGCTGAAAATGCTGCCATATTATTGCATGTCAGACTTGTGTGTTGTCAGTGTTTGCGTTGTTTTGCTTGTACAGGGTTAGTTTGATTGTGCTGTTATATGATTGGCTTTTGCTTCCTCCTGTGTGGGGGCACTTGTGCTCCCTGGAATATGACGCTCACGCTTTGGTTTTGAGTGCAGTGAGCAGTTTGGTGGTTGTTGTATTTGAGCTCGCGTGTCTGGCAGATGGGGGCAGCGTCACGTCTGAGCCGGAGTCCTGATGTAGCTTGAGCTTTGCCTTAAAGCCCACCGCATCCTGTTCGTTCAGCTGACCGTCCACACACCCGCCTCTGCCCCAGAGTGCTCAGCAGCTCCCCAGCGTGGAGCTCATTGAGCTCAGCCTTGAAGATACCATCTGCACCGAACTTCCTCTTCTTGGAGATCTGCACAGCCGTCTTCCATCCGGCTGCAGACAGGAAAGCCTCAAGTTTCCTTCAGTCCTGCTGCTTTTCTGCTTCCTCAGAAAAACAGCACAAGTGGAAAAGCCAGTATGGAAGCTCTTCAACTGACATCAGCCTGAATGTTTCACAGCCTGGAGCACAAACCCATTCAAAGATGCTGTCAGCCTGTTTCTAGTAAGACAATAACAGGAAGCAGATAGAAACCGATTTTGTGTTTTTTAGCACTTGGTTGCAGGAAAAACAAGCTTTTAAAGTAGACTCTTGTGTTTCTCTGTAACACACATCCGTGCATACACACTCAGTGGATGTTTATTAAACGCGACCAAAGGTTCGAACGAGGTCAGTTCATGTGTGCGTGTGCACGTGTGTGTTTGTGGTCAAAGATTTTACTGAGAAATATGACAAATAAGTTTAAATATCAGTAACAATATTATTTCTTCTTTTCTGTCTCCAGGAATCAGCCCAAGGTAAATATGATGAGTTATTAATCACACATTTATGGTGTGCACATTACAGACGTGTGTCGCATGTTTTCTGCAGGTCTTTGCGTACGACTACTGTTTCTGGTCTATGGACGACTCTCAGAAAGACAAGTTTGCAGGTTGGTACATTTTCACAGAGGTTCATGTCAGTCTGTTCAAACGTGTCTCCTGACAGTGTTTCCTGATGCGCTGAGCTATTTATGGAGCTGAGAAAGCGGCCGTGGGGGGGCTGGGATGAAGGGGTTACACACTGCGTCACACTGGTTGTGGCTCAGTCTGAAAACAGCGAAATTATTCTTCCTGTCGTCTCGTTCGTGTTAAAAGTTTGTAGCTCATCAGCTTCGTTTGTGTCTGATTCCAGCAGTTAGTCTGAGTTTTGTGTGCAGGTCAGGACGTGGTGTTCCAGTGCCTCGGGGAGAGTCTGCTGGACAATGCCTTCATGGGCTACAACGCCTGCATCTTTGCTTACGGGCAGACGGGTAACATTTCAGAACAACAACTTTCAAATGAGTAACGATAAGAGGAACTGCACATCCTACCGCAGCATCACATGTTTCCATTTGTCCTCCTACGTCAGGTTTGAATGAAGCGAGTCAGGATTTGACTGTTTGTGACTTTTAGTTCTCAGTAGTTTGGGTCACAGTCACTGCAAAACGTTGTTTCTGTGCTCCACAGCGCAGTAAGCTGTTTCACACTGTTTCTGTCTGAATGCTGAGTGTTTCCTGACCCACGTGGGTACTGATCTGTTGTCGCGCTGCACATATTGGCTCTGGAGGAAAGAGCTGGCACAGTCCATCTTACTATCACGGCACGCTCTGCCTGTTTAAGCAGAAGCAGCACTTGGTGTCTTCGACTTCATACGTGATGAAGTAATGATGCCGTGGCTGATATTGTCAGGACGCCATCTTCTTTGCCATTTTTCCATCTGCTGAACCGAAACAAGTAGATTAACTTTTGATTGATGGGCAGATGCAGGTTCGGGCAGGTCAGCCCCTCCCTGCCCACAGCTCCCATAAGCCTCGTCTGTCAAACAGCTGCAGGGTGCAACATAAGCCTGGCCCAGCAGTCCCCTCTTCGTGATTACAAATGAATAACATGGGATGCTGTTTGAGACCCTCACACTCTCGTCAGACATGAAGCGCTCTCACCTGACTCTAGTTTGGCAGCTTCTTTTATTCCAGCTGAATTTTCCTAAATGAATTAAGTTTGTTATGATCCTGGATACAAGCATTAGCTGCAGCGCTCTGTGTTAAATGATCAGTGATTCGTTCTGTCTCTCACTGGCGTCTGGATCGTTTATCTTCAGGTTCTGGGAAGTCGTACACCATGATGGGCTCGTCAGAGCAGCCCGGTCTTATCCCTCGACTCTGCAGCTCGCTGTTCAGCAGGACTGAGAAGGAGGCCCGTGAAGGGGAGAGCTTCACTGTGGAGGTGTCCTACATGGAGATTTACAACGAGAAGGTCCGAGACCTGCTCGACCCGAAGGGGTGAGATGCTGAGAGCCTCGCTCGTCATTCTGCTGGGATGTTGGAATAACATGAAACATTCAGGGTCCCTGAACAAGTCCAGGCAGCTGAAGGACTCAAAGCTGTGACCGTCTCCTTATTTCTGCAGAAGCCGACAAGCGCTGAGAGTCAGAGAGCACAAAGTTTTGGGGCCTTACGTGGACGGTCTCTCCCGTCTGGCTGTGACCAGCTACGAGGTAAACCAGCTGTTTCTTTCTTTATCGCATCGGGTTTCCGAGGACCAGGAAGTAATAACGGTGGCTGCAGACGGCGCGTGTGTTTGTTGGTGTTCAACAGGACATCGAGTCTCTGATGTCAGAGGGAAATAAGTCTCGCACGGTGGCGGCCACAAACATGAATGAGGAGAGCAGCAGGTCGCACGCCGTGTTCAACATCATCCTCACGCACACGCTCATGGACCTGCGGTCTGGGGTAAGGACACGCTCGCATGTGCACGCCGTCTCTCTGTGCAGCTGATTATTTTTCAGTTATTGGCTCGAGTGTTAATGAAATGTGTCCGAACTCAAGGGGACTCGTTTCGTCTTATTCAAAGTCCCAACATGCAACACTGAGAAGCAGCTGATCCTCACATTGATGTTAGTCGACCAGCCAGACCTGCATCGCACTGTGCAAAAGTCTTGAGCCAGCCCTCGTGTTTTCATATTTGACTTTCTTTGACAGCGGTCAGGTACCAGGACCGGACTCGAAGAGTGACGCAAACATCTGGAGGAATTTATTTCTTTATTTATTGTGTTGTTAAGCAACACTGACCTACTATGAAGTATAAACACTCAAACCTGTCGGTGTCTGTTGGCACTTTGCTGTTAGCATTCTGTCACAAAAACACATCATGTGTCCAGTTTTTCAGTTACATCTATAAAAAAAGGTATAAAATAATAATTGGCGTCAACATTTGCGATACCCAGATGTGTTTTATTCGTCTTTTGTCTGTGAATCGCTGCTTCTGTTGAGTCGTTCTCATTCAAAAGCTATGAGAGATTCTAGCTCGATGAGCTCCTGTGTGGCGCCGTGTGTTTGCTGCAGACGAGCGGGGAGAAGGTGAGCAAGCTGAGTCTGGTGGATCTGGCTGGAAGCGAGCGGGCAGCGAAGACTGGAGCTGCAGGGGAGCGGCTCAAAGAAGGCAGCAACATCAACAAGTGAGTGCGCATAAAATAAAGCTGTGATACTGACAGTCGAGACGGTTTTACTGCCTGCTGCTGTTTGTCTTCAGTCTAGAGCAGAGTGTCCGCCTCGAGGTTTTAGATGATGAGCCAACACAGCTGATTTAAACGGCTAAATGACCTCCTCAGCATGTTGTGTAGTTCTCCACAGGCCTGGTAATGACCTAATCAGGTGTGCTGACCCAGGGTGTACACCGGCCTCGAGGCCTGGAGCTCCCCACCTCGGCTGTAGAGCCTCCAGACACCCGTGTTTGTTTGAAGTTATTGGAAACTTCTTGTTTCTCTGCATCTCTGAGCATCTCTAGTGCTGAAACAGTTCTGATGTGTGTAGCCTGCTATTGGGTCACCAGTGTGAACGCCCCTGAACAGGAAGCATATTTTAGTTTCTGCAATTAAAGATGTTTTGCAGAAGCGCATCGGCGTCCGGCTAACAAACCGACAGGAGCGGTCTTTGAGTCGGTGCTTCACTCAGTCGTTTGAAGCTGAGATTGTTCAGGTGTGGACTTCTAATCTTAGCATCACAAGCCCTTTCTCTGTCCCTCCCTGCAGATCTCTCAGCACTCTGGGTTTAGTCATCTCTGCCTTGGCTGACCACGGAGCAGGGAAGAACAAGAGCAAGTTTGTCCCCTACAGAGACTCTGTGCTCACCTGGCTGCTCAAGGTACAAGAAAGGAACTTTGTTTTCAAGTATGCAGCCTCAGATCGCACTGCAAACTCACATCGGAGGATTTCTTTTGCCTCAAATGAATTAATTTTGTGACGTTTCAAGGCTCTGCTGTTTGTTTCATTAGTTCTGCTCAGTTTGAAAAAGGCTCCATTTGCCAGCTTTGGGTGTTTAATTTGGCTCCAGATAGCATTGTAATGGTGTGAAATGTTGTTTCCCCAACATCCTAGATTTCAGCTGCGTGCTCATGAGTCATTGTGCTTAATTATATTACTGTAATGCTCAGAGTTTAAGGTGATGTTCGTACCTGCAGGACAGCCTCGGAGGGAACAGTCGCACCGCCATGGTGGCCACTATCAGCCCAGCAGCAGACAACTACGACGAGACGCTGTCCACTCTTCGTTACGCCGACCGGGCCAAGAACATCGTCAACCACGCCGTGGTGAACGAAGACCCCAACGCAAGGATCATCCGCGAGCTACGAGAGGAAGTGGAGAAGCTGAAGGAGCAGCTCACCGAGGCGGAGGTTTGGCCTCGTTCAGCCTGTGACTGATCAGTGAGAATTATGGGTAATAATCCACACACGTCCAGAGTCTAATGAAGCTGCTGTCACTCTCAGTCTATGAAGGCCCCCGAGCTCAAGGAGCGACTGGAGGAGTCGGAGAAACTGATCCAAGATATGACGGTCACCTGGGAGGACAAACTTAGGAAAACGGAGGCCATTGCACAGGTAGCAACACACAAACACACAAGACCGCATACAAAACACGTCACCGTGGCTTTCTGATAGCGTTTAAATCCTCAGTGTTTGGAGTTATCAGCTAACGCTCGAAGGCTTTGACAGGAAGGTGTAAACACTGTTAAACTACAAACTAATTAAATTATGGGATTTCACCAACGCTGAGACGGACAGTACTGCACACACGGCCGTGCTGTTGGTCACATCATTCTATAAACTGGGCCAAAAGACACCAACAGCACAGCTAAGAGGGTTAGCAACTTCAGTCAGCTGTTTGTCACCTCACTGGGAGAGGGTTGCATCCAACCTCTACGTGTTACTAGTATTCAAATGGATAAGGTAAAAAATGCATTCAGCCACTGTGCAGCGGTTTGAAATGAACTGAAAGCATCCATAAGTGGTGGTAGTGATGGTGACGCTGTCATTGTACCAGCCCGTAGACCTGCAGCCTCAAGTGGCCGTTAGAGGAACTGCAGCTCAACGCTTCAGCTTAGCTTCAGTTTTCAGGACACGCTGAATACGTTATTTTTCCATCTCTATCCAGAGGAATATATTTTTAAAAACTCTCTTTGAACTCAGAATCAATTCATTTATTGAGCAGACGCATGTCATCAGTCTTTTGTTTTGTTCATGATGGAGATTGTTTAGTATCCCAGCCACTTCTCTTTTCTTCCATCAAGCAGCTCCAGATCAGAACAATCGCTCGGTTAGTTCCTGTGTTGAACGTGACGTGTGTTCTCTGCAGGAGCGTCAGAGGCAGTTGGAGAGCCTGGGCATTTCTCTGCAGTCGTCTGGTATCCGAGTGGTCGACGATAAGTGCTATCTGGTCAACCTCAACGCTGACCCTGCCCTCAACGAGCTGCTGGTCTACTACCTAAAAGTACCGAGAACTCACCATCCATCCTAAATACATCGAGTTGCTGCCATTTGATTGGTTGATTAGATGTTTGCATTAACAAACAGCAGATGTGCTCAGGTGCAGCTGTTTTGCTTGTGTTAGTATTCAGATTGTTAAGTGACCGTTGTCCTGTATCCAGGATCACTCGCGCGTGGGTTCAGCCGACTCACAGGACATCCAGCTGTGTGGGATGGCCATCCAAGCAGAACACTGTGTCATTGACGTCACAGAGAGCCACGGCGTGGTGCTCACTCCTCACCGCAATGCTAAGTATGTAGCTAGCCCGTGACAAACGATACTGCAGAAGACCGGCTCATTGCGATGCTCACAAAGCTGCGTTCAGTTTGAATTGGATTGCAGGTCAATCTCACAGCTGCAGACAACACTTTCCTGCAAAGTGCCTCAAATGTTAGCAGCAATGACGAGCACTGTGGAGCTGCCACCAAGCACTTTGGTGACAGCAGCTGTGTTCTGTTTAATAGCTTCATATTTTTCCAGTGTTATTGTTTCCGTCCATGTTGGTTATTGATCACATGCAGCAAACTCCGGTGATATGGACTGCCTACATTTGGCAACCCTGCGTTGATTTTAGTTCAATCTGCATTTGTGTGACTGCTGATGTCAGACTGAGTGAATCCATCTAAGGAAAAGATGCCCTGGGTTTGCTCCATGTGCTTTGTAGTAGAGCACCAGGATGCACCAGCCCGACTAAAATAAAATGTTTTTATGAGTTGAATCAGAGCCGTGTGCTCTAATAATGATGCAACAACCTAAAACTATACTTAATATTTTTGGGAGAGTTCATTTGTTTCTGTAGATGCACATCAAATGTTTGCTTTGTGCTTTCTCTGCAGAACGTACGTGAACGGCACCGAGGTCGTGAATCCCGTGCAGCTTCACCATGGCGACAGGATCCTGTGGGGGAACAACCACTTTTTCAGGTGTGCGTTTGAACCTGGATCTGCGGCGTCGTATTTCTCACGCCGACATTTGTTACATGTGGTAACAAAGTGTTTCTCTTTCACTCTGCGACGCTTCCTCTTTGTCCGACTCGCTCTTTCCTCTGTGCGAATCAACACGCGAGCACAGGATCAACCTGCCCAGGCAAAGGGTGCAAAAGGGGGGCGAGGAAGAGGAGGATGCCGCGATGACAAAGCGTTCGAGCAGCGACTGTCTGGAGGTCGGCGAGCCGGACGCGTGCAGCGACGTGTCGAGCGAGAGGAGCTTCGGCTACGAGTTCGCCCAGGCCGAGGTCATGATGAAAGGCAACGGTGAGTCAGAGTAACGGGGGGGCGAACGCTTTTTCAAAATGTTGCCTTCAAATCGTAACATTATTGTCAATGGTCAGCCATTTGTTAGATGAGCTAATAAAAGATGTTTGTTTTTTCATTTTTTGAAAAATTCTTTTTTATTTTTTGACCTAAAAGGAGAAAAAATCTTGAAGCGTTTTGTTGATACCCTCACTTCAAGCTTGGCAGGTGTGCTGCTGGGAAATGGAGTGAATGCAGAGTTTGAATGTAAAAATATAAATAATGTGAAGAACAGCCAAAGTCAGACACAGTAATGTGCCCTCACTGTCTTACTGGAAGCCAAAGCAGTTCTGACAGGCTTTGATCTGTTAGTGGGGTCGATTTGGTTTGAGGTTTATCAGCGTTTGTGTGTCTGCAATGCTTCCAGCCACTGACTCTCACACTCACACCTACAGTGTCTCTAATAGAAAGCCAGAATAATCAGTGTCTTCTCAATTATCCTCCCCGTGTCCTCCTGCAGACCCGTTGCAGTCAGTGTTGCAGACCCTGGAGAAGCAGCACCAGGAGGAGAAGCGCTGTGCTCTGGAGCGCCAGAGGCAGATGTATGAACAGGAGCTGCAGCAGCTCCGCCAGCGAGTCACCCCCGAGAAACCATCGGGCGTCCCAGGCAGTGCTACTGCAGCCGTGTTGTCAGCCGGCTCGAACAAACGTGTGCGTCGCTGGAGCGAGGACAGGTGGCGCTGTTCTCTCTGTCGGATAGGTCCCCAAAGAAGAAATCCAGGAGCCTCTGCACAGCGTGGCTGACTGTCATCGTGTCTTTGTGTTACAGAGAGGCCATGATAACCCGCAGCCTGCGACGACTTAAAGAGCAGATCGTTCGGGCTAGGCTGTTGGCTCAGGAGGCCGGCTTCATTGCTGAGGAGCTCAACAAAAGGACAGAGTATCTGGTCACTCTGCAGATCCCGGCCGCCAACCTGGACGCCAACAGAAAGGTACAGCAGGGTGACGTCTGCTTTAAAACAAACGTGGTACCTGTTAAAGAGAAGGTGACAATAAAGGCTTCACAGCAACATTTGATGAGGAAAAGTGTTGAAATGATGTTTCAGTCCTCATGGATTGAACTCGTAAAGCCGTAGCCGACTGTGAGGATGGAAATGCTGACAGGGGCACGTTTGTTAAAGCCATTTTTGGTTTTCCTGTCGCCGCAGCGCGATGCAGTGCTGAGCGAGCCGGCCATCCAGGTGCGGCGTAAAGGTAAAGGGAAGCAGATCTGGGCTCTGGAGAAGATGGAGAACAGGCTGGTGGACATGAGGGAGCTCTACCAGGAGTGGAAGGAGCTGGACGAAGACAATCCAGTGAGTGGAGACACGAACTAGAACGCCCACAAATAGGACGCAGCATGCATCAAACTGATGAAAGCCACGCAGCAGGAACGCTCATTAGTCAGAGCGTTTGTGGGAAAGCTGGGAACAAAAAAACATAACATGTGAGACTGAGAAATATAAATGTTTGTTTTGTTTTTGTTTTTTGAATTTGCTGGCAACAGCAGACTACATGAAAGTTGTGATTGAGGTTAAAGTTGTAACTGCCACTAAGTGGAACGTCTCGTAAGGTAACAATAAGCTGAGTATTAGAGCCTGCGGCTCGCTCTGCTGTCAGTGTGACAGCGCAGGCCAGTGGTGTCCAACTCCAGCCCTCGAGGGCCGCAGTCCTGCAGGTTTTAGGTGTCCTTGATCCAACAGGCTGATTTAAAGGCTGAATGACCTCCTCAACATGTCCTGAAGTTCTCCAGAGGCCTGGGAATGAACTAATCAGGTGTGATTCAGGTGTGTTGACCCAGGGCGAGATCTAAAACCTGAAGGACACCTCAGGTGTTGGCTAAGCCTGGTGTAGGCAGCTTAAGGGAGCAAATCTTTCACTCAGTTTGTTGGAGTGAAATGAAACAGGAGCTCCCCCAGAAGAAGAACGGGGGTAAGAGCAGGTTGGTGTTTTGATCTGCAGTTCGTCCAGTCTGCATGTTGAGTGGTTTTCTCTCTCTGTGATTGGTGCACCTGTGTGCAGATGTTTGGGTGGATGAGGGATTATACGTTCTCACTAACTCTTGCTTCCTTTTTCCCCGATCGAGGTGATGCGCTCCTATTTCAAACGTGCCGACCCCTTTTTCGATGAGCAAGAGAATCACAGCCTGATCGGTGTGGCCAATGTCTTCCTGGCCTGTTTGTTCTACGACGTCAAACTGCAGTACGCGGTGCCCATCATCAACCAGAAGGGAGAGGTACGATTGTTTTGGCTTTACGCCGGCATCTCGCCGCCTCGTTTTCAGCCACAGCGGCCATGTTTTTCCCTCTGATGAACTGGAGAAGTGTGAACTTACCTGCACGGCACCAAACGGACAGTTAGCAGCTAGCTGATGGTGCTGAAATGCCCGTGTGTGTTTCAGGTGGCAGGTCGGCTTCACATCGAAGTGTGGCGTGGTACAGAGAGCTGTGAAGAGGAAGGTGGAGGCGGTCCTGACAAGCAGCTGAGCAGCACAGATGGAGATCCACATGAGCGCAGACTCCGCTGCGTGGTGAGAGGATTTCAGTTTCTTTAACAGGTCCAGCTCTGCAGAAACCCAGCGTGCCCCTCCGAAACGCTGCTAGTCATAATGCAGGACACGAAGTCATAATCCTGCCTGTTGTAGGTCTCCACTTAAAGCGAGCGTTTCTGCCCCGTATGATGGAGCTGGATGCGCTCGTGTGAAGTGCGGCAGGTTTACTTAACTTTAGCTTGTCAAAGGAGCTTGCAAAGAAAAGCGTCTGGACTTAAGTTGCTTGAAGACGTTTCACCTTCATCCGAGAAGCTTCTTCAGTTCTAAGGTCAAATGGTGGAGAGTCCCAGATATAAACCTAGTGGGAGTGACCCCCCACAGAGGGACAAAAGGACCCCTGATGATCCTCTAATCACATGAGCCAAGGTGGGAAACTGGGTGTGGGTCCCAATCAGCCAGAGTTTCGGGTGAGTTCATTGTGAAACCTGGCCCCACCTTATCATGTGATTTCCTGAGGTCAGATGGCCCAGGATGTGAGTGGGCGTTAAGGCGTCTGGGAAGGGATCTCAAAACTGGATTATAGATGGCAGAGAGTTGGTGTCGTAAACCCCGCCTCTGTTCAAAGATGGTCGCTCACAGTGGACATAGATGCTTCTTTCACTCCTCTTTCAAACCATCTGTCCTCTCTGTCCAAAATGTGAACATTGGCATCCTCGAAAGAGTGACCTTTGACCTTTAGATGCAGATGGACTGCTGAGTCTTGTCCTGTGGAGGTGGCTCTTCTGTGTTGTGCCATGCGCTTGTGAAGTGGCTGTTTGGTCTCTCCGATGTAGAGGTCTGAGCATTCCTCGCTGCACTGTACCGCAAACACCACATTGTTAAGTCTGTGTTTTGGAGTTTTGTCTTTGTGATGAACCAGCTTGTGTCTGAGCGTGTTGCTGGGTCTGAAATGCACCGGGATGCTTGGAGAAAACTCCTGAGTTTTTCTGATACATACATGGGGATGACAATGTTGTCTGTTTGACCTTAGAACTGAAGAAGCTTCTCGGATGAGAGGTGAAATGTCTTCCACTTAAAGAAGTCCAGACGCTTTTCTTTGCAAGCTCCTTTGACTACGATGACCTGGATGACTGAGAACCTTCACAGACTTAACTTTAGCTTAACTGCCTTCTGGTTGTGTTTTGTCGTTGTGGGAAAAAGTCCTTTTCCCTCTGAGGTGCATTTCTGCTCATCCTAGGTGAAAATCCTCCAGGCCACCGGGCTTCCTCGCCACCTGTCCAACTTTGTCTTCTGCCAGTATCGCTTCTGGGCGCAGGAGGAGCCGGTGTTCACCGCTCCAGAGGTGGCCTCTTCCAGCTCGGCGTCCGCCTCCAGAGACCCTCAGTGTACTGTAGTGTTTGACAGCACCAAGGTGGAGCGTTTCTGTGGTTAAGTAAAAGTTGTGATCAGCAGGTGAGTTGTCACTAACAGAAAACGTGCCTCGTGTCATCTTCAGGAATTATCTGTGCCGGTATCGGAAGATTTTGTGGAATTTCTGGCTGAGGGGGCGGTGGCCATCGAAGTGTACGGTCACAAACAGGCTAACCATCGCAGGAATCTGGCACTGTGGGACCTGGGAGTGATCCAAGCCAAGACCAGATCCCTCAGAGAGAGGTGCATCAGTACGAGCGCATCTGCAGCAAATAAACTTCAGTAATCTGAAAAGGGAGATTTGAGAAGCATGAACACAAGAAGACATCAAAATTGGAGCAGATGGTGGCATTTTATTGGAATATGTTTATACTTTATATGTAATATTTATTTTATATGAGCCAAATTAAGTGAGTTCAGATCCACCACCCTGAGCTCCCCCTGAGTAAGGTACCGTCCCTGCGCCGGCACCCACTGCTTCACTGAGTGATTGGCTTCAATGCAGAGAGGAGTCCCACCCACAGGGATTCATAACGTATACGAAGGAGAAAAGTGTTTACAGAGGTCAGAACAGGAAGTCATCATCTCATTGACTGCAGGGAGAGCTTTTGCAACCACAGCTGTCGCCACCTGCTGGCCTTCAGATAGAATGCACCGATCTGGTGCAGCGTCAGCCTTTGAGCACCTTTCTTATGTTCTGTGCTTGTTGCTGTGCACTGATGGTGCGGTCTCTCACAGGTGGAGCGAGGTGACCCGTCAGCTTGAATTGTGGGTGAAGGTGATGGAGCTGAATGAGGCGGGAGAGTTCACAGCTGTAGAAGTTGTTCCTGCTAAAGACGTCCGGACAGGAGGAATCTTCCAGCTCAGACAGGTTGTGTGTGTGTGTGTGATTAGGTATGAAGAAAGGAGTCCAGCCGTCTGTAACGGTTCTTTCCTGAACAGGGACAGTCTCGGCGAGTGCAGGTGGAAGTTTGTCCAGTGCCGGACTCGGGCACCATGCCACTCGTTGCAGCCTCCATCCTGTCTGTGTCTATTGGAGATGTAAAGGTCCGACAGGTGCGTCTCCCCAAAAACGATCCAAAACAGGTGAGGACGCCGTTCTTCAGACTGAGCACGGTTTCAGTTTTCAGCCTTTTAACTGTTAATGTGCATGAATTTACATTTTAGGTTACAGATGAAGAAATGGACAGCTATCAGGTAAGAGACGCCGTGCAGTCTGTGTGTGATGGCGAGGACACGGTCTCAGTCTGTCTCACGTGTGCGTGTGTGCGTGCGTGTGTGCGTGTGTGCACGCGTGTGCGTGCGTGCGTGCGTGTAGGAGGTGGACCTGGAGAGGATGAGGGAACAGTGGCTGGTCACGCTGACGCAGAGACAGGAGTATTTGGACCAACAGCTGCAGAAGATCGTCTGTAAAGCAGGTACAGCTGGAAACACAAGGGCAGAAAGGGGACTCGCTGGCCACTTTATTAGGTATACCTTGCTCGTACCGGGTTAGACGGCGTTTCGCCTTCAAACATGTTGTATATTCAACAAAAGCTGGAAACGTTCCTCACAGACCTGAGTCCATGCTGACGTGATGACATCACACCGTTGCTCTTTGTGTCTGCTGCACATCCAACTCGAGCAAAGAGATCTGGTTACCATGGAGGTCACTGAGTATGGTGAACTCCGCTGTCGTGTTCCAGACGCCAGTTTCAGATTATCTGACGTTCGTGGCGTGAACCATTAACCCGTCGGAAGAATCTATCAGCAGATGGGCGCTGTGTGATGGTTACAGGGACGGGCGCAGCAGTAATGCTCGCCGTAGGATGTGGTGCGTGCCAACAGCCTGACACGCCTCTGAGCCGACCGTGTGGCTGTGTAGCACATCCAGGTTACATGTGATGTGCGTTCAGAGATGCTGCAGTTTTTACCCCTCAGCCATAAAAGGCTGATGGGGTACTGCCGTCACCCAGCTGGGCGGGTGGCACGGACACCTTTGTGAGCGTGTCGAGAATGAGGAGAGGGTTAGGGTGAGGCGCATCTACTGAAAAAACTGGACGAATTTAAAGGTCAGAGTATGATTTCTGAAAGTCGTGTGAGAGCAGTAACTGAGGGATGGCACAGGTGGTCGCTGTCCATCACCCAGAGAGCTGCCACTGAACTCCAGGGATGGCTGTGTGAGGAAACACCCAGCACATCAGGAAAGTCTCGATTCCTCAGACCATGAGCCAATAAGCACGGCACATTCATTTGCAGGTCTCCTTCACCATGTTTGCATTTCTAAATATGTTCAGTTGGTGCAGTGTGTCAGCCCATTAGTTTGTTTGGGGTTTTTGCAATAATATGAAGGGTGTACCTAATATAACGACCAGTGAGGGAATCTATAAATAATGATAAAAATCTGTCTGAGCGGTGTTTCTACCACTAAGCGTTTGTGACGTTTTTCCTGCTGCTGCTTTCGTTTCCTGCGAACGCGCACAGACAAGTCGGAGGATGATGTTGAAAGGGAATCGCAGCTGTTGGAGTGCCGGCTGACCCTCACCGAAGAACGGAACGCCGTCATGGTCCCGTCCGCTGGCAGCGGCATTCCTGGAGCGCCAGTAGAGAGGTGGGCGGGTTTTATTGGGGTTCTTTACTTTTCTAAACAACAGAAGAAAATGAGCAAGAAAAGATTTCTGGTAAATGTGGAGCTGCTCCAAAAAGCTTTCCTGTATTTAGAAAGTGAATTTATCTTTAATGTGATGGAACATGCAGAAGCTCAGGCCACAGTCTCCAGTGTCGTTTTATTTTACTACCTAACATTTCAAAGCTTCTAAATTAATGTTGAATTCATTCATTCTGTCTTTATTTTCTGTGCCCTTTGATCTTGAAGATGTCCGACTGTTTATTCTCTGTTTTAGTCTGAATTTCAGTTACTGAGTTAATGACAACAACCAATAGTTACTTGTAGCATGTTTGTAAGTGATCGAGCGTACTGTTAAAAACTGCACTGCTTTCACAAGAAGCCGTCGAATGATCCACGGTCCTCGCGGTGTCAAACACAGAGCGGTCGCCACCTTCACTCAGGAACAAACCTTAGCAGCTGGTCACTTTCTCCACAGGGTCCCTGTACCTGGGATGGAAACACACACTCCTGCCCTGTTTCTGGATCTCAGTGGTATGTTGTTGTTCTCCTGGTAAAAACCACGTGTGCTTGTAGCAGCGCTGAAGCTCCTCTCCGTGTGCGTTTTCCCTCCAGCCGACGATTTCCAGTCCAGTGTGTCGGCCCCGCTGGCCGGAGGACAGGACGCGCTGCTCAGTGGGGAAGATGAAGACGACTTCTTTGACCTCCATATTGTTAAACACTATGATCCAGAGGTGAGCAGGCTGTAAAATGACTTTTCCCTCAGGTTTCTTCTTCCTGCTTTAGAGAGAATTAAAACTACCAGATGCAGATGGAGGGAAATCTTGAGCCGGTCATTTCCTTGTGAATGCGTTCCAGGTGAAGGCCGAGGCGTCCTGGGACTCCACGGTCCACGAGTGCCCCCAGCTGAGTCGCGTGGCGCCCGCTGACCAGAGGGTGTACCTGACGGTGCGCACGGTGGTGCAGCTGAGCCATCCGGCCTACATGCAGCTGGTCCTCAGGAAACGCATCTGTGTCAGTGTTACTGGGAGACAGGTGTGTGTAGCTTAGATGGTGTGATGGGTGTGCTTCACAGCCCGCACCTGAGGAGATCAGCTGATGTGTTGTTGCGCTGCAGGGTTTTGCCCAGAGTCTGCTGAAGAGGATGTCTCAGCGGAGCTCCGTCAGCGGCTGTGGGATCACCTTTGAAGTGGTTTCTAACATCCCAGGAGTAAGTACCAGGATTCATGTTGGCGTCTGCATTAGTGTTCAGGAAGGAAGGAAAGGGGAATAGAATAATACTTTAATTGTCCCACAAGGGGAAATTTGGTTGTATCAGCAGCAAAACACACATATAAAGAACAGAAAACACAATTTTTACATATTTACATCATGGACAACAGTTACCAGAGCACAGTTGTTGGGATTAGTGTACAGATGTGCAGACAGCAGGAGACTGAAAGATGTTTAAATAGTGAAGAATATTTAGAATCATTAGAAACGTGCAGATTGTGTGATTGTGCATTAAAATGTAGACATGTAACTTCCAATAAGTTAGTGTATATATATAAGCTGAGTAAGTAATGTGCAGTTATAACAGTAGAAGCTGCTACAGCGCAGATGTGAACATCTATGATTGTTGGGAGCAGTTGTGATTGTGCAGTCTGACAGCTGCAGGGAGGAAGGCCCTGCAGAAACGCTCCTTCATGCATCGACGATGCAGCAGTCTGTCACTGCAGCAGCTCTGCAGCAACATTCACATGCATGGGGTGGGAGACTCTGTCCATCAGAGTCCTTCTGTCTCCCACCACCTGCACTGGGTCCAGGGTGCATCCCAGAACAGAGCTGGCCTTCCTGATCAGCTAAATGGCAGTGAGAACAAAAATGGTGAGCGTGTACATTTCTTGAATCTGGTGGTCATTTTAGAGTAAGAACATTTCGACGCACATATGGAGGAATGAATCCCGGCGTTCCAGAAGTAGACGGCACGTTCTCTGTGGAGAGAAAAGGCTTTCTCATGGACACTTTTCCAAATAAGCCGACACATGTTCACGCTTTTCCTAATTGTGCCATGATGAACTTAAACATTGCAACCTCTGGGTGAAGCTGCTCCTCCTGGGAAGGATCAATGCTCTGTTCATTTTTATCGCAGCAGAGTGATGCGCTTTAACGTTTTTGGGAGTGACCTTTGAACCCTTTCCAGATTGATGAGCAGCCACAGTTGCTTCTCTGAGATCGTCTTTCCTCCTCAGTTAACACACCGGAAAGCTCCAGACCAGCAAAGTGACAAAAGACTAGCTTTTATAGAAGTGCTCACACCTGCTGATGATCAGTTAATCAGATGTATTGATTAGCAGCATCTACCTATGGAAGAGGTGAAGATGTACGTTTTACACACTGATACTAATATAGGATATGATACTAGGTTCAAATCTCTGACCTTGACCTCAGCTTCAGAGGTCATGTTTTCTGAAAGTCTTGTGATTGTGACAAATTCAGAAGAAGGCAACATCGGACGTTACCATGACGATTTTTGTAGACTCGAACAGAGCGTGGTGTTTGTGTAAACATCAACATGGCGTGATGCTACCACAGGAGTGCGACCAGATCAGCGTGTTTTTAATATAAAGGTGTTTGATCTGCTCACACACAGAACACAGTGTTATTTGGCTTTGAATAAATACTGCCTTATTTCCCACTACAGGACATCCACGGTCCAGAGGACAGGGAGATGCTGGCCCGGCTGGCCGCCAGCGCAGAGGACGAGCAGTCGGCCGCCAGCGAGGCAGCCATCGAGAAATACCTCCGCAGTGTCCTGGCTGTGGAGAACATCCTGACGCTGGACCGGCTCAGACAGGTGTGGAAATGTGGTTCACCTGAGATGTGAAGCAGATTTGAATATTAAAACATTAATACTGAGATTTATCACGAGCTCAACTAAAACCCAACATTTCCAGTTGATTCAATGAACACAAAGCAGTTTGTCTCCAGTGGAAACACTCAGAGACGCTGTGTCCACGAAGGAAACAATCAGCAGGTGTGTGTGTGTGTGTGTGTGTGTGTGTGTGTGTGTGTGTGTGTCTCTGCGCGTGTGTGTCTCTGCGCGTGTGTGTCTCTGCGCGTGTGTGTCTCTGCGCGTGTGTGTCTCTGTGTCTCTGCGTGTGTGCGTGTGTGTGTGTGTGTGTGTGTGTGTGTCTCTGTGTGTGTGTCTCTGTGTCTCTGCGCGTGTGTGTGTGTCTCTGCGCGTGTGCGTGTGTGTCTCTGCGTGTGTGTCTCTGCGCGTGTGTGTGTGTGTCTCTGCGCGTGTGTCTCTGCGCGTGTGTGTGTCTCTGCGTCTCTGTGTGTGTGTCTCTGTGTCTCTGTGTGTGTGTCTCTGTGTCTCTGTGTGTGTGTCTCTGTGTCTCTGTGTGTGTGTCTCTGTGTGTGTGTCTCTGTGTCTCTGCGCGTGTGTGTGTGTGTCTCTGTGTCTCTGCGCGTGTGTGTGTGTGTCTCTGCGCGTGTGTGTCTCTGTGTGTGTCTCTGCGTCTCTGCGTGTGTGTGTGTGTGTGTCTCTGCGTGTGTGCGTGCAGGAGGTGGCTGTGAGGGAGCAGCTGGCTGGCAGAGGAAGAGCTGCCAGACGGTGCCTGAGCTCGCCGGACATCGAGCGGGTGAGCAGGCTCACTTTACTTTGTTGCTGTTGTTAAGTCTCTTTATTCTGCTGTTGGCAGCAGCGACTCACCTGGGGTTGGTTTATACTCTGGGTTTTCTTTCTTGATTGCCTTTGTCAACAACCAGTCTCATCATCAATCTGCCTCACTAACCTCTAACCACTTAACCTTTGACCCAGCTGTCAGACAGCAGCCTGGATCTTGGCTCCTCCCCTCTTAAGCTCAAAGACTTCAAGGTGAGACACTGAAGTCAGCTTCTCTTTGGTAACTGCTTGTACTGCTTAGGTAAATACAACCTCATTACACTCCAGTTGTTCCTGCTAATTAACTGCATGTTTGTGATGATACTAATTTGCATGTCTGGATTCATACAGAAGGTGAAACCTGATGGGTCTCCAAGGTGCTTTTACTAATACACTTACCTGAAGAGGATATCTTATTGTGCTTTGAATGACCATGAACCACCGACCTTCTGATTAGTGACTGACCTGCTCTGCCACCTGAGCCACAGCCACCCATAAGCAAGCGAATAACGCAGGAAACGGATTTGATCGTAAATGTGTGCACTGAGAGCGAGCTGTGCAGCAAGTGTGATTTTTATCGTGGTGGAAGCAAAAAAGTCAGAATCAATGCCGATGTTTATCAAACGAGAAGCGTCGTTTGGATCTTCTTTTGCTGCTGGTTCAGTCAGTGTTGGTCAGAGTGACGAAACCTGCAGCTCAGACTCTGAGTCGGCTCTCAGCACCGACGGCGTGTTCGCGTGCTCCGCTTACATCTTTTCCTGTTTACTTGCTGTTTTAGCTGTTTGGCAGTTAATGAAACAGTTTTGTGAGCTTTAATCGGAGATTCTGCCGTTTCTGCCAAAATACATTTATACTTAAATCGATTCAGGACTTAAACCCAGCCCTGTACAAGTAATCTGTGTAACCTCGCTGAATGACGTATGACTTAAACACTGTGGACAAATGGTAACAAAAATAAACTAAAAATGGTTGAAATTCCTAAAACTCGGTGTATCAATAGAAGATGTAGCTTAACGCAGTGAATGAAGGGATGGAGCTGTGTTGCAGCTGTGTTTGGCAGCCATTGGATGTTGCTCCCACAAAGACTGAAGTGCTCTTCATCGTGTCTGCAGGCCTGGGACAGTCATCACGACCTCTCTGTGGCGCCGCCTCCTCCTTCCAGACGCACCCTTCCCAGCTCCTTGTCCCAGAATCTGAACGCAGAGACGGGTACAGCTATTTAAAAACACCCTCTGTGTGACCTTTGATGTCATCAGCTGTGCATCTGATGCTTTAGTCTGGGGCAAACTTATTCTCAAAAATGGTTTGGTTTGTTTGGTTTTTCTCTGCCCCCCTTCTCCATCTCCTCTTCCTTCTTCTGCAGAGCATTCAGGCTTCACTGCTTCTTCTCTCCCTTTAGTGAAGGCCGTACCCAGGCTACTGAAGTCGCTGCTTCCTGGTGGGAAAGAGGGCAGAGACCAGACAGCTGTCCATCAGCAGGTAGGCTCATTCGGTCTGTTTATTGTGCTCTGCATTAAAGCTTGTCTTCGACCTGCATCCTTATCAGGGATTTAAAGTTCGTATGCGTCGCTGCTACCTGAATCTGAACACGCCATCTCCTCATCAACAGTCTGAGTTCTTCTGTTGCCATAGAAACAGAGCTAATGTCTGTGGAAACAGAAATATGAGGCAGATGATGTAAGTGCACCTTTTGCCTCGTTGTTTTAAGATTACGAAGAAAAGCATGTTGTGAATAAAAGCTTTGGATGGTTTGCAGAGTGTTTAGTTTTGGCAAAACGGAGTAAATCCCGCCGACGTCCATATTAAAATGGCCAACATTACTACAGCCCGATAGAGACACAGCTGCCATCACCTTTCAGGTAGCTGCTAACATGTCTCCTGTTTAGGGAACGGTTAGGACAGCGACGATTATTATTATCATCCTGTAACCTCACAGGCTCACAAACCTAATTCAAAACACTGGACTTGATGCTTTTCGGAACATTGTGAAAGAAATTATGTGACAAATCTAATTAGTGAAATCCTCGTATTACTTACTATGGTGGCACTAATTACCAGCTGAGCGTGTGGTGTGCATTTCTGGACAGGCTAATCGGCCAGCTGGCACCAGCTGTTAGTGTAGTACTCCACTACCCGAGAGACGGCGGTTCATGAACCAACACGTGGCGCCATGATGGCCGCATCTTTTTTCAGCTGCTAATAAAATGGAGTGTAGTGGTTTACACACTCGTCTGCCATGTGAAGGCAGACGAGCGTGTAAACCACACATCCTTCGGGCGATGTCAGGAAGAGCATCTGTCATAAGAAACGGGCAAATCAAAGCGATGCACTGTAGTGAACAAGGCAGCTGGTAATGAACGTGCTTCCGTTTTCAGCCAATAACTCTAAAGTACTCGAGTCTTGTGTCTGAGTCAGAACAAGACTGAATGGCTGAGCTGTCCCCACCGACTGATGTTCGTGAGCACGTCTGCTTCAGGCGCTTACTGTGCGTAGACCAGGGGTAATTACGAGCTGCTGAACTTTATCCTGACACGTTGCTCCTTCAACCTGCGCAGCATCTGCTCTTCTGCAATCATGCAGCTTTTTTCATAGCAGCCAAACACTCCAGCGTCTCATTTGGCTGATTGGCCCTTGAGCTGTGGAGAGTAGCTAATCAGGGGAATGTTGGAAAGGAAACCCAGCAGGCCTCGCTGTGCTTGTTGTTGAGAATATTGCTTTAATTAGCATCTTCCTGCCACAGATGTTTACAACGGTCAACACAAAACAAAAGCTTGGAGTGACGCAAATAATAGCGGGCTGCCAAAGGGTAATTTGGTCGATGATCACGGCCCGTACGAATGTGTTTGGGGCTCTACATGAATTGTAGAGCTGTCATTGGGTTTGAATACTGCTGTACTTTGTACTTTCGATACTTGCACATCTCTGGACCTTAGAAGTGACTGATGTTATAAAACCAACAAAACTAATTTATTAAGTCTGCATGAAAGTTTCATTAACTATGACTCACTCTTTTTTTCTAAAGATTTCTTTCATATAAAGAAATGGAGTTTGTCCTGTTAGACAGCAGACATCCGTAGACCAGATCAGCGGTCCCCAAACCCCGGCCCAGTACTGCTCCGTGAGAGTCCAGGCTCGGCCGTGAAAGTTATGGTTTTCAGGGTTTTTATCGTTAACTCGGTTTCCCTGGGTGTTTCCCGTGTGTTATCAACAAATCTCCTTTTTGGTACCGGTACTGTTTTTTATTTTGATGTATTTATCTGCGACACTTTAAAGGCCGGTCTGTTTATGTCCGACAATATTTTCACAGACCGGCCTTTAAAGTGTCGCAGATAAATACAACAAAATAAAAACCAGTACCAGGCCGGGGTTTGGGGACCACTGGTCTAGATGATAAGTACTATTGGCTAAAATTGTGGTTGTCCGTGAGATTGATCAGCACTTCCAGCACCAACTACTGAAATGTTGAACTGCTGCGAGTAGAACGTTTGAGTCATCGTTTGTTAAATCAGGAAGTTTACGCTCTCCGGATGAAACGATCGTCTCAGAGGGAGCGCGGGAATTATTCGGTCTGTGTTACGGCTGTACGATCACACTCGGACCTGTTGGAGGTTTACTGAAGGTGCTGTAAATACACACGTTGTTGTTGCTGATGCTTAAATGCAGAGGTTTTAATGCTACATTTGGAACATTGATCTACCACACATCACATCAATACCTGAAAGATGACAACAGCAACAACAAAAGAAAAGTAAAATACACAAGTGTCAGTTTGCACTGCTGCACTGTGCAGCCACGTGGCTAAAAACCTGAAACTAAAAGGATTTATGTGCATCTGGCAGCCTGGCTCTAAACGCTCAGGGTGACGACTGGATGAAGAGTTCCAGGACACAACTTTGACTCGCAGCTTTCAGCAGTTAGTCGACGCACATTATGCTGTGTTAAATGAAGCACAATTCCAAGTAAACTGTGTGCTGCAAACCATAGGACATCACGTTTCTTTGATTCGGTTAAATACACACCTTCCAGCATTTTCCTGAAACGGACGATATGCAGTGAAGCCAGCCCACCGTCAGCAAAGGTGCCAAAGCTGGTGCGCATTTATTTCCAAAGAGGAGTGTGCGCTCACATGGCTGAACTGTGACTTTAGCCTCCTGGTGATTAGCTCCTCTCACTGATGCTGCACAGCAGCCAGCAACAACAACCTCAACTAAACGTTTACTCCTCAGCACCTCCTGGGCTTGCCGTGCTTCAGATGAACGGCTGTCGAGAACACGGACACGTGGAGATTGCGGTTAACACAGACGGGTGCTTGTTGTGCTTTGATTTCAATAACCAGTAAAGCAGAGGCAGCATTTGTTGTGCACCTGATGTGTTGTGTTGACCTGCAGGTTTATTTTCCCGAGCACGCGAGGGGTAGGATAGACCTGTTTGACCTACTTTCTGACGTCAGACCTGCGGACCACGTAGGTCGTCGTTCTGCTCTCAAAGCTCCTTGTGTCCTAAATCGAGCAGCTTCCTTTCTGCATGAACTCAGTCGTCATGATTAAAATCCTGTCTGCTAAGCACACGCATCTTTTAAAGATCAAGATGGGTTTTTGTTTTCTTCGTGCTTAATCAGTTGACGGATGACGAGTTTTGAATCCTGAGCAGGGATCAATGATGATGGGTGCAATTATAATTAAGGTGCAATTATACTGATTGTTTGACTAGTTTGTCATGATTACGAGTCTAATGAACCAATGTTTTTATTACACTGTCTGCATCTCGTGTCAACATCTCGAAACGCTGTTATCGAAATAAATATCTGATTCCTTTCGTCACGTGAACATACGAATCTGATTGCACATCTTTCATAATTATGAAGAATCATCTGCAGCTGCAGCAGACGGTCAGCTGGCCTAATGTTAGTACCAGAGAGGGCGTAGCAGGTCGGTGTTCAGCCTCATTGTTACCATCACAGGTTCAGTTTTCTCTCTGCTTGTTTCTGTCCTTCTGTCTCTCTGATGCTCCCACAGCAGCTAATCACCACATCATGCAGTGTGGCATGAACAGACTTCTGTTAATCTTCAGGTTTGAAGCGGACAGAGCTGATTGGCCCCTGATTGCATCTTGAAATCAGCTTGAAAAGCCTTCAGTGCTAATTTAGCAGCTTTGAGATGTTTTATCTGAAGTCACATTAACTTTGCTTTTTTAATTCCGACCCCGTCGCAGAGTCTGCCGCGCATCGTGGTGCAGTCGGCCAGCGTTGAAGAGGACATGAGCAAACAGCGGCAGGCGGTGAGTCCTCCAGCCCCGCCCGCATGGTGTTAACACATTGTGTAGATCTGTTCTTCCAAACATAGAAACTGATCGGAGTGGAGTGTATTCAGTAATGCCGTCTGTGTCAACCGAAACTCGCCCATCGTTCGTCATCGGCTGTAAATGCCGTGGTACAAAAACGTTGGATGAAGTTATAAAAAGCCTGCACGGCTTCTGGCAGCGCTGTTTGTCTTTTTAGATTCTTCACTTTAATATTTTTAGACGTTTGTGTTACTTTGAAAACACGACAAGTTCACCTGACCATCCTGTGCACGATAACAGGACTGTGATTATATGGAATACATTCATGTTTAATACCAGCAACATCTGCTGGTCATTGTTATTCAAACATTTCTGCTGCTCCAAGTATCCAACTGAACCTGGCTCCAAGTACAAAGACTGTAGAATGACAATGATGTAGCTTCCATGTTTAAAAACTGAGGGCAGGTTGGCCTTGTGATTGACAGGTAGGTTTTTCAGTCAGATCCTCAGAAATGGTGAAAAACATTCATCTTGAGGCTGGACTAACCAGGAGCTGGCACTAGGGTGGTTATGATCAGAAATTGGAAATGAATTTGTGGCAATTCCATTTTTGGAAACTGGCAAAAAGACGCTCTTTGGCTAAAACCACGTTTCTATGGTTTGCCCCCAGGTCCCCATTGATGAAACAGAAATCCCCAGATCTGTGCCTCTTCCACCTCCAATCATCCCAGAAACTGAAGACTCCACCACCAGTCCAGTGAGCGAGGCTTCCAGTGGATATATGTCAACAAGCATATCTACAGTAACGCTGTCAGAAGTCTACACGCTGAGCTGGGACTTGCCTTCGTCATATGGTAGCAGGGATGGCTTTGAAACTGTGCTCGATGAGCACGAGGAGGAAAATGTTGTGACACAGAAGTTCTCTCCTTTCTCTGACACCACACAATCGGACACTCTTATTTTAGACCAATCAGGGCCTCAGGAATTACTGAGTTTGAGACAGAAAGCAGATGCAGAGAGTATGGAGCAGGAGCCATCTGAACCAGATGTTATGCCGAGTCAACAAGAACCAAATCGGTTCCTATCAGACCAGTTAAAGGAGGCCGAAAAATCTGATCCAGCTGCAGAAGCAGAATTGCCAGACCAGACCGAACAAAAACAGGACCGTGGATCAGAGCAACGAGATCATTCAGAGGTGGCACAAAACAATGGGACCAAGCAGACAGAAGTGCGCCATGTAGACCACAGTGAACCAAAGACTCCTTCAAGAGAAGATCTCGAGGTGGCTGCCACAAACAAAGTAGAATGTGAACTGGTGTTTTCTAATGAGACACAACGATCTGCTCAAGAAGGAGCGAGGCGTTTGGAATCAACCGTCCTGCAACCCCAGCAGCGCACACAAGATCAGACGGCTTCAGACTTTATTCAAGATCCTTCTCCAAGCCTGATCCAAGCCTCAAGTCCTGATCCAGGACCGCCTGTAGACCTGGCTGCTCAAGCTTCATCCAAGCAACAGTCAACTTCTGATGTTCCAGAAACAAATGGTGCCTCCTTCCTACCCTCATCCTCAGCCACCAGTGAGGTTCAGCAGCCAGCAGCTTCTGTCAAACCTGCCAAAGGCCCCATTTCTTCTCCCAAATCAGGTCCCTCAGTAGCTAACCCCTTCAAGATCCAGAAAGTGAAGTCTTCAGACCTCAAGTCATTTCTGCAGATTCTGAGTGAGGAGGAGCATGATACCCCCACACTGGTGAACCAACCCTCAAGTTGTGGGACAGGACCCAACCTTTCAGTGCCGAAGGAAAGTCTGGAAATCATCTCTGACACAGAGGATGGAGATACAGCTGCTTCTGCTGTTCTTCCCGAGTGGTTGAAAGAGGGCGAGTTTGTGAGTGTGGGGGCTAATAAGAGTGGTACGGTGCGATATTTGGGACCCACAGATTTTGCAGAGGGGACTTGGGTTGGAGTGGAACTTGAAGTACCAGCAGGTAGGTTTAGATTAGACCCAACACCAAATCTGATCGTTCTCATTCTTCATGAACATGTATGCACTGCCAATTAAAGCCTCATTATTGCTTTTTTAAATTTTTACGATTCATGTATTTTCCTCTTTCTTTCAGGAAAGAACGATGGGTCAGTGGCTGGTAAGCACTACTTCCACTGCAACCCTGGTTACGGCGTGTTGGTAAGACCTGACAGAGTAACCCGTGGCGATCCCAAACGCCATCGCCAGCAGCAACAAAAACGCCGTAGTGCCCATCTGTCGGGGTCCAGCCCAAACCTGGCAGCCCTTACAGCTCTGGCCAAAGGCGAAGGTGGAACCGGATCAACCGGTCGCGGCAGGGGGGAGAACCGCAAGTCGTGGAACACTTAAATGGCTCATTGCTGGGCATCCCCAGCACATCACTGCCCATATGGGACAAAAGCTTAAGCCTACTGGCACAGTGGTGTCTGGCGTACTTTAGACCGATTTACTGGAGGTTTGACAGTAAGTTTGGATGAGTCACTCCACGCTCTCGTGTCTGGAGGATGATTTTTGGCTTTTCCTGTTACAGGACTCCATTCCTGTGTGACGTACTTGGCAGACATTGGATGTTTTATCTGAAAATGTGAATGCTTTTAGATAATTGTGTAAGGAAGCGAGGGTACACATGAAGTACGCTACAGACGGATTCACAGGAGGCACAGTTTCCTTTTTACTGTGCATACCAAAAATGCCCCCCCCCCAAAAAAAAAGGCTAGCCGATTTCTTTCTCGTGCAGTTCCAAAGATAAACAAATATGAGTGCAGACATCCAGATGTGTGTTTTGTAATGTATGACTATATGGTGTGCTATTAGTCTTGTGCCTTGAAATGCTTTGAATAAAGCCTTTGGAAAAATGCCTTGGACACGTCCCACCGCACTGTGTAGGAATAAAGATTCCTACACTATTCTGATGTGATTCTGCTGGTTAAAATCATTGCACTCGTCAAAAATGCTACTGCTGGAATTTTGCAACAGTTATAAATCTATATTTTCCTCTTCCTGTCAAGCAAATGCAGGAATCTGCATTAGTTTCACGTGAGGGTGTTTGAGAACGTTACTTGTGACTTTCCCTGTATGTGCTGCAGTCTGATGTTTGGTGAGGATTGTGTTGGTTTTAATGTTGTGTTAGTTTTTGTGCAGAAATGTGTTTTATACATTTGCATTTAAAATGATCAAGCTTGAATGTTTGTTTAAAGATCAACTTTTTATAAGTGATAATAAATCAATTTAATTTGTGTGTGTGTGTGTGTGTGTGTGAGTGTGTGAGTGTGTTAGTTACAGCTTTATTCTCTGGTACATTATGTACTCATTTTTTGAGATTAGAAAATCTTTTACGACGATGTCCTGGTAAAAGAGATTACATAATTTTTTTTTTTTTATCATTTTATTTTTTTTAAGCTAACTTTAGAGAAGGAAAAATAAAGTTTGAGCATCTTTCAGCACCATCTTTATCTATTTTTCAAGAGAACAAAAAGAGTGTCTCTGCAAAACCTTTGGTCTAGCTTAGCTCCTCCGTTTCATGCTATTCATACTTTTTCTTTCTTTAACCACCGGGTGATTTCTCCCAGACCACTCCACGACCTCATCCACCGGTCCTCTGTCCTCCTTCTGTCCACACAGACTGTAAGTCTGAGGTGAGAAGCGCTGATATTTGGAAAGCAGTGACCAGCTGTTCCTGCACAGATGTTGTAATCACATCTGTTTTCATTTGTGGACATGTCTCAGTGAAATTCATGGTTGCTGGTTTCCAAATGTCTTTTCCTTCCTTCCTGAACACTAACATGATGTCCTGGTACTTCCTCCTGGGATGTTAGAAACTACTTCAAAGGCGATCCCACATCCGCTGACGGAGCTCCGCTCAGATGTTCTCTTCAGCAGGTTCTGGGCCAAACCCTGCAGCGCAACAACACATCAGCTCCTAACGCTTGAATGACATTTGGTAACTTCTCTTAAATTCCGACTGAAGCAACGACATGGCAGGATACTGCTGACTGACAAAAAATCTGCTAGTAAACATCAGAGGGTTACCCTGGAAACAGGAGCCTGGGATGTTGTAGTATAGGCCTCTGCAATATGAAGCAGGACTTTTAGCTTCTCGGTAACTTCTAGAAACCTTCAGTTTGACCCTGGGTTTATTTTATACTAATTATATTTTTCTGTGAGCAAATATAAGCATTTATGTTTCTATGTGATTCTTTAATATGACAAGTACACTGGAGACAGAAATTTGCACCTAGACTGAGCCTTTGTTTGAGTGCTTTGAAACATCAGCGCTGTAGCATGAATGCACAGTGAAAAACCTCCAAAAGGACCTGTGCAAGAACTGGGAGAGTGCACAACATGTTCTGGTATCAGTGGAATTACAGAAAATAGTCCCAAAAATGATCACCTCCATCCTAAATAAGCTAACAAAACCACACCAGCCATTCTGATGTTTAAAGAAAAACAAAAACCTACCATTTCCTTTTCTTTTAAATGAATATATATACTTTGATTTCTAAATGAAAATGTGTTGGTTCTTGTATATAATACAATATGCAGTGTTTCTTACAAATAAATACTGTTAAATGAATAAATCCTCACTATCATTTTTTTAGGAAAACAATAATATGGTCATTGTTCTATGAATGTAAAAATGCTCATGAATATATAAACGTCTTCCAAGGTCGTTTTCAACAGTTATTTCTGATTGTTAGCCCCCCCATTAAAAAAATCCCAGAAACGCCCCTGGGCAGAGCTCAGTGGCAGCCTGCATTGTGGGATGTATGGGACCACGCTTGGTATCCGGTTGTTCAGTGATGACGCGACGAATCCTACTTCCGGGTCTAAAGTAGTCTGCGTTTAATCAGAATCAGAATACTTTATTGATCCCTGGGGGAAATTATTTGGCCTTTGTGTTGTTAACATGTTTAATGTTATGTATTTTCTTCTATTTAATCTCAAAAAGCTCCTAAAACAGTCAGTGATCACTGTTGACCTCCCTCGGCTTTTATTACCGCTAATCATTTATTTAAGCTCAGTTTTTAAAACCTTAGGATGTAACTACAGCCCAGCCCATGCTGCAGTATATGAATGACTAACCTCGTATTGTGGATGGATTATCTCAGTTGTTCTCCTGGCTGAAGTTTGGTCCTTTTACAGCATCCTGCCATGCGATTACATTTGTTCCTGACCACCGAGAACACTCACGTTAACTTTTATCGAGTGGAAAAAAGTTAGCTTGTTTATATTATGCTAACATAGCTGTGTCGCTAGCGGTCACGTAGCACATCATTATATACCAGCTAGCCCAACTTCAGTAACCCTACAAACGTCACTGCTGTTTAGTTTTCTGTCTTCATTTATGCTGGAAGTGATAACAGAGCTGTACGTTTTAATTTGTTTCCAAAACCCCGCAGTCAGGACATGCTATATTGTATTTAGATAGAAGCTAGCGAGCTAACTCCCTGCTAACTTCTAACTCCGTTAAATGTCATAAATTCCGTTTTCATGGATACCTGGATGTTAAACTCAATTGTTACACCTGGTAGAGCAGAACGCTGATCATTTTATTAAAGATGAAAGACTTTAGACAGTTTTTCAACTCTCAGTAATGCCATAGTGATCGTTTGATATATGGACCTGCAGCGGAGTTTAGGTCCAGACACGGCTAGTGACGTCAGACTGAACAACCGGATTTGGGGAAATCGACGGCGCATTTGAAGCACACTTCGAATTGGAACAGCCGTCGTCGCGTGGCGGTGACGTAATCGCACTTAAAATGCGTACTTCAAGCGTGCAGACCCTGAATTGGGGCACAGCCAACGTTTGCAGTCTGTTGTGTTGCGTTCAGGGGACGCCATGTTCAAAAGTAATAGCGTATTTGGCGCGAATGTGGGGAAAGGTTGTGTGAATTATGGGTTATTTTGGTATGTTGTTCTGCTTTAGCCGCGAGTGTTTTGTTTAAGTTGTATGTAAAGTCATTTTGAATTAGTTTGTATTTATTTTGCTTTTGAGAGAAACTTTTTGTAACTTTATTTTTGTTTGTGAACTCTGTTATTTTATGGAAAGAATGCATTTCTATTGTGTATATGTTGCAGAAATAAATGAGCTCCGGCCTGAGCAAGACGCTAACTAGGGTGTCCTCTCTATTAATCCACAGTTTGCTCATATCTGGCTACGCAGTGCTCTCTAGCCTGTGTGCCGCTTGCTGCCGGTCCAGATTCCCCTAGGTCTGGTGCCGGTAACAGAAGCATATAGAAATACTAATGTTTCTATACTTGTATAAATAAATTACAGTGATTGTAAAATAAAACGCACCCTGAAGTTACCCGGATAAGCTTAAAGTCTATCTTCATAGTGTAGAGGCCAATGAAACAGGATTTATGACTTACCCAGATAACTTCAGGGTTGATCCTGGGTTTTCTGTACCACAAAGGTGGTTTACTTCTTACAAGCGTCACGCTAACTTATGCTGTGAAGCCAACTCACGCCAGTGCAGATCAAGTTCCACATTAGACATCAATGTATGAAATCGCTGCCTGATGACCAATTTAAGTCTGCCGAAAATATCCTCACCATCCTGGAAGATCCCTTGAAGCTCTGCAAGGAGAAGTTAAGGGTCTAAAAAGTCATTGGCTGCATCCCAATAGTCTTTTTTCCTTAGGAAGGTTCCTAACTGAAAGAAATGGTAAATGGCCTGCATTTGTATAGCGCTTTGCTAGTCCATAGGACCCCAAAGCGCTTTACACTACATTCAGTCATTCACCCATCCACACACACACTGGCGATAGCAAGCTACATTGTAGCCACAGCTGCCCTGTGGCGCACTGACAGAGGCGAGGCTGCTGGACACAGGTGCCACCGGGCCCTCTGACCACCACCAGTAGGCAACACGGGGTTAGTATCTTGCCCAAGGATATTTGGCATGCAGCCAGGAGGTAGCCTGGGATCGAACCACCGACCTTCTGATTAGTGGCTGACCTGCTCTGCCACCTGAGCTACAGCCACCCCATGACCTGGAAGTGTCTCCATGGCGGTCGTAGTAAGAGCTATTCCAGGTCTGTTATACTAACTGATAAAAGGGTGATTAAGGTTCAGTGTAATCAGTTTGCATTAGTAATGTCCTTTGCTGTGTTGCAGTCATTAAGGTTATGATAAAAAAAACATTTTCCTGAGAACATAGCTGAGAACTACGGCCTCAGACTTGGAGGTTCACCAAACTCTTTTTTTAACTACCTCAGCAACCTTAGCGCCAGTGATGGCCGAGTCATCTCCCTCATCCCAAGACTCTGCTTACTCTATGAAAGGTGTGTCAGTGGGATTGAGGCATTGGTCAAAGTTTGCCTTCTTCTGTCCCAGTTGAGGTCCGCGATACTCCGTCCCTACACTGTAAGGTACAGTCAAAACTTTGCATCAGTCAGTTTGTCAGAGCTGGTTTGAGGCTTACCGAAAGTCATGTTCAATACTTGCACCAACAACTCTGAGCTGATGTTCAGCGAATAAGAACAAATGAGTCAAGACCCATTCCCTGACCCAGACGTGCACAGAGGTGACCGTCTTGTCCATCACAGCGAGCCACAATGGAGGAATGCTTTTATTGTTCACCATATGGACTTACATGGAAATACAATTTTAACCTCCTAGGACCTGGCGTCCACATATGGGGACATCACATTTTGGGTTGTCTAGACCACAATACTAAATTTTGCTCTTTCAAATGAGCCATATTGCTTAAAGGGGCTCAGCTGTTGTTTCTCATTTTGTTTTCGTACTCAGGAAAAATGCTGCAGTGTTCAGACACCAAATAAAGAGTTCTGCATATCATTATTCAATTGTGACTTTACAGTGTTCTATCAACAGTATAAAGCCCAAATAGTAAAGAGAAATCAAAATGCATGCCATGAAAGAGTTCAGGTCTTCAGAGGTTAAAATCCATAATTTCAAGTTTATTCACAACATTTGCATTAAATAAGGTTTTATTGTTTGGAATATATACTTAAGCTTGGACTCACCAAACCTTTATGTGACCTGTCATATATGAAAACAATCTAAATTTTCCTCAGGAGTCAGTGTGCCATATGATGCATTAGCAATAAATTTATTAATGCTCTATAATAACAGTTACACACTATATAGAACAACTTTATAAAGTTATATTTGTTCGCAGATGTTGGCAGCTATCAGCGAATACTTATCAGCTATTTTGAAACAAAAAAAGACTTTTTATCCATAACAGCAAATGAACTGTACAACAGAAAATACAAATGCTATTTATGGTCTCCTCACAACAATGATAAGAAAAATAAACTAAGCCATTATGGCATGTTTGTTAATACAGAGACATACATGCTAATGTGATCTCTGGTCTCCCACTCAGAGACACAGGTCTCCCAGTGTCCAGCATTCAGAGGCTACCTGAGGACTCATGTGAGAGAAAACCTGCTCACACAGACATGTAGAGCCAAACACTGTCAGTAAGGCCTCTGCAATGTTCTGAAGACAGTTAAACCTGTCAGGTAGTGATGTCCAGCAGGTGAACATGCAGTTCCATGAACACGCACAGCTGTGGATTCCAGCTGTGTTCGTAGTTCTGCAAACTTTGACCCCCACAGAGTCGAGCTTTTCAGTTCAGTCAGCTGCATTTCGATTAACTGGCTGAGTTAATACCAGTTAATGCGAGGCAAACCAGCTGCTCATTAAAGCTTTCTGGTTTGATCAGTCTCGAGTCTTCGGATGTATCCGTGTATTTCCGCGGTGCTGATGCTGCGCTGAGCGGACAGCTGCTGAAGCATTTGAAGTGTCTGAATGTGGAAATTTCAACATCGCTCGAAAAAACTGCCAGCTAGCAACGTCCCTCTGTTGTTTTTAGCCAATTACAAGTTGAATCTGGTAGTTGGGGTTGTTAGCTAAGATACCGTCATTACGAAACGGCACAACTAATGTGTGTATGCGAGTTAATTTGCGATGTGCACCGCTGGCCCGGCCATTTATTTTTTAATGCACCTTCTCAGATTAACTCACTGCGTGTCGTGCCCAGGGCTGGACTGGAGCAAAGAATCGGCCCGGGCATTTTGACGAGAGACCGGCCCCCCATAAAGCCTTTGAATGCAAACGCTGTTGTGACAGTGATGCACGCTGTCTTGTTGGTATATGTATGATTTCTATACATTTTACATCAGATGAAAACTTTGGTTGTAAGACTCAGATAATTATTAAAAGCTTGCTTTGATTCGTGTACTTTGTATCTGTGTATAGATCTGCATACATGCAGCCAGCAAGACCATAAACACACATTCTCATTGATATAGCTTTATTCTCTTGTACATTATATTTATGTATATATATATATCATACTAAAATAAACACAAGTTAAAAAAATGAACAAAGAAACTGTACAAAAAATGTATATATACTACATCTTAATTACAGAACAGTCTACTGTCCAAAAAAGGCACTAAATTCTGAAATGGGCAATACAGTAATTTTGAACATAACTAGATTTGAGATTGATACAACAGCATTCAGTCCTCTTTTTCTGAGCTATACTGGGATGAAGTGGATGGTGTTGCACTAGGGGACACACAAGGACACGTAGGCATGTTGACCCTGACAACCACAAGAGAGGACGCCCCTTCAAAGCAAGCACTTCCACTGAGTATGCATGACAGCGAGTGGGGAAGTGCCCGTGTCACGCTCGAGGTGGGTTCCAGTTTTCTTCTGGAAAAAAAAAGAAAAATAGCACAATCTACTTTGTGAGCACCTGAGGGTTCTTTCATCCACCCCATGAACTTTTCTGTCAAGCTTCAATGTTCATGCAAAAATACTAGCGGATTAAAACTTGTACTTGCTAACTGGGCCACGGCATCTCTCAAAGTCAAAGGCAGTTCATTTAAAAGTGTCTCATAGTGGGAATAATCTCTGAATGCATGCTAATTTCACCAGTTCTAATACGCAGCATGTTTTGTAGGGGAACATCACGCCAAACTCCCCCCCCAAACTCTTTAGAAGGAAAAAAAAAGTGATCATTTCAAGTAGTTTAAAGAGACACGCTCTCAGTTCAATGAATGCTTCAATCTGTCCGAGTCAAAAACGGGTGCACGGTTTACACGTGCGCTGGTTCAAATCAGAAACTGGAGATTTTACCAGGGAGTTTGGTGTGGTGCTATTTACCAAAGAGACTGGCACATACTGGGGCTTTAGTTTAGAATGAAGCAGCTCTACTTGAATTTCTCTTCTTTCCCCATCATATATTGGAAATTGGACTTTTTGTTAAAGGTTACATGTAAAGTTTAGTTAACATCAATACTTAGTTAAATACTAATTTTAGTTAATACTAATTTTCATTAAGGTGCATCATGGTTTATTTTTCATAAAGTAGCTTACTATGTCCAATACAAACGGGAAGACTGCTGTTCAGTCAAATAAGGGATGAGCAAAACAGTCAAATAATGAGAATTTTAAAAAAGAGAAAAATAATTAGAAAAAAAAAGCATGATTCATTTCAAAACATTTGTTTTTGTACAATACCATAAAAATGAGTATAAATACATACTGTTTTTAGCTGAGAGCTCTTTCTTTTTCAAACACAGGTCCCAGTTGAGAGCCACTGTATTGCAGCTTTGAACTTACTGAAGCAGTACAATTAAATCAAGCTTTACTAGACTACAGCTGAGGACTGGAAGTTGGTGTACAAGCAGGAACCAGACATTAACCGCAGTATTAAACCTGTGAGCTTATTTGGTGCATGATCACCAACAGCCAAATCAAACTATCACAAACTTGAGGACCGGCATTAAATTTCTGGCAGACTGTTTAGTTTAATCCCGCTTCGTAGAATATTCTTTTCTTTCTCCAAAACCATCGCTAATGCAGGGACTCTGACTTCGTGGGGAATGTAATTAAAAAATTGTTGTCACGACTGTACGGAGCTAATGCTAGAAGCTAGCTTAACTTAGCTGAGCAGAAAGTCAGGCTTTTTACAAAAGGGAAAAATGTGCACTTGGTTGACGTTTTTTTTTTTACTGATTAAAACACATAAATCACGAAAAAACGTAAAAAAAATAAAATAAATAGAAAAATTATTGTGTTTTAAGCTAACAGTCAATGCTAACGCTAGTTTTCAGTTAATTCAAGCCTGAGTTAAAGGATCCACAAGTAGCCACAGAGAAAAGCCGCAAGTCACATGTTCAAGAATAAACTTTAGACATTTGGTTTGTTCCCGTTAGACAAAGCTGGCCTTGATGCTTCTGTCCTGTGGCTAAGCTGAGCAAACCTAGCTTCTAGCTCCACTTTGTGCTAGGACATATCTGGCATATAGAAATAACTGCTTCAAACAAAATAATACAGAAAATAAACAGTCGAGTCCCCCAGCACTGAATAAGAACAACCCACCTCACAACATAGTGATATTCAGTAAGAGATGGTTTTGGAGATCCTTCCATCAGGGCAAAAAAAGGAAAAATCACCTCTTTAGTAGTCGGTGACTCTGATTCCCTTTGAAATGGCAAGTTTTTGTCTGAGGCTACAGAGATGAAAGAAGCCTCGAACATGTTTCTGATATTTGTAACCATTTTCACTGTGGACTTGATCTAATTTGACCTCTCTGATATTAGAAAAAGCACATTACTATTATAACGAGGCAGCGTCACAGAAGTAGTAAAAAGCTTCAGGGTATTTTATCATTGTATGCCTGGTTGCTAAAACTTACCTTTACTGACACAGACCTGCTGTAGTGTCATGCCTATACTGAGTCAAGAAATAAACCTGCGTAGGCCAAAGGAGTTGGTATAAATAACTTTGGATGGACTTTAACACTGTTTTCAGATCAGTATTAGCTTAGCGTCTCTCTTTTCCTTTGGCATGGATGATGTTTCAAACAAAGCATAACTCGTCTTATTAGATAGCTTACAAAGTTTGCTCGATTATCACATTGACCGCAGCTTGATCCTCATAGTCTTTAGTACTTAACAATAGTGTCACAGGGAGCAGAAATGACTACGTCCAGTTGCTGTTTGGCCTAGAACCAGAGGAAGAGCAAGTAAGGAACCTCGAATCACTGCTGCTGCTGTTGGATAGAAACCTTGATACCGTTTGCCATCGTCAGTGTGTGCTGAACATGTTTCGTAGTGCAGTGATTCACAGTCCCCATCCCTGTTGTATGAAAACCTGCTTGCAAAAAACAACGTCTGTCTGCGTGAACGTAAGGCTACTACAGAAAGTTCAGATACGTTTCTATCCAACCTAGCAGCTCTACTGCAAGGAAACCGAAAGCCATTTATTCTACTGAGGAATGGACAGAGGAGAAGAGTGTCAGCGCAGCTCTGATATCATTTTTGCTGACTGACTTCCGTTTTTCCCGAGATGTTAGGCTAGAGGTTGCTCTTCTGATGAATTGCACAATGATAAGGTGAATCTGAGGGTCAGGTAAGTAGGTAGATAGGTAGCACACCATGAGGTGAGTGAGACTGAGAACCATATACATATATATGTATATACATATATATGTATAAAACATGTATATAATATATATACAGTACACATTACTTTTCTGAGGTTGACGTTGAGGTGAGATAGACTGAGGATCGGCTCAGACGACCAGGCTGGAGAGGGAAGTAGAAGGGGAGCAAGGACGAGGTAAGGAAAGAAGAGGTATCCTGTACTGAGGGGAAGAGAGAGTTCACACTCCCGGACAAGAGCCGCCGTTTAGAGGGGTTTGCGGGAGCCGCCTTTTCTTCTGTGGCTCATTTCCACAGAGATCACAGGGCCTACAGTCACCCATTTCTGCCAGCTGTGTCAATATATGGAGTAAGGTGGAGCGGGGTTGGGGGTAATTACTGTTGACAAGGATTACTCTGAGGAGGGAAGAGGAAGGGGGAGGCCAGGAGAGAAGGGAGAGTTGGTAAGGGGCTGGCTGAGGAGCAGATGATGAAGCTTTACTAAGTAGCATTACTTTGGTCTCTTTTCAGTCCCCCAACTCCATCTATTACACTCCCTTCTCTCGTCCCCTTCCTCCATCCCAGGTCCTGTGCAGTTCATTCGTCCTCCAGGGACTCCGTCTTGATGTCGTTGGGCCCCCCTCCGGTTCTGGACAGGGCCAGGATGGTGTGGTTGACGGCAGCCATCTCCACAGCCAGAGAGATGGGGTCCTGGTGCTCGCTGTGCGCTGCGCTGTCGTCCTGGGAGAGGGAGGAGCATTGGGAGGAACATCAAGGACAAAGGTCATGACAGGAAACAGAATGTCTCTACATCAGAGGTAAGGAAAGAACACGTGCTTTTGACATGTTAAAGGAAATCATTTAAAAAGACAAAAAAAAAAAAAAAGTATGTAAGTAAGTAAAGCATGTAATGGGATACTTCTACCACAAGGTGACAGTAGTGGCTCTCTGAGGAAAGCCTGGTGTTTTTGCTTGAGGTGCCCATCCCCAGTTAGGAGGTAACGTTCATGTCTGCAGCCTGACACTGACTACAGAGAGTCTAGAGTCTCCACACGGTCACGCTAACAGCAACACACTGCACTCACAGCTTTGCCAATTTGAGTTAGTGTGCACAAAACTGAACTATGACAGAAACTGCATGCATTTGACCCCACGTGTCCCCCCCTCAGCACACTACAGCACTGATCCACAGCTCACTAAGCCCCAGCTTTCATTTTAGTGGACAGAAACCCTTCATTTCCTGGTAACTGTGACACTTTAGCTTTGTCAGCCACACCCCCACCCATACCAGGGACCACCCAGGTCCTGTGCTACCCTTTGCACGTCATCATCACGTGCAGCTGCAGCTGTGCACTGTTAGACCACACCTGCTCTGTGGGCTCCTCTTTCGTGTTAGGGCTGTTGTTGCCTCTTCAGCTCGGCCCCTGCTGAGGATCCAAGACGAAGAGTTTGTGCATGAGCAAAGTGAAACAGGGCAACGCTGCAGCTGCTGTCTGTGCTTCTCATGCTGCTGTTTTAACCTTTCCCCTTTGTGGTGAACTCGTCCAAGCCCACTGTTCAACCACTCAGCTACTGATGCACAGCGTCGCCCCTGTCGGGCTAAATGTTTGCTTTTGTTTGGAAGGACTTCATGCAATCATGTCTGTGCTGGGACCCACGATCCTTCACTCTCTGAAGGCAGATGCCCGTGTAAATGGACACGAAGCCAGTGCAGTGAACTACGCTGAGAGCTGGATTCAAATTCACGGTTTGTTTAATGTGGTTGATCACACGCAGGGATCGTCTACAACACCTCATCCTTCTGTCACTCAGCAACGTGCTGATCCAGAGAAGATCCCCACATTAATATCACCGTCAGCTTCATTCAAGGATTCTGCTGTGTGTATTACGTGAAAACAATTCGGCTCAATACAATAATCAATCAATACTAATCGATTGTAGTTTGTGTTTCTCGGTCAAACCAGTCACTGTGATTTCAGAGGGGTCTGTGATTTAGACTGCTGCTGTTGACCATTAAAGGTTTAACTGTAAAAAAATTTTTATTTCAAAGCTTCAACAATAAATGTTCATGTTTTCACGTCAGGTTAATGCAGGGCTGATACACGGACGTTTGAAGAGTGTAAAACAGCGCAGCTGCAGTCAGACGATGAACCACGTCTACTGCAAAAGCTTCGTTTGGATGTTAAGAACACGCTGGCGTGACAAGAGCCTGAAAATCAGTGACATCGAGCAAGTCATCAACTTTTCAGTGACATGAAATCTGATTACTATATTCATCAGAAATGTGAGAGAGCACTGTGGACATGGAGGGACCTCTTTAACCTCAGTCTGATGCAAATGTGGCTCTGCTTTGGCCTCATTTACAGCTGTGCTGCACACGCACACACAAAGGTACACAAAAGGGAAACTCGTGACAAAGGCTGATGATTCACTCAATCCAAATCCAATCCACTAATCTATGGTAACAAACATCAGCGTCTCAGCGTGTTGCTGTGTGTGGGATACCTGTGTGGGCGAGGTGGGCTCCAGGCGATAAAGGCCAAAAGGTCGGCTGAGAGGTCTTTTGTCAAAATAGGGGAGGTCACAGGCCTGGAGGTATTCCAACAAAGAGTTACTGCGTTAGCTAGCAGGTCATCTGAAGAGCGAGAAGCACTGTAAAATCTGCACAATGACTTCTTCTCTTTCACTGTTACAGCAAGCGGTGCTTCACAGGTAGGGATGGGTATCGAAACCCGGTTCTTGTTGAGAACCGGTTCCCACTGTTTCAATTCCTTGGGATCGTTTGCCATGTTTGCAAACGATTCCCTTATCGATTCCAGTCGCCCCGAATGACGTCGCCACGTTGCGGAGCGTCATTTACCTGGCAGGAAACACGGCGGCTCAAACGCTCAAAACTTTGGTTATACTTTACAAGAACGGATGACAACAGGGCAACTTGCAATACTTGCAAAGTAGATATTTCATTTAAGGGAGGAAACACTACGAATATGCAAAAGCATTTGCTCACAAACACGCGATGACCTTAAATGAATGTCGTGTTTTTAATTCCGCTCGACTCGTGAATCTCAACCCAGCAGCAGCGGTAACGTTTGCACGTCCTCTCCCGTTAATGCGGCAGGTAAATAATCAACAACAGTGCATATTATGTTAGCGCGATCTGCCTTATTACAAACCTGCCATTACTGTGCATTTAGTGACCATGATGAGACAGAGTCTGGCTCAGATGCTGGCAGCTCTCGCTGCAGTCTGCCGGCAGCGTCTCCTTTCAGCCAGGATAGACGAACGTCACCGAGCAGAGACTCAGTTTGTGGTCAAAGGCTTGCAGCCGTTTGCCACAGCAGATGATTTTCAGTAAGTGAATGTGTGTAATTGTAGGCAGGGACATTACTGTTGTGTAATTGCTACAGAATAATTTATGTTATACTTTGTAAATGTAAAATAATAATAAATATTCTTCTGTAGCAATAACAATGTTTTTCCTGGGGACCCTGTGACACCCCATTGAAGAGCCGTAGGCTGGATCTCTTAAGATCTCACTGTTGGGTTTGTAAGGCCATGTTACTCCTAAATGTCTGTCTTGTTCAAAGAGAAGATATAAAACAAAGTTCTGAGCTAATCAACCTTAGTGTTCTCCTTTGTAAAAAGAATCGATAAAGAATCGAATCGTTAAACAGAATCGAAAATGGAATCGGAATCGTGAAAATCTTATCGATACCCATCCCTACTCACAGGAGAAACACATTCACACTACCGGTCAAACGTTTTAGAACTCCGACTTTTCCAGCCTTTTATTGTGAAAATCCTGCAGTTGAATGTCTCATTGCACTCTGACAGAAACGATTGGAGTTAAAGAAATCATGGAATCAGTTTATAGACCAAAGTGTCTCCTTTGGCAGATATAACAGCTGAACAGCCGTCGCATTCTGGCTACAACAGAAATCAAATCTTCTCCCATATCTGTAGCAGAAGTTCCCGTGAATGTGGACCCTGTAGGCTGCGTTGCTTTCGCTCTTCTGTCCAGTTCAAACCAGCTCGGTGGGGTTTCAGTCTGGAGACTGTGCTGCACACTCCATGTTTTCAAGCTCACCATCTTGTTCTGTTTTCCTGAGGTAGTTCTTGGACTGATGTTTGGGTCATTATCCTGCTGTAGGATGAACTCCTGACAGACTGGGTCCACACCAGAGGGTCCTGCACGGTGCTGCAGGATGCTGCGGTAGCCGTTTTGCTCAGGGTGCCTCTCACTCTGTGCGAGTCACCGACCCTGGATCAGCAAACAGCCGGGTGATGGCACTCACTGTGGAACCAAGCCTCTGTCTTATTCTGACGTCCTGCTGATGGCTTTCTTGCTGCAGCCCGTCCTCTCCTCACAGCTGAAACTGAGACTTACTATGACCACGATGACTCTGTGCCTGAAGCTGCTGTGCTGTGAGTAAGTAAAATGTATTTATATAGCGCTTCTCGCAGATAAAAATCACAAAGTGCTTTACAACAAAGAAGATGAAAAGAATGGAAATACGACAAATAACAATGTGAAACAGTAAAATACAACCAATTAATTAGAAGCTTGCCGATATAAAAATGTCTTCAGCTGCTTTTTAACAGAATCAAAAACATAAATAATAAAACCAGTGGGAGTGCTGCACTGGCTGAAAGGCCGATCACCACGAGTTTTAAATCGAGTGCGTGGGGCCACCAACAGTCTCTGATCTGATGACCTCAGAGCTCAGGAAGCAGAATGGCGTTTCAGCAGGGCAGATATGTACTGGGGAGCCTGACCATGTAGGACCCTAAAGGTTAAAACTAAAACCTAAAACTTACAGTCAACCAGTGAAGGGAGGCCAAAACTGGAGTGATATGAGATCTTCGCTTGGTGCCTGTTAAAAGTCGTGCTGCATATTTCTGCACAGTCTGAAGATGATTTAAAGCTGATTAAAACAAGTAAAAAGACCATTACAGAGTCTAAACGTCAAGAAATAAAAGCATGGATAATCATCTCAAGTTCAGCTTTGGACACCATTAGTCCGAGTTTAGAAACATTCCTTAAATGATAAAAACGGTTCTGCTCAAGGATGCAGTGAGCCGCCCATCACACCGGCTGCTGTCCTCTGACTCAGGCGTGTCTTTGGCTCTGCAGACATCTTCCTGTCACACTTTGTTTCTGAGTGACTGAGTGCTGAAGGAAACTGGACTCGCTCACACTGTGACGTTCCTACTTTTCTGTGGCGGTCTGTGTCTCTTCCACGGTTAATTCCCTTTTTCTCACCATTTCTGTGCCAACACTTTCTGCAGTACAATACTGCTCAGCTGATGCTGTCCAGGGTCTGGTACCACAGTGTGCTCCAACACTACAGGCAGAGGGGCTGAAGTGATCCAGGAAAGTTGGAGCAGCAGCTTTCAAGGCCGTATCAACCTCCTTTACTGCAGCTTCAAACAGTTAACCCATGTTGTTCCCTGAAAAAGGTCTTTTTGTATCGTTCTGAAACGGACATTGTGTTTCAGTTTTGGGATCATTTGTTTTAAACCTGTGGTGTTTCACCACTTACCTTTGTACCAGTTCAAGCTGTTCACTGGACCGAATGACTTCAACTGCAATAAATTACTGAACAAATCGGGCTGTTCTAAAACGCTGGAGCCGCAGCGTATATTTTGAAATGTAACCTTGTTGCTTGAGATTTGCATGTTGAGCAATCATAAGTAAGCTGGTGTGTTCAGGTAAAGCAGACATGTTTCCATTGGTAACAGGACAAAACGAGGGCACAAACATTTGCTCACTGACGCCTTTCAAGTTTCAATCATGCACAGAACTTGAAGTGCTTTGTATATTCAGGGTGCACTGCAAGCTGCGTGTTGGGATTATTAACACTAACGAGACAGAGACCAATTAGACAGAACAGTCAACAAATCTGAAATGAGCAGCATGTAAAAGAAAAGATCACAGCTCACTAACAAGAGAAGCTCGCAGCTTCGTGCTTGTTGTTGATCAATTATGAAAACAAAGCTGGAAGACAGAAAGCTGCTCCGTCTTTTCTCAGTACGATCACATGTTCATTCTGCACTACCTGCTCCGAGAAGTCGTTCCCGTCGATGTCGTCGCTGTTGGAGTGTCCCCCTGGACTCTGGACGTCTATCCCGTGGCTCTCCAGGATTGTGGCTTCTTGGAGAAAGAGGATGGCTCGTTAGACTTATGATGCATCACTGACAATACTACAAAACATGAGAGCAGTGACTGTAAGCCAGCGACACAACGAGAGGTTGTACAGAAGCCCCGATACATCTGAAAGAAACGATGCTCCAAAGTAAAAGAACCTGTCTGAAAGTAGTCAGTAAAAGGCTGCTGTAAGGATGAAGTAAACAGCTGAAAGCAGTGAAGTAATACTGCAAATATTTGGCTGAGACAACTTAAGACGAAGAGTCTTAAGATCAAGACGAGGACGAACAGACTTTTTACCCACAGGCTGTCAGACATGCCCTACCTCCACCCTGATTGGAGGATAACTGCACTGCCAACACCCATGGACATTACACCTTACTTATAAACTGTATTTCTACGTATACTTTAATGCAACCAACATCCCTACCTCTTTAACCTGTATTTATTATAGTTGCAACAGCAAGCGAAGGCCCAGACACAAAGTTTTAACAGATTACAAGTGGCTGACAAATATGTGACAGATCGAATTCACCGTTACACTGTTGAACATCTGCCGTCACGCTAAGAAGGAAACACGCCGTCTTCTAATTCCAAGGTTTTACATATAAGGTCATAATGGAAATCAACCACAGAACTGCACACTAAGCCCCAAAGCAGAAGCAGCGTGCGAGTGCAGCCTTACTGCCTCCATCGTAACGAGGACGGTAAGCAGCAGCCAGGTGCTGATCAACAGCAGTGTGAGCACATCTATAAAAGCACAAGTGTTGTCAGTTTGCAAGTCTGGAGCATTCAGGCGACACAATGCCAATCAGGAAAGAAGCAACTGCTGCTGCCCATCATCAGTCCGACAGCCAAAGCTCGACCCACGCTGGGTCACACGGCGACCCCAGGGACGTCAGCGAACCTAGCCAATGACAGAAGAGTGAGGAAATAAAGTCAAGCTGCAGTGACCAAAGTCCAGACCGGATTAGAGCGGAAACCCCAATGAGCAGGAGGCTCATCCAAAGCTTCACTAAAGAAACCATACTACTAAAATCTCGCATCACTGATTAAAATGCTTCTGACAAAATGTGAAAAAGCTCAAACATCTGAAAGAATAAATAAACGCACTGATAAAAAAATGTTTCTACTGCCGGCATATCTAAAGAACCCGAGTTTGGCTGGAGCAGTTTGAAAGTCCTCCGAGCTACAGCCGTCCTCCTCACTGCCAGCCCCCTGCAGAGGTCATGGCAGGGACACAGTAACACACATTTCATTAACAGTTTGTAATTTAAACAGAGCTACATTACCAATGTTGGCACGTCTCTTGATCTCTTTGCGACGATTGGCAAACCAGTTGTAAACTTTCAGAGAAGTGACCCTCTCCAGATCAGACAGCTTCTTCCCTGGAGGAAACATACAAACACAGCATCACCATATTTGAAACCTTTTATTTGGGATGAGGAAGAAGAAGAATACTCCGAGTGTGGCCACGTTTGGATACGACTTGTCTTGATGTTGTCATTTTATGCTTTAAGACATTTGTGTCAAATGTTGTCATAATTATGAATTACGGCTCAAAACGAGCACATTCATAACGTCACGCCGTCCTCAAGTCCAAGTGACTGTTTGTGTCAATCTGAGCACAGATTTCACACGATGCGTTTCACAGCTGCTTCAATATCTGCACCACGCAGACGCAGTTCTGTAGCCAGCAAACAAAGCCATCACTCATTACAGTTAACAACACGTGTGCAGCTTCGTGCACCTGCTGGTTTACCTGGTTTCTGGATAACAGCATTGCAGGCGTTTGCTATCTCCTCCCTTTTGGCCTCATCTGGATACTGGTTGTCGTTGAAGTAGCTATAAATAGCACAAGAGCCACAGTGATTAAATTAATTTCACAAGGACGATGTCAACAAACTGGAGCGGCTGCTGTTTGTCGTGCACGCGGTGCAGCTGAGTGCGTGCGAGGCTTTGCTGGCTGCACCGTTTGACTCCTGGAGGAAATAAGAGCGACGTTATGAAGCGCTCCTACCATCTATCATCTCTGCACACTTCCTCTGGACCTCACCTCTCCATCACAGCCAGGCACTCTTTTCTCCAAGTGAAGCGGCTTCCCCGACGCAGGCGGAAGGTGCCGGGGGCGGTGGTGAGGGGGGGCGGGGTTTGCCTCCACTCCATTTCCTCCAGAGGTAACGGAGCTGGTCGCATGTTCAGAGTGGCACCTGCAGCAGGAGGATTACTCAGAGTCAACAAGTCTGCAGGTGTCGCTGTGGTTTGGAAGCACAAGTGACAGAAGGACAGAACAGCAGCGCAGAGATGTGATGGCGCGAGGACCGTGGTCGCTCTGGCAGCCAGAGCCCCGAGTCCTTCGTGAAAAACCAAGCGACATCGTCTTTTGGTAATCTCACGAGTTATGCTGACACCAAACTCGCGTCAGCTCAGGTAACGATCGCAGCAGAAAAGAAACCGAGCGAGCTCTCTTGTAAACCTCGCCACGTTACACTGAAAGCTCGGACATTTAACAAGGCCGAACCGGATCACCTGGCCGGTGCCGGTTTATCAGAAAGCCGTGAACGAGGAGTCAGTTTTCTCTGCAGCAGCGACGCAGGTGCGTGCGTGGGGGGGTGCTGGGCTCGGTCGGGCTCAGTCTGGCCATAAATAGCTTGGAGCAGTTTCCAGAGCTGATGGTGTTGGCGGGGCTCCACCGAGGAACATGCTGCAGAGAACAGGGCGTGGGACGTCTGCTGCCTGGCTATAGGGCGGTACAGAAAACACACGCCGGATCTGAAGGACGCGCCGGCCTCTCGTTTCGCCTGTTAACCCTTTACAGTGTGGAGTCAGGATGACCGTGCACACAGCAGCAAACCCAAAGTTACTTGATAACAACAAATAGTTTTTTTCTCTTCAGTTTGGGACAGTTAGTCGCCGTTACAACAGGCTTCCAATCCAAGACATCGTGACAGTCAAACACCTGGATAATTTAAGATGACCTCACTGAAGGTCAAGAGCTAAGAGGTAAATCCTAAATCTTTACATAATTTGGAAACATTTTTGGTGTAGTAGTGATTTCTAGATTTCTACCGTTGTCGTTCTGCTGACAGCCACATTTCTCTAAAACAAACGTCATTGGTTCCAACATTTCTTTATCTAACACAATAAAGTCACATCTTTAACTGCCGCTGAGCTCTAAGTGAGTAGATTCCATAATATAGTGATCAAAACACTGTAATATGGAAGAAGTGACAGAGTCATCAGTTAGGACGACACAGGAAACCTTCATGCCTCTCGTACTGCAGTCCTACCTTGAATCTGATGCTACACAGCTACAAGTTACTCGAGTTGGATGCAGATTCTTACTTTCCTAGTTGATCACCGGGTCACTTCCTGTAGTCCCTTCTTGTTGGAGCTCTTCTTCCACTTTTCTTAGAGCACCTCCGAGTTTTCAAACTGTTTTTGTTAACATTTAACATTTCTGCAAATACCAGAAGATGTTCACTACTTTATTATCACAGCAACATTTAACAGTGGAGGCAGCGAGTTTTCTTTGCCTCCATGCTGAGCTCAGAGAGGCAAACTCTGCTGCTATCTTTACGTCTTTGCTGTTGGGACCGACTCATGAAACAAGCTTTGAAGAAAACAATTAACTGGGACATATGCTGGGAGACATTTGTCCACATAAATACACATACCTTTTGTTCCCATTAGCACTGGCAACAACTGTGGGAACCCAAGCTAATTTGTAGCTCTGCTTAAAGCCACGAGGCCAAACACGAAACTGTTTTTTCAACACTTTAAACGAGGTTGTCAAACGTAAACAAGCTGAGGGCCACTCTGCTGTTCTACTGCAAAACAAACAGAAAGCAGTGTTTGTGTTTTTAAACTTCAAATATTGTAAAACAAACAAACGTGAGCGCAGATTTGAACTAAGTGAAGCCTTTCATCGAACGACCAAAGTAACCCACGTAGCAGCACTTCTGCTCCCACCGTGTTCGTATACGCAGACAGAAGTGTACACAGTGAGCAAGTAGGGGTGACGTGGGCCACAAGTGGCCCCCAGGCCGCGAGTTTGAGACCCCTGTTTTCAGTAAAGAGATTTGTTCTTGTTCAATGGTCTTTAAGTTTTAAACAGGAAAGGTGCACCTCGAGACTTCTCACCAAGATTGACACTATGGCTTCATCAGCAACAGAAAACTTTGGCCCCTCCCACCTTGTCCCACCAATCAAAGCCAAATGGAGACCTCAGACTAGAGTGGTGGCGGTGAACCGATCTCCAGTGCAATGACCGAACGGCTTGTAACAATGCAGCGATGTCACGTGGAAGGCGACGACGGGGCATCCACACTGGTGCGGAGCTCACTGCGAGGTTTCTTCTTCCATCTTCATTCTGCTTTGCCGCTCTGCTGCCTTCTGAGTGAAGGATGCTCAGGACAAAACAATTATTTATTCATTTCCTAGTCGGCTGCTCCTCCCCGACTCTCATCAACTTAGGCTGTGTTTGTGCTGACTCTACTCTGCTCTCCTCGTTTCTTACCTCGGTGGAGGTGAAACAGCCTTTCCGTTTGCTTTGATCCTTCATAACTGCTGCAGAAATGACAAATTAACAAGACAGTGTGCTGCTAAGCAACAGCCGCAGTCAAATGTGCTATTCGTGTACGTGTGCATCGCTAAGACGGACGTTTTCGAGATTCGGTTGGCGCAAAAGATTCAAAGCATGTGACTAGCAGATCTTATACGGAGGGGAGATCGTCTCCGATTTGCTTCCACTGAGCGACACACACAAACTGCAGGGTCACGCCTTCCCCCACTATCACGTACTCTCAACTGCCAACTGTCGAATGAGGGCAAAGCGCCAAAACATATTGTGCCAGTTAATCAAGCCAGATGTACCTGGTGTGGTTTTCTCCAGCGTGTACCAGCGGTAGAAAGCCCTCTTCTTCTGCTCGCTCAGGTCGGAGCCGTGCTGCAGCAGCCAATGGGAGATCCTGCTCTGACTGATGCCTGGAAAGCAGCCACACATCAAATTACATCACAGTGGTTTTTGCACAGAGCACAAAGTGTAGACAAGCACTGGAAGAGTTCAACAGACACAGAGCAGAATAGGAAAAGGACCACACGGCGTTTCCTCTCACATAAGTTCAGACTTTCTGTCTTCCTCCATCACTTATCAGTCAAACGCTGCTGGAAGCTGGGTCTGAGTTTGAGCTGTACGACTTTTTAAATGCCACGGTTTCTGGCCTTATTTTGCAGCACCTGTTTGGTTATTGAGTAATGTTAGTTACATTCCTTTGTGTGACTTTAATACCTGCAGAAAAACAAAAACAACAAACCCACAATGTGTGCAACAGCACAGGGGTGTTCTTCTACGGGTCAACTGTAATACAGAGTTCAGAATTATACAGGTGACTTGTTGGTAACAAAGCAGCCTTTCTTTGCACTCCACCTTAAACCTGACCTGAGAACAACTGGCCCAAGCTTCGCCCGTACAGCCTCAGCTCGCCTCATGTCAGAGCACCGACTGGCCTTCAGCTGCCTCTGCTCAATATGAAGCGTCATGCTGTTTTTGGGGACAAACGTGATTTTAAAACCCTTTGTGCGGCGCCTTTTGCACCACGTGTTGTGAAACATGTGGTGCAAAAGTTCTGTTTCCCGTTTGCAAGTTTTACTACTGCTCAGCTTTTAGTTAGTGAACACAGGCACCCGCGTGTCTTCAATGCAAACTGATCTCAAACTAGGCCTGTGATAGAATTGCTTTATTTGCTGATGATATCATAATATTTTTAAAGCAATTAAAAAATTCTGTGCCCGCTGTAAAGGATTTATTAGATCAGTTTGGGGTTTTCTCAGGGTATAAAGTTAATGTAACAAAATCGTCATTAATGTTACTTAATCAAGGGTACATTCAAAATGTAAGTCAGAATATATCTGGCTTTACTGTTAACTCTGAATTCATCTATCTAGGTATTAAAATAGTTCCTTCATTAAAAGATGTGGTGGTACTTAACTATAATATAATACTACAGAAAATTTCCAAAGATTTGGAGCGTTGGATAAGTCTACCACTATCTATTATTGGAAGGATAAGTGTTCTTAAAATGAATGTATTACCTAGACTGTTGTATATGTTTCAAAATGTCCCACTGGCTCCTCCTGCTGGATTATTTACTAAATTAACATCACTAATCAGAGAGTTTATCTGGAACAAGAAGCAGCCACGTATTCGTTTGTCTTTGTTGTACCTTCCCTTTGATACAGGGGGGTTGAAATGCCCCAACTTTTACTGGTACTATTTGGCTATTCAATTAAGGACAATAAGATTTTATTTTTCATCCCAAAATACCCCGTCATGGGTGGGGATGGAAGCAAATGCTCTTAAAATGCCATTAAATTTGTACTTATATTCTGCGAAATCCAAACAGTTAAAGAAAGAAACAAATAATCCTATAGTTCAAAACATGATTGAAGTCTGGTTTACAATAAAAGAAATGATGAATATTAAGAACAATCTCTCTCAGTTTAGCCCCATCTGGGGAAATGCCTTATTTGTACCAGGAAAGTTGGATGCAGGGTTTCAGGATTGGGCAGTAAAAGGTGTTAAGAAAGTGGGTGATCTGTTTTGTGATGGAGTAATGGTCTCATTTGAGGATTTAGTCTCAAAATTTCAAATCCCCCAAAAACACTTTTTTAAGTATTTACAAATTAGAAGTTTTATTTCATCTATGCAAAATAAATCCCTTAATTTTCCCCAATTAAGTAAGCTAGAGGAGTTTATGGTGAAAAAAGGTGGTAATAAAGGCTTAATTTCAACATTTTATAATTGGATTGTTTCTGCCTCTTCAGAAACATCAGTTTCTAAGTTGGAAGCTTGGAGAAAGGACCTAAATATCAATATTTCTGAGGAGACATGGAAGTTAATTTGCTTAAAAGCACAAAAACAATCGATTAATAGTAATTTAAAATTATTACAATACAATTGGATTATGCAAACATATGTAACACCGGTGAAACTGAATAAATATAATAATAGAATACCAGATACATGTTTTAAATGTGGAGAAGCCCGTGGAACATTTTTTCATTGTATATGGGAATGTAGAATTGTTTGTGCCTTTTGGCAGGAGGTGATGAACAAAATAAACCAAATTTTAAATAAAAAGATCACTTTAGACGTAGAAATGATGCTACTACAAGTGTATCCTAAAAATATTAAATTAACAACCTATCAAATTAAGTTTATGGATTACTGTACATTACAGGCAAAACGTATGATTGCAATAAATTGGAAAACATCAGTTCCTCCTGCTATTGGCGCTTGGATAAACTCCTTGACACAGTGTATGGAAATGGAAAGGATTACGTACTTTCTGAAAAATAAGTTAATATATTTTGATGAAATTTGGAAGCCATTTAAACATTTTTTAAAAGTAGTAAATATAGAACAACTTATGTAGGAGAGTGGAGTAGGAGGAAATTGTTAGCATTGTGCATGCTATTTTTGTTTGTTCCTATTGATTATATTTTCTTCTTTCCCTTTTTTTTTCTTTTTCTCTTGAATTATGTATAAATGCCACATATGGTACAATTGTATATATATTTCATTTGAGCTTGTTTTTTTGTTTTTTTTTTTTTCTTTGGTCGGAAGAGAGCAGAGCGGGAGGTGAGGGTGGGGGAAAAGGGTTTCTATTACAACAGCATATTATGGGAAACTACCTTTGAATGTTGTTGAAAAAGTAATAAAAATATTTAAAACAAACTAGGCCTGTGACACTGGGCCTTTAGTAATTTGGTCCGTGGGCATGCAAACACTGCCCCGGTCAGTTTACACACTCCTGTGCTGCGCTTCAGTGTCGGCCGAGTGTTTTGGCAAACCCACGATCCAGCTGCGGTTCCGGTCGTGTGGTAGGAACCACGACCGGAACCGCAGAATGAACTTTTTATTTGTAGTGTGAACGTGATGCGACCTCGATCTGAGGTGGAAATTTAAGTTCCTTCCCGTAGTCTTGTATCCTTTGCATTTTGGGATGCCAAAGGGTGGGCGTGCAAAGTTCTGGCTCGCAGCCATGAAATTAATGTAAAATTCTCCATGTTCTCCACCAACCCAGAACACCTTCCTCCTATATTCACTTTGTTTCTCAGGCACATCTGGCCAATAAGAGGACTAAATATTCTCACGTGTTGATGAGTTCACAAACATTTTCCTGTGTAAGGAGAAACCAAACCATGGGTGTGAAAAGGCCCTCGCTCTCCTTCCAGCTGCAGCTAAACAGCTGTGTGCAGGCTCAGGATCCACAAGCTTCTGATGCTGCGCTCAGACTCCAGCTCCACTGCACAGCAGCAGCAGCACTGCAGGGTCACCACTGAGATCCTGCAGCAGGTGCAAATCTGGTTCATGCACTGAACTCAGGACAACGACTGCTGAACAAGACGTTCAGTTCATGTGGAGGATGAGAGGAAGCGTATCAACTTTCAAAGAAGAAACCGACGAACAGACTCGCTTCATAATGAATTCAAGAACACCCCGCCAATCTGTGAGAAACAGCTCGACGTGCAAAAATGATCTTGTGTTGTTATGTGTGAGATGATGCAGACACACAAAAAAGGTCCACTGACAGATGCGTGAAATCAGGCGCTTTGTCAGTGTTTAGGGGGCAGCCCAAGTCTACGATGTCTTCGGGGTCAGGACACAAGTTTTTCACAATAACACAAAGTTCCTCAAACGCCAATGTCAAAAGTGAGGAGGAGCGAACGTGGCATGGCAACAGGAAACGGCTGATGCGAGTGACGTGGCTGAGCGTGTCAGCTACTAACCGGTAACTTGTGCCACCACTGCCTGAGAGATCCTCCTGTTCCCCAGGAAGGCTTTGATCTCCTCTTTCACCAGACTGCTGTCCCTCCTGCAAACACAGAGCACACAGAGATCTTCATAACCTGCAGCTCGACACAGGTGGCAGAAATGCAAAGAAAACAGCTTCATTATTACACATTTGGGAAGCTGGGGCAACGTCTGGCTGCTAGACAGCTGTAAAAAATATATGAAGTGAATTACAGCTTTCATTGTTGTGCCATTACACAGGCAACCTGCTGCATAATTACCCAGCTTAAAAGGGCAAATGCATACATGTTTAATGCTTTTGTCACCAATTCATTCTCATTTGGAAAAAGCCATTCGTCTGGTTTTCTGCACAATAACACGTTCATGATGATTCGATGCGTTTCTTTATTGCACCTATTCAAGGCCAACCTACGAAACCGCAGCTCCTCTTTGCTCTGGCCTGCACGTCGACAGCATGTACCGTGGCTTCCCCCTCTTTTATAGCTCCCACGTAATCAGCATTGCATTTCAGACGAACATGAAGGCAGCGGCTCTGAGAGCCGAGCCGCAATCCAGTAATCTATATTTTCAAAATGCATTTAAAAAGGGCATGTGTCCGCTATCTGACTTCACAGCAGCAGGAAAATAAATATATATAAAGCATGCAGAGACTCGCAGGAACGCAGGATGTGCAGTCACAGTGTACCCACCCTGCTTTCTGGCATCAAGCCCATTCCCCTCCCACACACACACACACACACACGCACGCACGCACGCACATGCACGCGCATGCACACGCGCGCACATGCGCACGCACGCACATGCACGCACGCACGCACGCACACTCTGTCTCAGCTTCATTCCCGTCTAGCACAGACTGAACACGTGTCTGAATCTGACAGTGCATTCAGGTTTTTTACACGACAGCGTTTCCAGCAGGCGCCCTCCCTGCCCCCCGCCCCCCAATCACAGCAGCCTTTGAACCAGCCGCTATCCCAGGCTCACACAGTCAAAATGGAAATCGCATCAAAGTCCTAAGCACTCTGTTTGGCATATTTGTGAAATGAAAATGCGTCACGACTCTTTGACATCCAGCATCAATATCATCCACGCCAGCCTCTCACGGCGCGGGCTAAAATTAGAGCCTGAAGAAAAAAACGCTGCTTGTATCGACACCAGTGAATCAATGTAGCACGAGCTGCTGTACAAGCTACGAGACTGGGGAGGAGAGGGGGGGATGTTTTGGGTGCCAACTCAAAGGCCAAACTCCTGCAGAGAAGCAAGTGTGCACTTTGAAAGTGAGAAAAAAGGGAAAGGGCACCGTGGACCGCGGACAGGCTGAGACCTCGTGTCACGCCCCCGCAGCCCTGCCGAGCGAGAAGCTGGAGAGCCCTGCAGCAGACGAGGGCTTTTGAACGCTACTTAACTTCTCGGTCGTTCTAAAAAGGACGCGTAATCTAATGCAGAGGCAGCGCGAGTGAGCAGCGGGCCGGTCGCTGACGACGGAGCCTATTCTTACTCGTACAGTTCACACAGGGCAGCTGAAGGCAGCGGGACAGCACAGCAGTAGGAGGAGACAGCGCATGTGTGAAGTGCTTAGAGGAGGAAGAGACGAGGCGCTAACACGCACACTTTAATAGATTATGAACACTTTACCTGTCAATGGGCCTGAAAAACTTCTGAGCCTCTGCTCTCAAAACCTAACCAAGCTGAATGTTACTAAATGCAGTTTCATGTAATGTTTCCAGAGGTGCACAACACAAAGCTTGTTCTCTCTTCCCTCTTACAGGAGATCAGCTTGAACTCGAGCGGTTCCCTTTTCTGACGATGTGCATCGTCCCGACAAAAGTGCCTCTGTGCTGGCTCGGGTTGCTCTGAAGCCTCACAGGATGCACGTCTTTGTGGGCGACGCAGGGGACGAGCCAAAACTCTCATCCATCACGTGCTCTGCTCCTAAGGAGAGACCAGAACGCTGCCGTCTCTTTATCCGGTATTAAACGTGTGGGACTAATAAAGGTTATCTTATCTTAAAACCGGATCTCTTTAGTCCCCATCTTCATAGTAAGAATCTGGCAACAGATCTGCATTTGTGTCGCAGCTGAACTGCAGACGGGCGCGCTGCTACAGCAAAACATTTCCTCAAGTCAGATGTCAAAGTGACGGGAGCTGGAAAGGCAAGTTTCACGACAGCAGAGCAAATGCCCGAGTCAGGGAGGTCATTTAGATGGGACTAAACTGCAAAGTTTCACGGTCTGCGTTAACCCCGGCAGGCTAGGCTGCATGAAGACAAGCGCAGCACTCTCATATTCAAGCTGGGGAAAGATGCAGAGATGGCTTGGCTCAGAAAAAGTAAAAAGTCCAAATATGACTGGCTCCTGTTTCCCAGGGCAGCCTTTGAAATGCTGGGGATTAACGAGGAGGACAACAACTTTGGTGTATGTGATGCAGCTAAAACATTTCCACTTCCTCTGTGCTGGAACGAACAGCACTGCCAGATAATGTAGGGCACATGCAGCAGTCGTGATGACGCTGCTGCTGCTGCTTTCACTGTGTGTGTGAGATGATCACAAAATGGGTCCCCGAACAGATCTGGAGTACGTCGGCAGGTGTGTCTGTCAGTCTGTGAGCGACAGACTTTGTCAACAGGGTGACGTCACGTGAAAAACCCCAGAAATAGAAGGGCCCACGGTGCCTGGGCCCATCCACACGTCACAGCCCCGTCCAACACGCTTCTTAGTACATGTGTAACGGTCTATATGCTGCATCTCTGTGAGACAAGCGTATAACGTCCAGGATTCGTCCAAGGACTACTGGTCTGTAGCTGTGCTGTTACAGTGGTGCATGCTCATACTGAACGTGGTATGAAAACGTAATCTGTGTAAGCAAAACGCTCAGCCTTCAGACTAAACCACCTTTGACTCAGTGAGATCAGATACAACAGCTCCGGTGCACGAGACAGATCGTGCAGCATGAAGAATCATTAGTGTTACGGATGCAAACAGAAACGGTTTTGCATCAAATGCGAGAGAACGAGGAGCTGCTGTCTGTGCCGTCCATTTTTCAGACGATTGTGTCAAACTTTAGCTTCACTTTTGAAATTCCAGGTTCCTGAAATCATATCAGACATTTGGCTCAAAAACATTTCTAGATAATGCTGCTCGCAAATACTTCAGACTTCACCATGAAAACATTTTGTATGAACAAACTGTAAAATAAGAGTAGATGTAGTAGATGAGACACATGAACTGCTGCCTCTGCCCTCTCCACCTCCATTTTTCTAAAATCTCCAAGTGAAGGTAAATTTGTGTAACAAGAGATTTTTTTTTAAGAACATTTTTAATTCTGGTAACGGATATTTGAAATCTTTCAACATGAATTCTTTTCCTAGAAAGCAAGAAGCACATGGAAACCCACGTGTACAAGGCTTTTTGTGTGTGCAGAGTTTCCAGTGCATAGACACATCCAGATAGCTTTAACCCTTCAAGGCCTATCGAAGCGTGCACGCTCCGTTTTGCACAACTATTTTTAAATGCCGGTAGAATTGCAACCACATAAGCTAGCACAATATTTCTTTTGCATTTGAAATATGAGGAGTTATATGCATTCAGCCTGTCCCAGGCCGCAGTTTTTATGGCTATGTTTAAGCTGCGGGAGATTTCACTTGTCATGTTTGCATAGTAAGCTAACGATTGATAAGACGATGTCAGAGGAATTGGTGCACAAATTATCATCACTCACAGATCAGTGCTGTCGCTCTCTATACACAGTTCGCGCGATTGCAAAGTGAAAGCAAAAAACAAGCGCAAATTCAAACGCGACCTCAATATGTCACATATTGACAGTGGCTCACCGATGCCAATGACATAATTACCCAGCTACATTTCTGAAAGAATGCAAAAGCATTGACATATATTTTTCCTTCCTACGATAGCCCGACGGGCAGGGCAGAGATAGATCTTGGTAGCCCGACTGGAAAAATCGCTAGCCCCGGGACGTCGGGCTAGCGATTTTGCGAGCCCTGCACTACAGCATGTAAAAATATAAAGATAAGCTCTGGCAGACTTGGGTCTATGGTGGGCTCTAAAGGGTTTGTGTTTGAATATATGTAACCTACAGCCTGGGTTTTTATTTTTAACCTTAAAGGAGAAAAGGCTCTGCACCTCACTGGCCTTCTATCCTTATCAATAAAAAAATCATTTGATTTATTTCCCGGCTAACATCAGCGCAGAATAAAAGTCTGTTTATGTGTCGACCGCGGTGAGGAGCGCACACCGAGGAGGGAACGATGCAAGGACACAGGAAGCACCAGTCCTGGCAGTGAATGCCTCGTCTCCATATACTTCTACTTTCCTTCACTGTGAGATCCGCTCAAAGCAACCTGTTTCTCCCTGTCATTTCATCTTTTCAGTGAAGCGAGCAGCGACGTGCAAACAGTCGACACAGTGTAAAAGAGACGCTTTCACACACATACGACCTTAAAAAAAAGAACGCCATCTTCAACCCCTCCAGGTCAGTTATTACTTTAGTAAAGAAGATAAACAGACGATGAACTGACTTGGTCACTGACAAATATAGAGCTCAATACAAAAATAGAGCTGAAGACAAACTAGGAAACACACTAGTGTGCACAATCAGGTGTGGAGATGTGTGAAAATGACTGCCAAGACCACAAACTCAACTCTCAGACTGCTTACTGGCACGAGGCTGCCAAAGAGCTTTAGGAGTCCACGCTTACGGCCGTTTAGCACCTGGCCATCATCCCAGACAAACTCGTGGCTTTAGATGAATGCCGCCTAGGGCGGGGCTATATCATACCGTTCACGGTAATGTAATGTTGGGCAACGATAAGAAAATGAAATATGGGTAAAACGCGCGTGCGCAGCGCCTAGGTTTACATACGCACATGGCGGCGACGCAGAACGAGAAGAGCGAAAGCAGATCGTTGAATGAAACAGATGAACCTGAACTGGTTTGTAAAAATGCTGCAGCTTCACTGGTGTGGAACTGGTTTAGCTTTCGTCCGTCAGATACACAACAAAGCACTATTTTTGGTAGCGCATGCTAGCGGGCCGTCGTTATTACCGTGTTGTTTGGAAAATATGGCGCACTTAAAATCATCCTTTGATTTTTCTGAAAGTTGACAGAGCCCCTTATAATCCCGTGCGCCTTATGTATGAACTCTGGTTGTGTTTCAGGAAACGATTTTATGTACACGGTGCTCGAAAATCTGTCAAATGTTTCAGTACGACTTTGCTAAGCTACGAAGCCGCACCGCTTGATGGATTGTCGGAGCATTACGGCTATCGTAGGCGGAGCCTCGCGGAGTGATACGTGCTGTGCTTCAACATAATGTTACCGTATTGTGTGTGTATGACCTCTTTTTAAGTTTTGTGGATGTTATACATGGTTATGCTGAGGATGTGTCGGCCAGTTTCCACTGGAAATGCCTTTTGGTTAAACTGTCAGCGAGGAATTTGCACTGTTACATTTTATATAACTTTAATGCAAAAAACAGCTGCTTGTTTAAGTGAAAATACTTTGTTGGGTCTTTTGCACTAATAAAGTTGAGGAGTTGTAAAGTATTTTGCCTCGTGTCAATTATATCGTCAGTTTTATCGTTATCACAAATTTTCGAATGTATATCGTGATAAATATTTTCGGTCATATCGCCCTGCTCTAATGCCGCCTTAAAGCGCCGCTGGCAGAAAGGCCACCACGCAGGAACGGGTGCAGCCGCACAGTCAGATTGAGGACGCTGTGACTGCAAAAGTCTACAACACAAACTGGAGAAAATGACGCGTTTGTCTATATGAATGAAACTCCTTACACACGTCACTGGATGAGCCCATTACTGTGAAACCGTGCCCTTAACCCTGTTTTACCCTCTTATTTGTGCCATTACAGACAACCCTCCCACACCTGTGGGCCAAACGAGGCACAGCTCCCCACTGTGGGAAGTTACCTCCATCTATCAGCAGAAAACATCCTTCTAAGAGAAACCAAGGTTTTTTTAAATTGTGTATAACACGTGTTATAGTGGAGTGTGGACAACTCTGACACCTCAGAGTAACTGTTATGTTTGGGTGTCTCAGGAATCGACAGCACCTTGCTACCACATGTTGCTAAAATAAGCTTTTGAGAGTGAAATTCAACTTTTTGTTAGCTGCATGTTACATCCATACTGTAGAGCCCCTGATTTCCCCTCAAGTGGGCATCATCATCACAATATGATATAAGAGGTAAAGAAAGTTAAAGGGGAAAAGCCCTCAAGCTTTATGGACAGTCGTCTCCACAGTGCTTTTGTTGTCGTCCTGACCATTCAAACAAGCCACACTCGCACAGGGCTCCAATCTATACACTTACACGCTCTCTCCATCGCAAGTCCACACCTACGGCCAATTTTAGAATTACCAATTAACTCTGGGCTGCAGGAGGAAACCAGAGCAGCCACACATGCAGACTCTCCACAGGAAGGACCCAGGCAGCTTTAAACCCACTGCTGAATTGCTGTGTGTTCACTCAAATGAGCTTTGTACAAATAAACAAGCTAAATAGATTCCTAAAGCTTTGATCAATCAGTAACACTACGAGCTCACTAATGAGCTCATCGGTGCGCACATCCCGACGTCCCACTGGTAAAAGTCAAGTGACAAAGTGGGATAAACCTCAGAATGAAGATCACAAATGACTCCCTGAGAAGATGAACCAACCTTGCACTTGCTGCTGTTTCAGACTTCGAGGTGTATCGATCAGCCAAGCCAGAAAATTCCCTCCACGTGCATCGAGCTGGGCACTTGCATCCAGATACGTTTGCAATACTTTCTTCAGTGTCCAATCTTGTTCCTCTCACACAAATTTGGATCCAAATCACAATCACCTCCAAAGGTTTTTATCTAAATCTGCCCGTAACTTTTTGCTAGTGCCTTCTTGCTGTGAAGCAAGAATCATTTCATCACTGTTCAGTAACATCACCTACAGACAGGCTTCCCAAAGACATTTTATGCAACATGAAGCTAAATGCAACAGCATGGATATTACATTTAGAGCCCCCAGGTCATGAACACAAATGAACATGAGATATCTACAGCTTCATGTATAGTTCTAGCAGCAGCTGCACACAATGAAGCTTCAACTGAAGTTCCTGCTAATTAGCCCTCACCTTACCAGCTTTACTGGTGATAAAAAGCAATCCCCCAACCTAGTGACGGCTGCAACCTTTAAGAACAAAACAACAGGAAAACAGGCATCGAGTTGTAGAAACAGTTTCAGTGTCGTCCGTGTGTTTTCTGTGAAAGTACTGTGACTGTGGACAGCGCCACACTAGACTGAGGCGTGTCGATGATTATTTCAGACTAGCCGCTTGAAGTTTCACCATCCTAGCAGTGACTCACTAGCAGTAAGTGTGGGGTGGCTGTAGCTCAGGTGGCAGAGCGGATCAGCCACTAAGAAGGTCGGTGGTTCGATCCCAGGCTGCTGCATGCCAAATATCCTTGGGCAAGATACTAACCCCATGTTGCTCTCCGATGCGTCCATCGGAGTGTGAATGTGTATGAATGTTAGATACTTAAGCGTGTGATTGGGTGAACAGGTGAATGAATTAGCTGTATAAAGCGCTTTGAGTGCTCGGACGAGCGCTATATAAGAACCATTTACACCCCGCAGTATTATTCCCCGTCACCATCTTTCACAGCTTACTGAGCTCAGCAGCCTGGTACTACTACATACTGCCCTCTGGTGACGTTTTTGTGCAGTGCATTATTCTTCCCAGTTCTACAAACAGACTCGACAAAGTTTCTCTGGTCATTCTCACCTCATCAGCTCCTCCACCTTATCATCGATATCCAGATCTTCCTCTGTAGATTCAAACCCGAACGCTCGCGTCGCTGCAGCGCTGTTCACCGGATATCGTGGCGGAGACAGTTTTCCGTTGGGGGTGGCAGCTAGACTGTCGCGGCCGTTCTGTGTCAGGGCCACCAGCGAGACCGGGGACGGCAGGATGGCAGAGGGCGGCGGCGGCCCTGGAGGCGGGGACGTGTCGTAGCTGTTGCTGGGAGACAGCGAGAGCCCCCCGGCGCTGTTGAACTGCGTCTGCGTGGCTGTGGAGATTTTGGAGGTCGTTGAAGAGGCAGCAGCGGCGGCGTGATCGGCGGCTCCACCCTCACCGCCACTGTTGATGCCGCCGCCATTGCATGACGCTGAAGAGGTGGTGGTTGCCGAGGCAGTGTTGTTATTGTTGAATGACGTGGTAGTAGTAGTATTAGAGGCAGAGTTGTTGGTGCAGCTGTTGGCCCCGCCTACGCCGTAGGAGGACGAGGAGGAGGAGGAGGAAGAGGTGCGGCGGCCAAACTTGTCGCCGTGCTCCCGGTCCAGCCGGTCCAGAGTGTCGAGCGCATGCAGGATCTCCTGCTTGGTCATGCCGGTGCGACGCAGCCGCTGCAGCAGATCTATCTGCTCAATAGTGAAGCGCGGCTCCTCGCTGAACTCAGACATCCTGCTGCTGCTGCTGAGATGAGACACAATACAGACAAGCTGAGAAACACAAGAGGAACACAAGCCGAGGAAAGGAAACAGGAAATGCAGACGGGGCAAGTTGAGGAAAGTAGGAAGGAATCCTTAGAAAAGTAAGTGGAGAAGGAAAGGAAAGGAGGAGCAAGTCAGGCAGTGGAGGGGATGGTGGATGACAGAGGAAATGAGAGGATTAAGTAGCAAAGAGTGAAAAGGAACGCAGTCACAGATGGGGAAGGAGGATAAAGGTAGCGGAGGAGAGTTAGAGGGATAAAGTAGGCATAAAACGGGTGGGAAGGGAGGGGAATAAAAAACTGCAGGAAGAAAATATAAAGAGGCAGCGGAGAAGAAAAGGAAGACAAGAGCGAGAGACAGAAGTGTGAAAGAAAAAAAGGCGAGGGGAGGGGCAGGGCATAAAAATCAGCTATTTTTGGGAAGCAGCAGGCAACACGCACAGAGTGCCAGAGTCACCTTGACAGCTGATGCTATCTTAACATTCTGTCTGTCGTTCTTTAAGAGCCACAATACATCCTCGGCTCTGCGCACCACCCACGCTGTATGTTTTTCACGAGCAATTTGCTGTGCTCAAAATCAATGCAACTGGAATCAGACTGCGGCAGATTTTCCATCTTCTGTGCCAGCCCGACCTGTGCCGATATGATAAACGGTTTAAAAGGGGTCACTGGCATTTTTCTACATCTGTCTTTCTCCAAACTGTGCGGAGGACAGAGCGGAGGGGGGAGGAAACATAAATGACTTCTGAGTGCATTTGAAGTTATCATAAATAATGGGGGGACACTGGCACATAAACCATTACCAGGCCTTCAGACACGTGCAGTAAAGGGTCATTTTGGGTCTGAGCACATTATTTCTGCAGCGCTGACAGGTGAACATTAACTAGTCCTTGGTGTTTAGAAGGTGAGCTGCTAATGCTGTAAATCATTACCAAGCAGAGTCAAAATCTGTCACACCCCAGAAAGACGGGCTGCACACAACAGAAGACCGCTGGATTTGGATTAGTGAGCTTAAACATGCAAGTGAAAGAAAAATGTGTGCTGCAAACAAACAAGAACATTTGAATTCATGCCCACTGTGATCAAGTGGGTAAGTTACCCATTCACCCAGAAGGCAAGTTCACCCTGCACGTAACTAAAGCAGCTAAAGATGGAGCTGTCTGCATTCCTATCGGGCTTGGATGTCCCCTGATAACAGCGCAGCTAAGTTCACGAACTCGGAGAGTGTTTGTCATGCCAACAGCAAAACTACAACAAAATAAAAACACAGCCACGGTGTCGTTAAACACAAACTCTAGATTGTCTGACAGCGCAGCTTTCTAAACGCTTCCAGTCTTAAAGCGCTTCGCCCCGCAGTTGGCGGCATCTCTTCCCCCTCCATGTGTTTTTGTTTTGCTGGCCCGCAGTGAGAGCACAGATCCGTCGCGCCTTTCACCGCTGCAGGCGAAGCGCTGCTGATGCCAGCTTTCACGCCCTTTGCCCGAAAGCTAACGTTAGCGAGCGCTCCGTGCGGCACACGGACAAACCGCCCTGACTAAACGTCAAAATTACCCAGCACGGCGAGCCCTCCGTAACACTCGAGGATTGCTCTCGTTTTCTTCACTGCCCCCCGAGGCTGAATCCACACTGACAACAGCCCCCTGGCATCGCGGAGGGCGATTAGCCACCTGAGGTGGGCTACGCGGGTCGCCGTGGGCTCGTGCGATGATTAGCATACAACGCTAGCCGTGCCAACGCCGATACTAGCTGACGTTAGCCGCCGTCGCTGGCTAGCGAGCGTTTGATATTAATAACATCACTTTCTGTGTCGAGAGAGCCGAGTAACAGGACTTACCTCGGGTTCAAATCGTCCACTTAACCATTTAACTTTGTAACGGAAGCAAAGCGGCGCGGTGTCGTTTACTGCAGCCGAGCAATGAAGCAGCTGGGAACAGTGCCCTGTCCGACCCTTTTCCAAGGATTTCTAATCAGAGGCGAATTATTTGCCTCTCTGCTTTGTCTGTCTGACAACAGCCATATTGACAACTAACACCTCCGAGCAGCTCTGAGGGAACTGTAGTTTCACTCCCGCAAAGGCCTCCAACACGCGGCGGCGTTCCCTACGCTAAGGACTACAAATCCCTGAAACGAGGGAGAGGGGGAGCTGATGGCTCGCTGATCTACAGTTGTCACAAAAAACAGTGATGCAGTTTTTAATGTGGCCACAGCGGCTGCTCTCCCTAACCCCGCAGCAGCTGCACCAGGCGACCCGTGCCACCTCACCGGCCAACCGGGCAGCCACCAGCCGGCTGCACATCTAACCGCATTACCGCTGCGACACGTTTCTGTACACCTCACACGAATTCAGTTGCAGTGTGACCATACAGGGGCCCCTACTTGTTACTCTATTAAAGAAAAGGTAAAGGCCACTTAGTCTTTAAATGAAGTGGAAAACCCCCTAATTAAGTTGGTGCCAGTAATCAGACCCAAGGAGACGGATTAGAAGAGCAGCCAATTAAACAGCTTTGGTTGGAGCACAGGCTCAATAATCAAGATTATATGAAATGTGGAATACAGAATAGAAAAGAACAGGAACAACGCAGAGCGGCGCAAAACAGGAATCTGCTTCAAGGATGTCAAACTGATTTTACATTGTAGGACACATAACAGCCAGCGTCGATCTGAAGTGAGGTGGACCAGTGAGACTCTTTCTGTGAGTGCGAAGTTGGCCAACCACGCATGTAAACTCTGGGATGTTTGAATATAAGAAAAAGATTAAAGCAGTACACCTCAGTTTGTTTTTTAGATGATAAAGAAATGCTGCTTTGGACTTAAACTGTAAGAAATGCAGATGGGTACACTGTGGTCATAGAGGGATGGTCCGCAGCAATACCAGGTGGCAGTTGATGCTCAACTGGTACTGAGGGGTCCAAAGTGAAAACATCCCCACACCATCCTGAGCCGTTGATACAAAGCTGAATGCTTCCATCCTTTCATGTTGTTTATATCATTTTCTGAAAATACCATCTGAAGGTCGCAGTAGAGTTTCATCAATTGGACAATCTTGTGTTGTCCAATATCGGAGAAGCGGTGTGGACCTCAGTTTCCTGTTCCTGACAGGAGTGGCACTCGGTGGGGTCTTCTGCTGCTGTAGCCCATCAGCTCCAAGGTTCAACATGTGTTGCATGTTCAGAGATGCTCTTCTGCATGTCTTTGCTGTAACAACTGATTATTTCAGTTACTGTTGCTTTTCTACTGGCTCAAGGCAGGCTGTCCATTCTTCTATGACCTTGGACATCAACAAAACATTCTCACCCAGAGAGCTGCAGTCATTCTCTGTAAACCCCACAGCCCATCTAGGATCATCTACTACACCGTGTTTAAAGTCCCTTAAAGTCACCTTTGTTCCTAATTCTGATACTTGGTCTGAACTTCAGCAGGTCGTCTTGATCATGTCTACAGCCCCTAAATGCTTTGAGCTGATGCAATCTGATTGGCTGATTCAATATTTGCATGGATGAGGAGTTGAAAAGATGTGCCTAATAAAGTGGCTGGTGAGTGTAATCTCAAAACTGCATTAAGTATATAGTTTAGAGGTGCTTTTGAATAATTTTCCTCAACAGAATTGATCCAAAATTGATAAATTACAGAATTTATTCAAACTGAATGCTAACGAGCTGTTCATGGTTAAAGATTAGCAATAAAGGGACATTTAAAGCTGCTTAATTCTGGAGGGGGATTGGATCCAGGTGTTTAACCTGACATGTGCATCACTTAGACACTTTGTCTGAAAAATACAACTCATTTAAGTTAACCATTAATATAGTTTGGGGGGGTTTCTTCTTCTCAGCGTGCACCTGCTTTGCCTCAGCAGAGTAGATGCACTTACATTTTTCATTCTCTGAGTTTTAATCAGAGAAATTCATTAGACTGCGTCAAACAAAGATGCAGAAGAGCACCATTTGTATCAGCTAAAGGTCCATATATGATAATCTGCTCACGCACAGTTTGATCCAAGTGGTCACGCTGGGAACGAGACAAACGAGTGCTTCTGAGCAAGACAGTCAAACTTGATCTGCCACAGTGGAGGCGTTAAGTATAGTCTGTGCTGTTTGAAGCCTTTGTGCTGCACAATAGAACAGGATGAATACTAATGCAGTTAAAGCGGTTGTCTATGACCTACCGTTCATGAATAATGCATAACAGACTCATGTAAGGTGCTTGGCATATTTACAGCAAGCTATATGGGAGCACTACTGCTTCACTACAGACGGAGAACCGCAGAGATGGCAGTGAAAATGCTGCTTTGCAGAATCTGTGCAATTTCCTGTACAGTCTGGTAGTCACACTGCCCCCATGTGACAACTACACTGAAAAAAAGGGACTGGCCATCTCTTGGATTTATGTAAGCATCTTGCATGTATTTAACACAATTGCCTCATGTTTTAAAGATAAATGTAACTATATAGTGTAAAAACTACATGATATGCAGAAAGGGTGTATTAAATTGTTTATATCATGTTCAGGTGAAGTAAGTCAATAAGATAGCAACGTTAAATCTCGTGAAACCACGCGTGATTTCATCTCGCGGGCTTTGGATCGTGGTTTAAAAAATGCATCCATCTCAGTCAAGTCGAGCAGCCAACTCTACGTTTTTTGGTATGTCTTGATTTTTTGAATTAATATTTACCATATTTCAGCCAAATGTAGTTAAACGTCTAAAGTGCCGCCATGTAACATGCTAAAAAAGAGCCGTTAGCTTATTTGCTGTTTTATCTGTTATCAAAGAATTGGCGCTTTTTCATTTGAATTTGTCTTTGGCACAAGAGCCGTAATATCACATTAAACCTAATTACGAGGCACTCATAACATAATTTGGTTTTCTGTGTGAATAGATTTGTCAACTGACTCTTCAGTTACATTGTGTATTTACTGCACCGTGGTGTTAGTGAGATTTTGGACATTGAACAGCTTTAGCTAATATCATCAGCGGCATTATGCTAGCTTACATCCCTACCCCTCCTGCCCTCACCTGCTGTCCTTTTGTTTTTGTTTTTGTTTTTGTTGATGCACATTGAGAGACCACATCTATTCTGCATTTCACCAGGAGTCAGCTGATGGATTGTGGGTTCAAGGTGTTATGGTAAGAAAGTATATTCTATTTTCGCTTAAGGTTTCTGTAACTTAATTATAATAGGTTTTTTATAATTATTAGGTGCATGCATACTCAAATAGACCACCCTATTAATACAACTGAGAAATCCAAAATCTGCCATAGGTTTAACTTATACCTGTATGTATTGTCAGAAAGGTGATTACTGGACTCACATTAATGCACACTTGAACTAAAATGAGGTTGTAACTTGTGGGTTCTTGGGTTGCAAATCAGAAATAAACATCTTTGGATTTTTTTAATCCCATAAGATCTGGAAACACAGTTTTTATTCAACAAAACATTACTGATTATTAACCAAGCACAGTGCCTGCTGTTATTTCAAAATAATTTTATGTCATTTCAGATGAAATGCAGCATTCCAGTGCATCCCAACCATGCCTTTACAGTCAAGGTTTCTGACGGAGCTGAGTTTCTCTCTGACAGTCTGCTGAAAGTGTTTGCAAAGTGATCGGGGGAACAGGGCACAAAGCTAAAGGATGTAGCTGCCATGATGACAGTAAGAACTTTAAAATTCTTTAACTACAAAGTGTATATGTATTGCATTAGGTCAGTAAAAGATTTTTATGCTGCATCCATTGAAACAGTCAACTATTACCTGTGAGTACTGATTCCACCGAAAGGATGCCATAATTTTCGTCATGCATTTACTGGCCCACTGAGAAAAATTGATCTTTTTAAAAAAATAAATGTTCTGGAAACTATATATCCATAAAGTTGATGTCAAACAGGAACTTTTGATATTGCTTTGTAGATGCTGGTGTTGCATGTTGACTGGTTTAAGTTTTGGTCTGGGATCATTTTCTTCTGTGCTACTGAAAAGTTCACAAATCTCTGTTTTCTTTGTTATAATACTTTAGGATGACATTAATGCTCAAAGGGAGTCTCATCAAAGTGCTCCGCATCTGTGTGAAAGACAATTGCAACATCTTGGTGCAGGAGTTCATGGTGAGTGTTTTATGAGTAGATTGTGGCTTTGCAACATTTTAAAATGCATTTAGTTATCCACTTGATCCTCATTGGACCAGTTAGGACCAGTAGTCCTCTTTAATAATTTGAAGTTCACATGAGGCCTGGTAGTGAACTCAGCCGCCGGCCCTTGAGGCCCCACCCCTGTATTAGGGGTCACATCAGTGTGAAAAAACTTTAAATTTGTCATTCTAATGAACAAAGGAAAATCCCACCAATATTTACATTAGCTTTTGTTTGAAAAAAAAAAAGACCAACAGCTAACCAAATTGTGGGGCTGAAAGTCTAAATTCTAACATCTTCTGAGTGACAAAACCTGGATTTCTGATGGGCCGGTGTCTTTCTAACAAAAACTAATGTAAAGCATTTGAAATTATGTTTTTCACCCTCTCTTAGAAACTCTGTTAGACCATGAATGGCAGCATGGCAGGCCACTCTTTGGCTATAGCTATTTACTATGTTGCTTGCATTGGTTTAAATTACTCTAACATTAGAACTGGTAGATTCAAAAGAGATGAGTTTAAAAAGGAATCTTAAAGAAATGTTTTGTGTTTAACCAGGACTTGACTGAGGCCACTGCACAGATTGAGAAAACCACAATGAACATCTGTCTCCAGAGGATGCACCAGGCAATGACTTTTCTGACGTTGGCATCATCATCGAGGGTATAGTAGTTCTTCAAGATCTGGATAACGTGACCTTTGCAGTAGCCATGCTGTTTGGACCTTTTTTATTCCTTCAATATGAGTTACCCATCACAACTCTGCTACACTTTTGAGGTGATTCAAAGGGTGGTAATGGAGTTGGAAGCAACTCAGCTCTCAAGAAAAGCTCACAACTAAGACAAAACTGCTCCTGCAACGAAGCTCACTGTTATGCATGTGAGGTGACCAGCTCTAGGTGAGAAGACATTTAAATCTCACACTTGTTCTGCTGCATTTTTGAAGCTCAATTCCAGGAACAGATCGCAGGGTTCATTTTTATATACACTGCAACTGCCATGAGGACGAGCCGTTTTTTTGTTGTTGTTGTTGTTTGTTTTTCCTTTTGCTCTGTACAAGTTCTCTGTCTGTTTGGCAGCATTTTTAAATTTCTCTTTGTATTTTTTCTTTCTTTTACTAGTGAAGAGATGTAGCATGAACAGTTATGCAGTCTAAATATCCCATATGGGCCGTGTGAAATGGTATTTTCAGTTTCATTCAGTTGAAGTAAGGAACGTTGAATATTTCTAAGCTTGCTGTTTTGAACCAAGATGTCACAGTATGATCAGTGCCGTAATTTTTGACAGTCACTGTATCAATGTTATTTTTGCATCTCTTGAATAAAGGTTTTGACCTGCAAGTGCTAATTTCTTTAGTTATTGGGGTAAAATGGGTAGTGTTAATAGGAAGGTGTTTGCCAATTCAGTAACCTAATTTAATGTTAATGGAAACTAACATTACCTCAAATTGTTTAGTTATAATTGTTGTTTAACTGAATCTTGACGTCAGAGGCCTTAAATAGAATGTTTTGTATTGTTCTTTCCCAACATTTTTCAAAAGAAAGAGTCTAATTTCTTTGCTGTGATTGATTCCAGAGAACACGGAAGAACTGACATTATTTAACTGTTGATTTATGTAGATTCAGTAGTGGAGTAATGTCAGTTTAATTCTTTACCTACTGTCAATGCAGTGAAATTAGACATTTTGTTTTGAAAGGTTACTGGTGGATGCCAGCAACCATCTTGGAAGAGAACAATACAATCTGTTATAAGGCCTCCATTTGAAAATTGTGTATTTGATACTAGAATATAATAGCAAAATGTAATTTTAAGATAACATGTAGTATTTAAGTGACCAAGTAGTATTGGGTAAAAGTTATTGAATGGTGTTGGGATAAAGTGAGAAAATTGTGAAGGATTAAAATATTTCAAGAGCTCAAATTACTTCATCAAAACATGTTTAAGTCACATTTTATCAACACAAATTGCACAGGTTTATTGAACATGAATAAATTGTGTTAATTTAACTCAATTGTTTAAGTTGCTGCCAAAGCAAAACATCTGTGTGCAACAAATGTCCACCATTGAATTAAGTAAATCCAACAACATATTTTTTTCAGTGTACTGTCCAAAAATAGCTTGAGGAAGGAGTCAGTTTGTAGTTGTCATTGTGTATTTTATTTTTAAATGTATTAAACGTGTCTTATGATAATGAGTCCACTGATGTGAGCTGTAACAAAAAGTTGAAATACTGCTTTAAGTGAGATCTATGATGCTCCTTTTTTTTTTAAGTTTTGAACTCTAGAGTAGCTTTGCATGATTCAAAAGTTCAAAATAATCCTTATTTATATCATACTGGGGCTTGATGGAGTCCCCCGGCTGTCTGACACAAGCTGTTTAGTTCTCACCGTTTTAAAGGTGTCAGGGAGCGTATTTGAGTATCTTATTTTGAATTCAATTCAATTCAATTTTATTTATATAGCGCCAAATCACAACAAAAGTCGCCTCAAGGCGCTTCATAGATACAGAGAAAAACCCAACAATCATATGACCCCCTATGAGCAAGCACTTTGGCGACAGTGGGAAGGAAAAACTCCCTTTTAACAGGAAGAAACCTCCGGCAGAACCAGGCTCAGGGAGGGGCGGGGCCATCTGCTGTGATTGGTTGGGGTGAGAGAAGGAAGACAGGATAAAGACATGCTGTGGAAGAGAGACAGAGATTAATAACAGATATGATTCAATGCAGAGAGGTCTGTTAATACATAGTGAGCGAGAAAGGTGACTGGAAAGGAAAAACTCAATGCATCATGGGAATCCACCCGGCAGCCTACGTCTATTGCAAATCAAATCAAATCAAATCACTTTTATTGTCACATCACATGTGCAGGTACATTGGTACAGCACATGTGAGTGAAATTCTTGTGTGCGAGCTTCACAAGCAACAGAGTTGTGCAAAATACAATAATGTAAACAAGCAAAATACAAGAATGGCTACATCTGAAACTAATAAATATATGTACAATATATAATAGTATATGCATTTCTGGATGTGTATACTAAATATTTTTCTACGTGTGTGTGTGTGTGTGTACACATATTTTACAAATTAAATAGAGTAAACAATAAATAAAATATATAAAATAAAATATACAGAGTGAGACATGTGCAAAACAGTGGCGTTACTGTACAGTATGGAGTGCATAATGTTAAAGTTCCAGTAGTGAAGCTGAGGTGTCTATGAAGTGTTCAGCAGTCTGATGGCCTGATGGAAAAAGCTGTCTCTCAGTCTGCTGGTTCGGGACCGGATGCTGCAGAACCTCCTTCCTGATGGAAGTAGTCTGAACAGTTTATGGCTGGGGTGACTGGAGTCCTTGATGATCCTCCCCGCTTTCCTCAGGCACCGCTTCCTGTAGATGTCTTGGAGGGAGGGAAGCTCACCTCCAATTATCCGTTCAGAGCACCGCACTACTCGCTGGAGAGCTTTGCAGTTGTAGGCGGTGCTGTTGCAGCATAACTAAGGGAGGATTCAGGGTCACCTGCTCCACCCCTAACTATATGCTTTAGCAAAAAGGAAAGTTTGAAGCCTAATCTTGAAAGTAGAGATAGTGTCTGTCTCCTGAATCCAAACTGGAAGCTGGTTCCACAGAAGAGGGGCCTGAAAACTGAAGGCTCTGCCTCCCATTCTACTTTTAAATACTCTAGGAACAACAAGTAGGCCTGCAGAGCGAGAGCGAAGTGCTCTAATAGGGTGATATGGTACTACAAGGTCATTGAGATAAGATGGGGCCTGATTATTTAAGACCTTGTATGTGAGGAGCAGGATTTTGAATTCTGGATTTAACAGGAAGCCAAAACAGGAGAAATCTGCTCTCTCTTTCTAGTCCCTGTCAGGACTCTTGCTGCAGCATTTTGGATCAGCTGAAGGCTTTTCAGGGAGTTTTTAGGACTTCCTGATAATAATGAATTACAGTAGTCCAGCCTGGAAGTAATAAATGCATGAACTAGTTTTTCAGCATCACTCTGAGACAGGATATTTCTAACTTTAGAGATGTTGCACAAATGGAAGAAAGCAGTCTTACATATTTGTTTAATATGTGCGTTGAAGGACATGTCCTGGTCAAAAATGACTCCAAGGTTCCTCACAGCGTTACTGGAGGCCAAGGTAATGCCATCCAGAGTAAGAATCTGGTTAGATACCATATTTCTAAGATTTTCAGGGCCGAGTACAATAACCTCAGTTTTATCTGAATTAAGAAGCAGAAAGTTAGCGGCCATCCAGGTCTTTATGTCTTTAAGACATTCCTGCAGTTTAACTCATTGGTGTGTGTTATCTGGCTTCATGGACAGATAGAGCTGGGTGTCATCAGCATAGCAGTGTAAATGTATGCTATGTCTTCTAATGATGCTGCCTAAGGGAAGCATGTATAATGTAAACAGAATTGGTCCTAGCACTGAACCCTGTGGAACTCCATAATTAACCTCAGTGTGTGAAGAGGACTCTCCATTTACATGCACAAACTGGAGTCTATTAGATAGATATGATACAAACCACTGCAGCACAGTACCTGTAATACCTACAGCATGTTCTAATCGCTCTAATAGGATATTATGGTCGACAGTATCGAACGCTGCACTGAGGTCTAGCAGGACAAGCACAGAGATGAGTCCACTGTCAGAGGCCATAAGAAGATCATTTGTAACCTTCACTAAAGCTGTTTCTGTGCTGTGATGAGCTCTGAAACCTGACTGAAACTCTTCAAATAAACCTCTGCAGATGATCTGTTAGCTGTTTGACAACTACTCTTTCAAGGATTTTTGATCTGAAAGGAAGGTTGGAGATTGGCCTATAATTAGCTAAGACTGCTGGGTCTAGAGATGCTTTTTGAGTAAAGGTTTAACTACAGCCAGCTTGAAGGCCTGTGGTACATAGCCGATCATTAGAGATAGGTTGATCATATTTAAGATCGAAGAATTAATTAATGGGAGGACTTCTTTGAGCAGTTTTGTAGGAATGGGGTCTAAAAGACACGTTGATGGTTTGGAGGAAGTAATTATTGAAGTTAACTCAGAAAGATCAATTGGAGAAAAAGAGTCTAACTTAACATCGATGGTACTAAGAGTAGCTGTAGATAATATTACATCTATGGGATGATTACTGGTAATTTTTTCTCTAATGATAAAAATTTTATTTGTGAAGAAGTTCATGAAGTCATTACTAGTTAACGTTAAAGGGATGGTTGGCTCAACAGAGCTCTGACTGTTTGTCAGCCTGGCTACAGAGCTGAAGAGAAACCTGGGGTTGTTCTTATTTTCTTCAATCAGTGATGAATAGTAAGATGTTCTGGCTTTGCAAAGGGCTTTCTTATAAAGCAGCAAACTATTTCTCCAGGCTAAATGATGATCCTCTAAATTTGTGACACGCCATTTCCTCTCCAGATTACGAGTCATCTGCTTTAGGGTACGTGTTTGAGAATTATACCACGGAGTCAGGTACTTCTGATTAGAGACCTTAGTTTTCACTGGAGCTACAGTATCCAGAGTCGTACGTAGTGAGGAGGTGAAATTATTAACAAGATGATCGACCTCTGTTGGGGTAGCGTTCAGATAGCTGCTCTGCTCTGTGTTGGTACAGGGCATTGAAGATGATAACAGTGGGTGGATTATATTCTTAAACTTAGTTACAGCGCTTTCAGAAAGACATCTACTTTGATAAAGTCTACTCTCCACCGCTGTGTAATCAATTATTGTAAATGTAAATGTTATCAGGAAATGATCAGACAGGAGAGGGTTTTCAGGAAACACTGTTAAATGTTCAGTTTCTATGCCATATGTTAAAACAAGATCTAGAGTGTGATTAAAGTGGTGGGTGGGTTCTTTTACATTTTGAGAGAAGCCAATTGAGTCTAATAACAGATTAAATGCCATGTTGAGGCTGTCATTTTTAGCATCTACATGGATGTTAAAATCACCCACAATAATTATTTTATCTGAGCTCAGAACTAAATTAGATATAAAGTCTGAGAAATCAGACAGAAACTCTGTGTAAGGCCCAGGTGGACGATAGATGATAACAAGTAAGACTGGTTTCTGAGTTTTACAGCTGGGGTGGACAATGTTAAGCATCAGGCTTTCAAATGAATTAAAAGTCTGTCTGGGTCTTTCATTAATTAATAGGCTGGTGTGAAAAATTGCTGCCACACCTCCCCCTCGGCCTGTGCTTCGAGATTTCTGGTAGTTAGAATGACTCGGGGGTGTTGATTCATTTAAACTAACATAATCATCCTGTTGCAACCAGGTTTCTGTAAGGCAGAGTAAATCAATTTGTTGATCAATTATTAAGTCATGTACTAACAGAGACTTGGAGGAGAGAGACCTAATATTTAATAATCCAGATTTCACTGTTTTACTCTTTGGTTCAGATGTGGATACTGTATTGTTCTTTCTTTGTAATTGTTTATGTTTAAGTCGTTTGTTGCTGGTTTTTAGTTTGTTTTTTGTCTTTTTGGAAGCTGACACAGTCTCTATGGAGATGGGTTTTGAAGTATATTGAAATCCAATTTTAATAGTTACTGGGACATAAAAACTGCATATCTAAAGTCATCATCCATTTTCATTACTGCTTATCCAATTCAGCGTTATGTAGTAGCTGGAGCCCTTACCTGATGTGATTGAACAATAGGCAGAGTACATCCTGGGCAGGTCGGCAGTCTATCGCAGGGCTAAACAGAGCCAGACAACCATTCCCTCCAACAGTCACACATATTGTCACAAATTAGCCTAATATGTGTGGTGTATTCATAATTGTCTCTGGTACATTTGTTGTATGGGCAGTATGTGTTCATTGTTTGGTGTAATTACGTGTTACACACTGGCAATGCATGCCGGGAGATGGTAATACAGGAAGTAAAAGAGATGGTCTTACCGCACACAGTGGTCCCGCGTACTTATTCAGATTCAGAGTAAGAATCACACATATGTATGATTTTTGGACTGTGGGAAGAGGCAGGAGCACACAGAACGGGGACAACATGAAAACGCCACACAGTACAGCCAGCGGGCTTGACCCACCAACAGTCTTGCTGTGACGGTTACAGTGCTAGCCACTGCACCACCATGCCACCCTGAAAGCTCAGGATTCTTGCAGGAATGCAGTCTGTTTCTCTGAGTGAAAAGGCTTATCTATACTACATACAGTATGTACTTATGTAATACAAGTTCTTTAGTGACTGCTGCAGCTGCGTGAGAGTCCCTCTATCTCACTGTGTGGTAAAATAAAAAGTCCAACCTAATGATCTGACCTAACATGACATTGTTATGAGGACGACACTACTCTGAAGCACGGTGCGAACAGGTGTCAGCTGATCAAGCAATTCTAACTGTACTCAAGTCGAAGCATCCAAATTATATTACAAGGTGACCCTGATGTACAGCAGAGGAAAGCTTGTGTTTATTAACGGTACTTTGATTTTCGCCAGTTTCCTCCACCGGTAATGATTCTTGGCTTCCACCTGATTCAGTACAGATGGTAAAACATGTGGGTATGGGCTGAAAGCTTACAAGTGTATCGTTACTGATGTCCTCATTAACTGAGACAGTTCTTTTGGTATTTGTTCCCCAATTTGTTGTTAGTGTCACAGTTTGGCTCTGTGGCAGGCAAGATGTAGGACCCAAACGCAGGAAACACAACATGGGAGGTTAACTGAAAATGGCAGCTTTATTGCTGATATGTTTAATATGCTGCTGAGAATATAGCCCAGAAGAAGCGTATAGTATACCTTTTATTTTGGAAAGAGCCATTTCTCTGTAATAAACTCTCTTTTCTAAAGATGAGTGATTTCTCAGTCAGATAGATTTATTATTTTATCCCTTTGTTGTTTCAGCAACATTAAATTTAAAAGCTGTACGTTTGAGTTAAAATATATATTTATAATCTTAATAAACAACAAATTAAAAAAGCATGAACATTTTTTGTATCGAAAAAAATATCGAACCGTGACACCAAAGTATCAAACCGAACCGTGAATTTTGTGTATCGTTGCACCCCTAATCTATCTATCTATCTATCTATCTATCTATCTGTCTGTCTGTCTGTCTATCTATCTATCTATCTTTACAGTGCAGTAGACTAAGCGTGATATTTGCATTTTGCTGATATCAGGAAACACTTTCCCATTGCTCTTTTCAAGCCTTGAAACTAGGAACCGGATGCAACATGAAGCTCATTTGGTAAATCAGGGTTCCCACTAATTTACCAAAAGACAGAAAGGAACATATGTTTTACTATAGGAACAACAATTTACTAGGCAACAGCATACAGTGTCCAGCAGTGAAGAGCTCAGTGCTCTTGGCTTCAAAAAGGTAAGACTTCATCTTTTCTAACCTATAAATGACCTATAACGATGGCATCTTCCAGCCTGCTGATGCTTCTGTAATTTAGCTTTAAATGTTTTGATGCATGCTCAATCATCCAGCTAAGTAAATCTCCAAAAGTTGATTCTGTTCAACGCTAGGTCCAGATGAACAGAATCAACTTTTGGAGATAGCTTTAAATGTGTTGAAAAAACTGCACGTCCTGATGAATATTTATGCCACCAGTTGGTACCATGTGTGCATCTGTTGTTGTCAAAGCATGTGTTTGTACATGTAGAACAAAATCAGCCACCAGGCTTAGCAAAAACTAGAATGTGATGGAATGACGCGTTCTTGCTTTCTGTTACTTTTGTCATTAAACGCTGTCCCTGCTGAGTCAGCATGCTTCTTTGCTTGAGTCCAGAGTGAAGTGAACGCTTCTGTCTGATCGCTTTTATTCGAGACATTTTCAGTTCACTGCTTCTGAACGGTTTTGTTTGAGCTCCCAACAGAAGGACAAACACTGATATCTGAAAAACTACTTTTGCTCAAATAAAATACTTCGAGGAGATAGGAGGCTGAGGTACATAGTCGCCTCCTAGTGCCCTTCGAAGTTTCCTACATTTCCTCCCAGAAACCTCCTGATAGTACAAACAAGAACTCAGTGCGCAGCTGCCCACCCAACATGGTTTGATGCATGGAGATCGGATACATCAGCATCCGCAGGAACTAAAGTAGAAACCCGGGAATACTTCTCCGGTCGGCCGTTAGCACTAGCCCCGTGTCTTGCCTTCACACCGTGCGGGTGCTCGAGTGAGTATGGGGCTGGGAGAGAAACACAGAGCAGCCGCTGTTGTTTAGCCAGCTGTTTTGGTCAGCGAGGTTAGCTGGCTAGCAGCGTCAGTCAGCTAACGCGAACTTAACTCGCCTGCCGAGGGGCAAGCACCCGCGCTGCGCTGTGTTTGTTTCGGGGGAGGCTGTGTGGGGTTCGTAGCTCTCGGGTGACGACAGAGCCGGTCTCCAAGCGAGCTGTTCACGCTTTGGGCTTCATTGTGGTTAACGCTAGCTCGCGGGGTCAGCTGTGATTTGGCCGAGGCCGAGGCTGATAACGTCACATTTGGCTGTTAATGTGCACGCGGACAGGTCCGCCCGCCCCTTTAAATTTGAAACGGGGTGTTAGTTTCAGCTGTTGGGGAAGAAGCAGGAGTGAAACGTGTTCAAGGTGTTTGTGTACCTGGTTGTTATTAGTGTGCTGGTCTGCAAAGCCGAGCTGTACAAGCACAGGTGTATTTTCCATTTCACGGAGGACCGTGGACACGGTCACCGTGTTTGCTGTGTTGTTCCAGGAGCTGTGCTGGCAGACTGAAACTGATGATGCTTTATTTATTTGAACACCTCCTCAACAGAGTAGGAACTGTGCTTTTCCTGCATTTATAGACTGTTTATGCCTACCTGCCACTTCATTAGGTACATCTGTTCAAAAGCACATTAAGGCAAATATGTCATCCAATCACATGAGACCAGGTCATTGCATTTAGGGATGTAGGCATGATCAACACGACCTGCTGAAGTTCAGACTGATTATCAAAGTGTGGAGGAAGAGTGATTTAAGTGGCTTTGTTTGTTTGTGTCACGTGGGCTGCTGGGAACAGTTTGGACCAGTCCAGCATCGTTTTGAAACCACAGCCTGCCCGAGTTTGTCCATCAAGTGAGACCTGACGTTGTTTCCGGAACATCATAATTATTGTTGGTCCAGATTCAACATTGCAAGTGACCAATCACATTATAGTGATGTCATGACCTGGATGACTGAGAACCTTCACAGACATAGTGATGTCATAGTTTTGCTAGGCTAGGTGGAAACACCATCACACCAAAACCTAACCTTAGCCCCTGTGACATAACAACGTGACTGATCACTTGCAACTCTGAACCTGGGCCAGCCCTGACTATGTTGCTCCTGGAGCAATCCCAGCATGGGGATATCAGTCACACCTCCATCCCTTTATGAGCACAATATGCCCATCTTTCAGTAGCTGCCTGCAGCACGATAATGTTTCATGTCACAAACCATCTCACACTTCACTGTACTCCAATTCCACAGTCACCAGATCTCAATCCAATAGAGCACCTTTAGAACTTTGGTGGAAAAGGAGATTCTCGTCACATATGTGCAGCTGACAGATCTGCTGCAATCCGTATGATGCTGTTGTGTCAGTGTGGACCAGAACCTGTGATGCTGACTCTTTGCTGCAATGAATTAAGCTTAAAGGCAGTCCAACTTGGTACTAGCGGTGTGTAATTCATGAAGTGGCCACTAAGTATGCAGTGTATGGCTGGGAAATGAAGTGCATTTTCTGTCATTGCACCTGCTTTAAGCTCCTCTGGTTTAAACATTTGATGAAAGATGGAGACACAGATCCTTTGGGAGGTTACGTCAGTACAGCCATGTGGTGTAAAAAAGTCTTCAAATCAAATACGTGGCGCAGCTCTGCCTGAGCCATCTGAAAAAAGTAATTTTAGCTCCTTTTGATTGGAGCCAGCTTTATGATGCTGGGCTGCAAACAAAAGGTTTGAACAGCAGCTGCCTTATGCCTGTGTGAGTGACCATAGTAGGGATATCTGCTCCCACTGACATCACACAGAGATAAGAGTAGAAACAACAGTCTGAAAGTGAGCATAAATTTAGCACAAAATCTGAGCGCATCATTTGAAATTTTGAAGATTCTTAATTTGACCAACCACGAGAAACATGAAAGAAAAATATGGAAAAATGTAATAAGTAGAGATGGACCGATCCGATATTACGCATCGGTATCGGGCCGATACTGACCTAAATTACTGGATCGGATATCGGAGAAAAATAAAAAATGTAATTCGATCCATTAAATATCAAACAAGCACCTCACAAAACTTGCGACATGGCGTAACTCGCCTCATAACCGTAGCACGTCGCAGCAGTGTGCTCACGTGATAGAGCGGCTGTGGCGTGCGAGACCTGTCGGTGGTCTGGTTGAGCATTTGGAGCTTCGCTACCAAACCGGCATTTCATCTCCGAGGAAGTTATCCCAGAGAGAAGAAAGCAAGTGTGTAAGTTCATCTCTGAATGTTTGTAAAGCATTCGCATGTTAAGCTTACCAAACGATATATGGAGCGACTGCCTCTCTCCCTCTCCTGCTGCTACTTCAATCATGAAACTGCTTAATGATCAGCTGATCGGCTTTTCTGTCGGGAGTCCGTCTCTCTTGTTTGTTTTTGGCCCACTTTGCACCAGAAAGAGGAAACCAGCGGCTGAACAACAGCAGCACGTTTAAGCTTGATAAGCTGTTGTTAGAATTTATTTAATATTACTTTCTACTCGAGGATCTTTTTCTACGTAGCTGACGTAACTGTGCAGGGGCGGATCTAGCAAAGTTTAGCCAGGGGGGCCGATAGGGCATGAACAGGGAAAAGGGGGCACAAAGACATACTTTTCTTTCTTATTCTCATTTAAAATGTTGAGCTTTTAATAAATAATTATCTGACACCCAAAGTTTTAATTTGATGTAAAATGAATAGAAGTCCATTACTGTATATCAGAATCAGAATCAGAATACTTTATTGATCCCTGGGGGAAATTATTTTTTGTTACAGTGCTCCATTTTAAACCAACATTAAGACAAGACACACAATACGCTAACTAAGAATAGTACAATATATACATATATATACATACATACATACATAAGTCACTTATAAATAAATAGTTGGAAAAGAAACATGTGTAGCTGTAGCAGCAAACAGTGTGTTAAGTGGATGCGTTGTACAGGGAGATGGCCACAGGCAGGAATGATTTCCTGTGTCGTTCAGTGGTGCTTTTCGGTAATCTCAGTCTCTCACTGAACGTGCTCCTGTGACTGACCAACATGTCATGGAGTGGGTGGGATATAGTATATAGTAACTATTAAGTCTAATATATATACCCTAGTAAGCTATAGTACTTTTTACTTTGGGAAGGTACCATCTGTGCAGTCTGCAATTTTGTTGAAGAAAGATGTTGAATCTATTTAATATTTTAATATATTGAAAAATAATTGATTTCTGTGCATTTTTTTTTTCCACACTGCATCAAATTAAGGTTGATTACGTCGATTAAGCATCATGAGGTGGAGCGTGAGGGGTGGTTCCCTATTTTTTATTTATTTATTTTTGTTGTTGCTGGGAGTTGGAACCCTATTAGTTAGGTTGCTTAATATTTACGCTAAGTACTCTTTAAAATACCAGAATAGGGAGGATGGTGCAGGTTTGAGTTTATTAGATTGATCAGTATTGCTGAACTATGAAATATTTTTTTTTACATACAGGTATAACAGAATAGCTTTAGTGTAGTTGTTGTTTTAAACTTGAGTATGAACTTATACAAAATGCAGCAAGATATTTAAAAAACAGTTTTGTTGATTAAAAAACACTATATCGGATTCATATCGGTATCGGCAGATATCCAAATTTATGATATCGGTATTGGACATAAAAAAGTGGTATCGTGCCATCTCTAGTAATAAGTAGACTTTTGAGTGAAATCCATGTTACTGTCTACCTCAGCTTGTTATTTTCCTTTATCTGTATAATGCTGCAAATATGAAAAATAGGGAAATATTAATGAGAAAATGTACAACTTAAAGATTAAGTTTGTAAAGTCTCAGAGATTGTGGCTAATTTATCAATTAATCAAATACACTCATTTAAAAGGAAGAAATGTATAAACTCCTTGAACCTGAATGAAAACAGTACATTTTGTGCCACCTTGAAAAGCTCCCCCTCACCTTTCTAAACCAACCTGGCACATAGCTATGGGGCTTTGAAAATGCCTGAATTTTGAGATGAGCCTGTCATGAATGTTAATTTCAAGTAGGAAAGAGCATCTACATAACAATGACAGTGTGTCAGTGTTATGTAGATAAATATGATGTGTACGTTGAGTTTTAATGTGCGGCTTACCCAGTAAGTCCTCGTTCGTCTAGGCTTAGTGGCAGAAAACAGAAATATTTGAGATGATAAGCTATCCCCCCTTTCCCCTTTTTTATTTATGAAAGCAGGTTTTCAATGCCGTGTGTGTAAATGCACTGGTTGGCCAGCTCTCTATCAACAGTTTGCAGTGAAAGTGTTTTTCGTACGAGCATTAGTGAGCTAATCCTTGTTTTATAGCTTCTCAACGTCATATGAACGTGACCAAGAGCTCTTGAGCCAAATACTTTTTACAAACACAAGAGGGAAGTGAGTCAAAGATCTTTTGTGTTCGGTTAGGAACCATTGCTCGATCTAAATAGGCGTACAGAGACAGCAGCTGACAGTGTAACATGGGGGTAGACGGGTCAGAGAGAAGCTCAAAGCCCTGGTTACACAGGAACAATGGCTGAATAGTCACTCCTGTTAAACTCCTGTGAAGTCTGCTTGAATTCCATTGCCCGTGGCACAGTCCACATCCACAGACAGGAACAATCGAAGGAAAAATCAGCAGGTATGCCGACGTCTGCACGGATTGTCTGACGAGGGCACAAAAAGTAAAAGAGTTCATCCATCCTCTTATCCGATTCAGGGTGGCCGGGGTCTGGATGATATCCCAGCTGTCATAGGCTGAGGATGAATCTTTGGACTGTGGCAGGAAGCCAGATCTCCAGGACCTTCTTGCTGTGAGGCAGCCGTGTTAACCACTGTTCCACCCACTGAAAGAGCTCATGTCAGCCAACATTATGACAAATGTCCTCGCTGGTGGATAATTGGATTGGCAGTCATGTGCACAGCTAGTATGAAGGTTATGAGAGCTGTCTTTGAAAATGGACACTAGTGATGTGGACTCTTGTTATCTCAGATCAGACAAGTGGAATATTTCATTTATTTTGTGATGTTTGTGCACCAACACAGCAGTCATATGTGATTCAGTGGGTTTAAGTAATGCATTAAGAGTTTAGCAGTTGCAGCCTTGTATAATGCATGTTTGCCTTGAGAAACGCTTGGCTTGCCTTTGCAGGATGCTTTGGCCCATTTGCTCTTTACAGCCCTGTTCAGTCAGTTTTGCAGCATTTTTGCAGACAGTGGATGAACTAATTGGCTATTACCGAGGCCCAGCTTGTAGATTATTATTAATCTACAATAACTTATTTGAACTGTGAGTCGTGCAAAGTTACTCTACGGGAATGTGGTTTCTTTGAAGTAAAGAGTTGTGGATGCTCTGTACTCTTCTTTTAATCAGGTTGTCATTGTTTCTCTCCGTTAGGTGAGCTCGTCTCTTTGTGATCAGGAAAGCAAAGGAAACACACAGAGTGCTCATCCTGAGAGGTTACAGTAAGTACCTACACATACCACTGAACAGTCTAATATTCAAAGAACACACACACGGGCTCTAATTTTAAGGATTCACACATCACGTGACTAACTTGCCTGTATTTGAATTGTCGTCTTGCACGGTGGAGAAAATGCCACTAGGGGTCACTCTTCAGCTTGTTATTCCTCTGTAAGGTTTGTGTGTGATGTCCTGCTGAGATTGAAGGCTGTAAACAACACTTTCTTTGGTTTTGTGTTTGTTGTGTTTCTGTGACGCTTACAGAAGATATCTGAATTTGAAGTGGGCGGAGCTTATGGATCAATTCTGTTGGATTTTACAGCTTTCTCTTCTTTTTGCCATTTAAAAAGTCACAGAAGAGTTTTCCAAGTTTTTCCTGCTCCAAAATCTTGCTTCTAGGTGAACACTCTTATCCTTTCTTTCTGAGCGTTTTCCACTTTCCTCCTTCCCTGTCAGCCATCAGCATCTCCGTCTGCTTCTTATATCCCCCCGTCTTTCCTTAATGTCTCTGAATCCCTCCATCCTGGCCTCCCACCCTTAAGAGCAACTGGTCAGGACAGCTGGCTGTAACAGCTGCTCGCTATCTCACTTTTTCCCCGTAGCTTTTCTGTGCCAACCTTTATGTCTTTGTGCTATCTTTGTGTCACCGTATCAGCATATTATTTTTTGTCCATGTTGGAAACATTTGCCTCTGTTGTCTCGTGTGGTCTTGATCTTTATGTGGCAATCAATAGACTACTTCCTCTTTTGTCTTTTGCCAGTATCAGTTAACAGAATAGCCGTGTTCTGCGTCAGCATATGTAATGTTATCAGTGTTCCTTTGTTTTCCTTTTCTCTGTTCACTGCCCTTACCTTCTGCACACAACGCCGGCGTTCATCTTCATTGCCTCAGAATGAATCCCATGTGTCATCTCACAGGCTGGACTGAATTATCTTTTGTCCGTCTGCTGATGATGTGCTGGAATTTTTCCAGGCATTTAGTTAAGGGGAGAAATGGGAAAGAGAGGTAATGCACAAACAGGCGAAAGAATAAATGGTAGAGCTGCATTAATCCATAGATGGGGGGGAAAAAATGTAATCCCAAGTAAGAAGACTGTCTTTACAAAGAGCACTGAAGCCTTTGTGTTCCTTGTAAACTGCTTTATTTCCTTTAGAGCAGGCGTGGGCAATTCATTTCCCCAAGGGCCGCACGAGAAACTAGGACTGATGTAGAGGGACGCTCCGATAATCTGATCTTGGACAAAAACCCCTGAAATGAGACACATTTTAATCAGCTGCTAAATTACATTTGTGTAAACTGGCTGTCCTGTCAGCCTGTGGCAGCAGGAACAGGCTTCAGCACAACACGACCCCCGAATGTTATAAGCAGAAAAAGGACGGCGTGCACGGACGGCCACCGCTATAGCTAACCCTGTGCATGTCTGTGTAGAGGGAAACATGGATACGAGATGGATAAGGGAAGACAGGTGGTTGGAGGTGGGTTCATCTCTGTATCATGACATTATACAGATAATGTGGCCGAGGTTAAACCTGCTCGGCCTTGCCTTTTACTTGCCTTGGACTGAAGCTGCAGCTGATTGAGCCGTCAAATGTGCTGATGACAAACGCGTGACCTTTAGCGTCGTTGCTGATGTGCAGTTGTTGGCATTGTAATTTATCTTGCCTTGCTGTGGGCCGTATCCTCTGCTTTTCCTCCTTGGCGTGGCACAGGGGTTAATCGGGCTGGGAGCCGGATGCCACCGAAGGCATGACTGCACACTTGCTGCCAATAATTCAAAAGCAAGGCGCTGGCTTCTTTGATGTTGAGCTGAATGATGGAGACGCTAGTGGATCTCAAGGAACCATGTGGCACCAGCGCGCCTGATCTCTCATCTGGCCTTGTAGAGACTTCAGATTACTGCACAGTGTGGATTTGTGTGTCCTGGTGCTGACAGGCAGGCTGGTTTGATCCACTGAAGATGTCCAACAGACAGAGTGGTTGTTCTGTTTCTCAGGAGGAAAAGCCTTCTGCTATCTTGGCTGTCAAAGACATGGATCTGGATTTATCTCAGATCAGTATTTTGCTTTCACTGAGGATGAAATCCAAGCCAAAGATCAGACGGACGGTTCTGCACGATTCACTAGTGGGCTTTGTTTTGGCTACACAGGGGCAGCATGAACTATATTTGAGGACGTTCCTGGAAAACCAGCAACAAAGCCTTAAATACTTAAACTGTGGACCCATTCTAAACCCCACCCACCCAAAAAATAACCTCCAACACCCCCCACTGCAAAGTTCTGCATTACTGGAAACGGGAACGTTTCTGTCATTTAATTGTTTAACCTCTGATGCACGCTTTCACGTTTCCCAAAGCCATCCAGTGGGCGGCATTGTCTTTGGTCCCTGGGCCTTATGTTTGACACCCTTGATTCTGTGTCATGTTAGTAGGCATTACATCGTTGGTCCAATATTCACGCTGTTTTGGTCTCTAACAACAGTGAAATATCTAAACTGTGTTCAGGAGGTTGGTTTGGTCTGCTTGGTGCTAAGCAGCCACATCTTGCATGTGAACAGGTGTACCTAACAAAATGGCCTGTGAGTGTGTACGATGCACACATTATAGTGCTGTAAAGGTTCAGCTACAAATTCTTCTTAGGTTAAACACTAAAGTCACCTTCGTACACGCTAATGCTGACACGCTGTAATACTTTATTACCTTTGAATTTTTATGTCAACACAATTTTACGAAATCTGAAACCTGCAAACGATTTATCGTTTACATCGATCTTATAATGTCTGCTGCAGTAAAATTGGATTTCACAAGACATGAGATGTCGGCATGAAATTTAAACAGACTGCATCTGTTCTGTTTAAATTCTGTCCTCTGGTTAAACCGAGGACGGACGTGCCCGAGCTTTTAATGGAGATGCCAAAAGCAGTGAATGATGAAAGCTGTTGCGACGTCCGTGTTTTCAAAGGGTTCGTCACCTTGTGTCGTTTGTCTTGAGACGCAGAAGATGGAGAGTGCTGTAGGAAAACGTCTGTGTGGCGTCTGATCGGGTGATTTTGTTTTGTCTCGTACTGTCTGGATAAATGACTTTTTCTTTAAACAGCACCCGTCTGATGGCTGCTGCTGCAATGATCTGCCCGCTTCCTCCATGCTCGCTCACGCATTCTTTGTTATTCAGTAATTCAGCGTGCAGGCTGCAGCTGCCTAACCATCCGCTTTCATCTCCTCAGGACATGAATGACTCGGGTTAGGGTTGGAATCTACTTGTACGGGATATTTTAATTTGCACATCATAAAAAAGTGGAAATCCAGAAGGATTGGTGTAGGTCTATTTCTTCCCCCTCTCTGGTTGGCTGGGCTGGATAAGATGGCACATTGCTACAGCTGTAACATAGCGCCGTTTTTCCTGCCTCAGAACGGGCCTTTGTAATTCTATTGGTCCACATGAAGTTAAGGTTAAAGTCTGCGCAGTTTCCTGTTGTTTCTGCTCATTTGATAACGTGTATTTTAATGCTTGAGTGAATGACAGCCCACTTTTAGAAGTTAGTTAATATTCATTTAGCAGCAGTGAATGAAAGTTTTCTTTTTCCTGTTAGGGTTACTCGCGCCTCAGCAGATGCTATCACTGCCTCTCCCACCATCCATCACATCAGCTCCTGTCTGCGTGTCTTTATGGAGCTCGTAATTGAAAGCAGGCTGCCTGATGGTCCCTTTTCTTTCTCGTTCCCGGGCTTTAGATTAAAGCGATCGATAGCGCCTAGTGCGCCTCGAAAAGCATATGTGAAATATTACAGGCTCTGGCCACTGCACTCAGCTTTAAGCTATTTGACCCGGAGAAAGCCCTGTGTGGAAAGAAGCGCTCTTCAAAAAGAGAAAAGAGTCTTGTCTCAGTCTTGTGCATCAGCCCAGAGCATCGCCGTATCACTGCCAGCAGCACAGCTGTCACTGTTTTTATATTTGACATACTGACGGATGGCGACAGGAACAGGTGCTGCACATTTGCGCCACTACTTTATTTGACCCGTTTAAGTGCAGGAAAAAAAGTCTGACTGCAGTGGACAGAGTGCATCACTGCAGTGGACGGCAGTCTGTCTTCTTCTTTTTAAACTGAGGTTTGCTACAAACAGGAAGGGGCACCGACAAGACGGATGAAGTCATGTGGTTCACGTGGAGTGAGCCCCCTCCCCATACACAGATCACATGGGAATGTCTTTGAGCATCAGCCTTTTCCATCCTGCTCACATTCGTCAGTAAGGTCTGTGTTGAGTTTTCAGGAATATCAACCCCACATGGACATTTGTACAGTATATTGTAGCACTACTCCATAGTCACATGGGCTCACATGGGCAAGTACCTCTAAATAATTCAATAAAGTTTTATTTATACAGCGCCAAATCACAATAAGGTAAGGTAGACCCTACAATATTACATACAGAGAAAAGATTACAACATTTGTTCAAGAACAAAAGTATCTTCTTGAAAATGGGTCACTTTTCCCTGAGCTCTTTCAGCTCTTCGTCATGTCGTTTTAAGCAGTTAGCTGGCAGAGAAGAGAGAGTTCTCTTCCAAGATGTATATCACGTTTAAACTGGTGAAATCTGAGGCCATGTTTGAACATGACTAGCTCAAAGCCCATTAAAGATAAAAGCCTGAGGTTCTCACTGGCCGTTCTTACTATCATCATGGATTAGGATCTGGGATTTGGGACAGATGCATTAAAAATGTCTGATAATTGGCCAGTTAAAATATAGAGGAAAAAAAGCCCCATATTTGAGCACACATTAATAAAAGAATTTTTTTTTTCAAAAGACAGCTTGTGGTCATTTCTCAATGTTGTGTACTTATATTTAACAATCCTGTGAAATAAAGCATGTTGGATTCTTTGTAACATGAAATTTGTGCTCACAAAAAGTGTAGTGCAAAAACAGAAACATTAGTATTCACTCATCCACATAGAACAAAATTCTAGTGTTTTCAAGTGGTGATAACTCAGAGAGGTTCTCTGACATGGTCCAGAGATTGTTGTCATAATTTTAGCTTTTATGTCAAATATTTTTAAGATGTTTTAGTGTTTTTTTTGTTTTTTTTTTTTTTTAAGTTTTATCCAGTTTAGAACTTTTTTGTTTTTGCACGTTGAAATCTGAGTGTCTCATTATGCAAGGTCGGCCATTTATATGGATACCCCGTAATAACATGGGAATGGTTGGTGATATTAAAGTCCTGTTTGTGGCACATTAGTATATGTGAGGGGGCAAACTCCTCCAGATGGGCGGTGACCATGGTGGCCATTTAGAATTCGGCCATCTTGGATACAACTTTTGTTTTTCAATAGGAAGAGGGCCATGTGACACATCAAACTTATTGGTAATGTCACAAGAAAAACAATGGTGTGCTTGGTTTCAACGTAAATTTATTCTGTCACGAGTTATTTACAAGTTTCTCTTTGTTCACAGCCATTGACATGTCGAAGAGGTTAACATGTGAGGAGCGAAATTGTGTTGATATCTGGTGAACGCAGTAACCGGGTCATTGCAGCAGATTTCAATGCAAGACACCCTACGAGACCACCCATCTCCCATGCTACAGTTAGCAAACTGCTTGCTAAGTTTGGTGAAACTGGTTCAGTGTTGGATTTGCCAAAATGTGGACGCAAGAAAACTGTCAGTAATGAAGAAACATCAGTGGCTGTCCTAGCTTCATTCAGCAAGAGCCCACAGCGTAGCACTCGCCGCATGTCACTGGAGAGTGGCATTAGTTCAACATCCCTTCGGCGGATATTAGCTACTCACAAATGGCACCCTTACAAACTCCAGCTACTGCAGCATCTCAACAAGGATAAAGTTACGTTGAAACCAAGCACACCATTGTTGTTCTTGTGACATTACCAATAAGTTTGATGTGTCACATGGCCCTCTTCCTATTGAAAAACAAAAGTTGTATCCAAGATGGCCGACTTCTAAATGGCCACCATGGTCACCACCCATCTTGAGGAGTTTGCCCCCTCACATATTACTAATGTGCCACAAACAGGACTTTAATGTCACCAACCATTTAGGGCTGGGCGATATGGCCTAAAATTCATATCGCGATATAATTTGAAGCATGTGCGGTAACGATATATATCACGATATATTCTTTTCTTCTGTATAACGTATTTTCCACACTTAAAATCCTTTAATATTCTCAAAAATCGAGAGTGGGCCTTATGTATGAATTCTGGTCGTGCTTACTGACCTCGAACCAATTTGGGCAGAAATCTGTTAAAAATGTTTTAGTACAGCTTTGTAAGCGGCACTGTTTGATGGATTGTCAGAGCATTACGGCTGCCGTAGGGAGGAGCTTCGCGGAGTAATCTGGGTCCAAAACTCCGTCCCCTTCAGGTCCCAAAGTCAAACGAACACTGAGAGTTAAAAACGGTCTAAATTCTTTAATCTTTAATTAAATAATCAGCGTTGCTGCTTTATCTTGTGTAACAATTAAGTTTAACATCCAGGCATCCATGAAAACAGAAGTTATTAAATTTAACAGAGTTAGAAGTTAGCAAGAAGTTAGCTCGCTAGTTTCCACCTAAACATTTCATACCATGTTCTGACTGAGAGATTTCTGAAACTAATTCAAACGTACAGCTCTGCTGTCACTTCCGACATAAATAAAGACAGAAAACTAAACAGCAGTGGCGTTTGCAGGGTTACTGAAGTTGGACTACCTGGTATATAATGATGTGCTACGTGATTGCTAGCAACACAGCTATGTTAGCATAACATTAGCACAGTGAAGCTGGAGGATGAACGTCAACTTTTTTTTCCACTTGATAAAAGTTAACGTGAGGGATTCTGGTGGTCAGGGACAAATGCAATCGCATAGCAGGATGCTGTACACGGGCCAAACCTCAGTCAGGAGAACAACTGAGATTATTCATCCACAATACGAGGTTAGTCATTAATATACTGCAACAACATGGGAACAGAGCAGCTGCCAGAGAATTCAACATTAAGTTACAACATTAATTCAACATTGTTAGGGAAGTGGAGGAAGCGCAGTTTTTGGCTTTCCCCATATTTCAACAGTGCTTCATCTCTTTGCTATGACTGTCGGCATATTTTGCAGATGATAATGGTTTTAGCCGCTGCGATGCTTTCGACCAAAACAGGCGCAGCTTGATGACATCATCAACATGCGCTAGTGATGTGACGTTCTGTATCGAGGCTTCGAAGCGTGTGTCGAGTAATGGAGAGGGCGTTTCCGCGAAGCGCGTATTGAGGCTTGCTTCATTTATGGGAGGAGCTGAAAATGATGATGTCCGAAGCCTCGCTGCCCGGCTGTACCACGTGACTGGTTCAGGAAGCGGTTCGAACTTTGCCGCAAATAATCATTTTCCATACTGCCAGCATAACTATACACAGTATACTGCCATCACTACAATATAGATGTTTTACACACTCCTTTTGTTGTTGACATTTACAGGCTGTGTGCAAAATGCCACACTCTTCAAATTCATGCCAACTAATATTTTTACGTCCAGTAGGTGTCCTGCTAGAGCAAATGAAGCTTCAAGAAGCTTCGCGTTGGGGTGAACCAATTGGATGAAAAGCTTCAGTGCTTCATGAGGCTTCATCTGCCCATCACTAACATGCGCTATCGCGATAGAGCAGTATAGTCAAAATCTCTATCGTTGGCCAAATTTATATCGCTTCTATCGTATATTCTTTATATCGCCCACCCCTACAACCATTCCCATTTTATTACGGTGTATCCATATAAATGGCCCACCCTGTAGATAAAAGCCTGAGTCTTATCATCAATGTTCCCTCTAAGCTGCGCGCGTGCGCAATTGCGCACTGCTGGCACGTCTCTGCGCACAGAAAATCTGCTTTGTGCACAAAAAAAATCTAACCTGAATTGAATTTAAAATTAAAACTTTAACAATTCTGTTTTGCAGTGTTAGTCAGTGAGTGACTGGCTGCTGGGATTGTGTGGGATTAGAACGATGCCACCTTATCCCACAGTCCAGCCAATATGCGATTCACATTCGTATATATGCAGCTAATCAATGTCGTTGACAGGCTATGACAGCGTCCTTATGTGCCGACACCGGTGTTTTAGCGAGCAAAGCGGCTGATGTGGAGTGAAGCCACGTTAATGACAACGTGCACAACCATTGGAGATGTGAGCAGGACAGACGGAACAACTGACGGACAAAGTGTGGACTTTATACCAGTTTGTAAATTGTGTTGATCGGCCACGTAAAACCAGAGTTATGATAAAAATATCTGCAATGTTTGGTTTTCTTCCTGAATACTGTCGTTGTTTATATTTATTGCGGGAAGAAACGGTAAAAACGGCGTTTTATAAGAAAAGCACTCTCCGCCTGTGAGCAAAAACAACACCAAACCCCCCCCAGCCTTTCCTATTGGTGGAAAAATGTACCATGTGGACCAATCAAAAAATGATAAAGGCAACATGGCATTTAGTTGTTTAGGGAGGGGGAAGTTGTGATGGCGTGTTTTGAGGTGTGAGAGATTTTCTACGTTTAGCACAAATATTGTGTAGTTAGTGTGTAGTGTAGTGAGAACAATGAGGCGACTGCTGAATGTCACAGGTGTTACAGCAGTGATACATCTGCTGCTGTCAGGCCTGCAGGTATCAGGCTGTTGTTCTCCTTCATCTCATAGTGGACAGAAATTATTTTTGGAGTGACACAAATAATCTGTGTGGCATCAGATTTGATGCAGAACAGCTGATTGTTCTGTAAATAGTTTGAAATGTTTATTTAAAAAACACCGTGGCTGCATTTTTAGGTAAACAGCTGCAAAAAACTTTGTTGTTTGCAAAACTCGTTACTTTATTTTAATTATATAGTTACTTTTTTGAAGAAGTAACTATATAATTAACTGCCCAGCATTGGTCATTATATGCTGTATTTTGCAGACAGAGTTACAGACTCTCTCCCAGATCACAGACTCAGACTCAGAATACAAGTCAGAGCTTTTATAAAAAAAATGAAGTTGTGTTTTCAAAATTGGAGTTGAAGTTATTTTTCCTTCCAATAGTGTTAACATGCTACAGGTCATGGACAAGATTTTGTTTGATTTTCATTGTAAGTGGGCTAAATCAGTTAATTAAAAGTCGTCTAACATAAATGCTGTGATTTGATTATTTTAATAAACATGTAACTTGGATGGATTCAATGCTGGCGTGACCACAGTGCACACGTCTGATGTTGCTCACAGTGGTCCAAGGGACGCTCAGGGAGTTTGTGTGTTCGCTCAGACACATGAAACATTAGAAAGAACATTGCTCATCATCGTTATGAATCAGCAGCTGTAATTTGGGACAGATGCATTAAAAAAAACCCTCAAACACAAAATATTGTAAAAATGTGATGATTTGAACCAGAAAGGCCAGGTTGGCATTTTATTTTCTGATACAAGGCCAGTGTTCCCAGAATTAGGAACGCACACCGGGAATCATTCTTTTATTTATAAGGCAAAGTCAGGTTTTACCAAAACCTCATGAATATGAAATAAAGTGGAACAAAGTGCATTCAACAACGACTTTACTGTCCATCTCCTTAACAAGGTGTTAAATGTCAGGAGGACCACGATAAACATGTATTTCAGGCTGTGAGAGGAGGAAGAAAGAAGCTACTGCAGCCCCTTACTTGGAAGCAAAACAAGACCAGTGCAAATAAAAGCAGCATTTATTTTTTCTCTTTGTTTATCCTGGGCCTGTTTAATGTATCGTATCACTAATAAATACCAACAGTTATTGTGTCTTTACACATGAAGGAATGATTCCCAGTCACTTCCCCACAGTCAGGGATAATTAATCTGAAACTGGTGTGAGATCCGCACTGCCCGATACCTACAGACACTGTATTGGATCAGAAATGGAAAAAGCTGGACTGGGTCATCCCTGTTTGTTTAAGTTTGCAGTTAAGCGAGAAGCTGTTTGAAAAGCTGCAGGTGAGAAATTCCAACCTCTGAGCTTCTGCTGTTAGCTTTGCAGCTAGCAGCTAGTCTGGTGCTACTGATGCTCAGTAAACACAAACTGAAATGAGCAGGTTGGCACTGATACCCGGTCCAGCTTTCTAAATCAGAATCAGGTGGATCCCTCACTGGGACTTTAAACAGACACTTTTTATTTGAGTTTATCAAAACTCTTTCAAAAAATCTTTCGCAGGTTACACATTCTTGTCTAACCGGTCGTGGCAGATGGCCCCGCCTCGCCCTGAGCCTGGTTCTGCTGGAGGTTTCTTCCTGTTAAAAGGGAGTTTTTCCTTCCCACTGTCCCTAAGCGCTTGCTTATACAGAGTCATCCGATTGTTGGGTCTTTACCTTGCAATATAAAGCGCCTTGAGGCGACTGTTGTTGTGATTTGGTGCTGTATGAAGAGAATAGAATTCAATTAATACCTTACAGGGGGTACTGAGTCATCTCGTGTTTTCCTGATGACGTTAAACCACATATGTTGTTTGTGAGTATTTTCATTCTTTTACTGGACCCATTCTTAATCTGTTGCCATTCTTTGGCCTGCACAAAGTCATTTCTCTTACCTCACCTCATCAGTCTTTCATTTTGTGAGTGTGCATGTAAGAGAGAGATGTTTCTTCACTACATCTTTCCTTGGTTGCGTAGCTCATCAGACAAATCCCCACAGACAGGACCTCGGTTCCCCCACAGAGAGAGGCCTCATTAGGATTTGTTGCACAAACTGGAGAACGTTGACGGCTGAGGGAGCAACCAGGCCTCCTCTCCCGTGTTCCTTGCCGTGGCCTGACCCTGGAGTTCTGGGCCTTGTCGAATCATATTTGGCTCATATGCCTCCCAGTGTTGGGCTTAGTTACCTCTGAACTGGTTTCACTGGGGCCTGAATGGTAAACTGAGTTGAAAGTGGTACTAAATGGACAGGTTGTAGAGAAAACACAGCGTCACGCTCATGTTTCTCTCATGAGGCCTTTTGTTGCGTATCTCGCAGCCTGTGCTCTTACTCATCAGGAGTCAGGTGGTCTGTGCTAGGCTAACATCAGAACATGTTGAGGAGAGGATCATGGTGTTTGAAGAGGGGAGGTCTTTCCTGCCTGTTGCAGATTCCAAGAACGGGCCTCAGAAGCTTTACGTGCTTCGTCTTTGTCTTCTGATCGCGTTCAGACTTTTTACCTGGTTTCAGACCTTACCCCATCTTCTGTTTCGATGGAACAGCCATGTCCATATCACACTGGAGCTTTTCATTGAGGTCAAGGTCAGGATTCCAATTGGAATACTTTTTATTTATTCGGTTTCGATGTTTCATATTTATGCTGAGTAATAAACTTTTTACATTAAAATAGATGATGCAAAAGTCTCTCTCACTTCAGGTATGTGTATATGTTTTTTGTTTCTACAAATGATAATTAAATATCGCTATGCTGTATCGATTATTTATGTATTTCCCCCACACCTGATATTGGGTCACTGCATCTTTCATCCTTTCCAGTGCTTCAGCTCCATGCTCTGACATCCTAACCATTCTTTGTCCATTCAGTCATTATTACCTGACATATTTCCTTGATTACTAATAGCTGCCATCGGCTGCCAGTGTTTTAGATTGAAGGTGACCTACGTCCCGATGACAGAATGGTGTCTGATTACAGAAGCCAGCCAATGTCCAAATGTCTCAAAAGGGCTAAAGTAATTCCATTACTCGGCCGATCCACTGCAGTCCTTATAATAGACGTTTCTTTACTCAGCCGTCTCCACATCATTCATGTTTGGCGATTAACATGAATGAAATGTTTATTTAAATCACTCCTATCTGAATACTAAGAACCAGGATTGACCTCCCCAGACGTCCTCCATAATGAGATGGTGACATGCAAACCTTTCTTTGTGTCCCACTGCCAAGACTCTAAAAGCCTTGAATTTTGTTGCTGTGGGTTTTGCGGTTAGGGATATGTCTCACAGTCGATAAGAACTTAACTCCAGAGTTAAGCTGATAAAAGGTTAGCACACAGTTGCCCCTCACACATTATGCCACCTTATGAACTCCCTGTAAGCCCAAGGACAGCACAAGGCCACATTCCTCCAATGCTCAACTTAATCATTACTAACAGGTGACTGTGCCATGATCAGTAGATACAGTTCACCTCCCAACTAACCGCAGAGATAGCCACTGCAGGTGGAAAACAGTGTGCGACTAATCCATCAGCCGTTCTGTGTGAACAGCTTTGTTTCCCGATATGCAAAGAAGGACTTGTTTAAAAAATCGGGATGTGAGGGGTGTGGCTTGTACCATTACAACTCGCACTTCGATGTTTTCCCAAACTGCAAAACTCAAATTGTCATTTTTGTCAGTTCCCAGCTGACCACCTTTATGAAACCTTTGTCATTACTCAACCTCGTCACACAGTATCGACTTTATTTGACTGAATCTTTGGCTGGACCCTATAGAGACCCATAATGGAGACTTGTTGTGCCCTGAGGCCAAGCTGAGAAGCAGCGCAAGTGGAAAACTGGACTTAATGATCACAGACGGAGAACTTATTCAGATCCTGACTAGGGCTGAACGATTATGGAAAATAATCTAATTGCGATTTTTTGCCCCAATATTGCGATTGCGATGCGATATGCGATTATTTTTTAAGGTCTTTGTCTTCTGTATTATTAAACAAAGACAAGCAATACATCATATAGTATGGCCAATACTATATTACATTAATTTTAAACTGTTCTTTCCTGGAAGACAGACCTCTGTTATGATGACATGAGGTGATGCATGAATTGATGACTGACATTTTTATTTAACTTCTTCAATCACAACAGTATATTTGAACATACACAATAGTTTATTTTTAGCTTACAAACATCTGAGCATAAAGTGCTGACAAGGAACCCTGGTGTAAACATTAAAATGAAAGTCAGTACAATGTGCAGATTGCAGAAATATACATAAACAAAATCAGTGGCTTTACCACACTCAGTTTTTCGACATCTGTGAACTACTAGACAGTCATTCAATTAAAAAATAATATTAAATAAATAAAACTAATAAATAAAAAATACACACATCTTACTGATCTCTGCAGTCAGTAACATTACACATAAAGTGCAAACATAATAGCAATTGTATAAACGCACACACAAACACGCCTTTAAAATTTAAAGGCGTGAAATTGGACGGTCTAGTTCTGATTAGCGTCACCGCTGTCTCGGTGGAGTTTAATAAACTCGGCCGTCTGCTTCTTGCTATCTAAAATATAACCAGACACTGGTGTAAATTCTCGACTGTCTCATACTTCTGTTTAATAAGTTTTCTGTTTGACGTTTAGTCAGCTGTGTGAAAACCAAGGAGGAACCCACCCGGGGGATTAATAAAGTTTTATTTTATCTAATCTAATAACTTTAATCTCAGCCAAACCGATTTACTCACGAACAAACAAAACACTGAAAAAAGCCCAACAATAACATTTTTAGGTTGTCTAAGTGACTTATATATTACGTTTAACCCGAGCAGCGAAACTCCGCGGTGATCTGAAAATGATGTGCCGGGAGTTGTGCCGTTCTCGGCCGCATCAGTAACCCTCGAGCTCCCGGCTAGCTGTCGAGCTGGTGGGTAGCAGACGCCTCTGAAAACGTCGAAGCACTTTTGCAAATATGGGATATCTTGATAAACCGAGCAGATATTTGATGTTTACACAACTACTTTCTCGCCTGAAAATATGTTAAAAGTTTATTTTGTGACCCAGAAAGATTAGTATGAGTAATTTTAAAACTTAGTAGCGGCCGCCATTGTTGGAAACTGGAGTTTGGCTGGGCCGCGCTATGAATTCTGGGATATGGTAGTAATTTGGACAGCCTTCGGCGCGTCGCTGTGACGTAATCGGTCTACAAATGCGGCCTCAGGAGGATGCAGCCCATGAATTTGGACATGTCCAGAGTATAATCGCAGCCTTTGCGGTTAGAAAATTGCACTTGATCATGTCGCGATATTATCGCAAATGCGATATATCGTTCAGCCCTAATCCTGACGGACAAACACTTTCCTCATCTGGCTTTTTTGTCACTGGCTTACATTGTGGATTGTGCTGTTGCCCTGATGGCTGTTTCACGGCACTGCTTTAGCTGGAAAACTGTTGGCCGTCATGATGTGCTATAAAGAAACTGGCACCACAAGCTTCCTGCACCACTTCTCCAGAAATGATCATTCTCAGGGGTGAACTTTACCATTAATGCCCCCAAGATGTTCAGAATAGCACAACTGCTTAGCTTAGCAGTTCCCATTTCAGGCTGGTTTTATATTTAAAAAATAAATAAAGAAAAAAAACCTCATGCTAACTAGCCTACCATTTTTGGTAGCCCGCGCCCTACAGGTGCTACTCCAATTTAAAACAAATAAATAAATAAATAAATTTTAAACCTACTGTGTAGTTTGCTCCAGAGAGACTGACTTATACTCTGTGTACCACTTGGACGTGTTTTGGTCAGTGGACACTAATTATTCAAAGAGAAAATGAAGCTGTTCACCCAAGGCCTCAGACAAACAAACCTAAACACCAATGACTGTAGAAAACATAGACAGCCTAACAGCGCTGCAAAAAGTCTCTATCGCCCCCTGGTGTCTGCCTGCAGTACATGCCATAAACCCAGATGGGACTGGGGTCACACGACCAACGGGTGTGTGGGCGGGACTGTGACGTCCCCACTCAAGTCCCGCAGACTCTGGCTGCAAAAGTGCAACACAGCAACTCCCACAAATGGGAAATTTTGGCTTCATTGTTGTACCGTGGGAGGAAGTGCAGCCAGGCCGTCCATCTGTGATGCTAAAGACCAGTCGGGGACTTCAGGGAGACATTTTTTGCCCTAACTAGTTGGAAAGTGGTTGCTGGTTGTCACTGACTGAATCCTGTTGTGATTACTTTGTTCACTCGCAGTTGCAGAGAAGATGCCAAGATCTTCAAAGTAAAAGTTGTGTCTTCAGGTCTTTATACAGCAGACATACAGAGTCTGTACAGTTACTTTGCTTGTTAAAAATATTTTTCGGACTCGCACTGATTGTGCTGGAGGAACTTGCACAATTTACTTTTTTGCACACCAAGTTTGATTTTTCTGTTTGGGTTTTTTTTTTTTCGGATCCAAATAAATGGATGCTGACCAATCATCAGCCATTTGTCTTTAGTGACCGCTGATTACAAGCAATCAAATCAAATCAAATCACTTTTATTGTCACATCACATGTGCAGGCACACTGGCACAGCACATGCGAGTGAAATTCTTGTGTGCGAGCCCCACAAGCAACAGAGATGTGCAAACACAACAACACAAACGAGCAAAATACAAGAATGGCCAACCTGAAACTAATAAATATATGTACAATATATAATAGTGTATGCATTTCTGGATGTGTATACTAAATATTTTCCTGTGTGTGTGTGTGTGTGTGTGTGTGTGTGTGTGTATATACATTTTTACAAATTAAATAGTAAAAAAAAAAAAAAAAAAATAATAATAATAAAATATATAAAATATACAGAGTTGAATATGTGCAAAACAAGTGGCATTTATATACAGTATGGAGTGCATAATGTTGAAGTTCCAGTAGTGAAGCTGAGGTGTCTATGACGTGTTCAGCAGTCTGATGGCCTGATGGAAGAAGCTGTCTCTCAGTCTGCTGGTACGGGACCGGATGCTGCAGAACCTCCTTCCTGATGGAAGCAGTCTGAACAGTTTATGGCTGGGGTGACTGGAGTCCTTGATGATCCTCCCCGCTTTCCTCAGGCACCGCTTCCTGTAGATGTCTTGGAGGGAGGGAAGCTCACCTCCAATTATCCGTTCAGAGCACCGCACTACTCGCTGGAGAGCTTTGCAGTTGTAGGCGGTGCTGTTGCCATACCAGGTGGTGATGCATCCAGTGAGGATGCTCTCAATGGCACAGTGATAGAAGGTCCTGAGGATGCGGGGGCTCATGCCGAATCTTTTCAGTCTCCTGAGAAAGAAGAGGCGCTGCTGGGCCTTCTTCACTGTTTTGTTTGTGTGTACTGACCACGTAAGATCCTCAGCCAGATGTACACCAAGGAACCGGAAGCTGCTCACTCTCTCCACAGCAGCGCCGTTGATGGTGATGGGGGTGTGTACTTCTCTGCACCTCCGGAAGTCCACTATCAACTCCTTTGTCTTTGCGACGTTGAGGGTGAGATGGTTGTCTTGACACCAGTGGGTCAGGGCGCTGACCTCCTCCCTGTAAGCCGTCTCATCACCGTTGGTGATAAGACCCACCACTGTAGTGTCGTCCGCAAACTTCACAATGATGTTGGAGCTGTTAGTGGCTGTGCAGTCGTAGGTGTAGAGTGAGTACAGGAGAGGGCTCAGTACACACCCCTGTGGAGCACCAGTGTTCAGTGTGATGGGGGATGAGGTGATGCTGCCCAGTCTGACCACTTGGCGTCTGTCAGACAGGAAGCTAAGGATCCAGCTGCAGAGGGAGCTGCTCAGTCCTAGAGCAGGTCACTGACCGGTCTCTAGGCCTGTGAGACTGAGGTCTAATTTAATTTCACTGGTCTCACATCAGCTCAGTTTGACAGTGATTATGCTTTCAATTTACGGTAGTGCGAGCTTCTTCTTTAGCTAATCTCAGTCTGAGTCTATGACAGGACATTATGTCACCATAAATTCCCAACAGCTGACCTCAGTTTGTGGTAAAGCTGAAATGTATCATAAACATGCAACGATGAGGTGGTGGTGTAGAAAGGGTGCACCGATCAGATATCGGTCCCTTTTATTTTCTCTTTGTCGTGTTTTATATCGTCCCAGAGTTCCATCTGCTTTCTTGCCACAGAACAACTGAGAGAGACTTCATTAGTGACACAGACCAGAGAGGGTTTCTGATGGTGGGAAGGTGCTCCCAGGCAGCGAGAAAGGCCTGGGCCCGAGCTTCTAGCCCTGGAGGGTCTGTTGTAGGGATCAGATCACAGAAACGGGTGGAAGGGTGGAGAAATTGATGGAGGAAGGCTACAGCAGAGGGTGAGCTCCATCCATTACTTTTGTTTGACATGACAAAGACATTAGCTTAGCTTCGCTTCATCCATAAACTTGAATAAAAGGCTGTGTGCAGAGCTCCCGCCCAGCAGGCTGGGTTAACCTGACGCCCTCCTTCTCTTTGTATCTCAGTGCCTCTCTCCTTCATATATCCATCTGTGCATTTCCTTCTCACCCACGCTCTTTCTTGCTTGTTTCTGAACGCACTCCCGTTTTCTGCTCTTTGTTAGCTGTTAGGGCTAGCTTTAGATAGCGACAGTCATTGCAGATTTTCATTGTTTAAAACCAAAAATCAGAGTTGAATTGTGTTGAACTTAAAGCAAACACAGGCGTAAAACATTATGTTTTGCTTATGCAGCCCACTACTGAAGACTCAGATATTTGTCTTTCTCAGCCAGAGAGTTTCCCGTCTTCCATGTGGATGAAAGCTGACGAAAAGCATGTTTATTGCGCTGCATGCCGAGCTGTTATATAGACACACCTGCATGCAAACAATCACATATTGTGCATACGGTATATGCATACACACAGGCATGGATGTACATACAGTATGCACACCATACATGTCAGCTTAACTGAACTGCAGGAACATTTCGCTTGCATTTCCTCGTTCCTTGGCAACCTATTGGCAGCTTCTGTGTTTCACTAAGTGTTAACTAGTGTTTCACTAAGGCTCATCGTCCTGTGGATGCAGTGAAGCTCTGAGTGGTTCAGCGTTCTCCTGGTCAGCTTCAGGCTGGCAGCTGTGGAAGCTGAAGGTTTACTAATGCCGCTCACTCGAGTGTTGGCAGCTCTTAAGCCCCCACGACTTGGACTCTGTGGTTTGCACTGCATGATTTGTATTGGGTGGCTGTAGGATGTAAGAGCCTTGTATCTTTTTCTCATAGTTTCCACTTCTTCTTCTGTCCTTTTAGAGTAAGGCACTTTTGGTTACTTTTTGTTAGGAGGGAGTTTTTCCTCCCCACTGTCACCATGGATACAGCTGAATGATGCTGAGGACTGCCAGTAATTAGCAGTGACTTGGATTCTGAACCTTTGAGGATTGTTTATGTTTCGACAGACATGTAATGCCTCTAAAACACTTAAGTTGGCTTTATTAAACGTTAGATCTTTAGCTGGGAAAACATTTTTAATTAATGATTTAATCACTGAGCACAGCCTTGATTTTATGTTTTTAACTGAAACTTGGTTGGACCAAAGTAACAGTGGAGCTGTTCTCATCGAGACGACCCCTCCTAACTACAGTTTTATCAGTGAGGCCAGGGTGAGCAGGAGAGGAGGAGGGGTCGCTGTCTTATTTAATGAATCATTTCAATGTAAGCAGCTATCTCCTGGAAGTTTTCAGTCTTTTGAATATGTGGCTTTACAGCTGAAGGCCCCATCCAAAGTTGTGTTTCTTAATGTTTACAGGCCTCCCAAATACTGCACAGACTTTTTTAATGACCTCAGTGAACTGCTGTCTGTGATCTGTGTTGATTTTGACTGTGTAATTATTGCTGGGGATTTTAACATCCATGTGGACAACCCTCAGGACAAAGGGACTAAAGACCTGAGTAACACTCTGGGCAACTTTGGGCTGACTCAGCATGTAACAGAGGCCACACATAATAGAGGACACACTCTCGACCTACTGATCTCCAAGAGCCTGAGCATTTCAAACATTACTGTGTCTGATGTGGGCTTATCTGATCATTACTGTGTTTTCTTTGAAAGTAAAATCTCAGCCCACACAAATATATCAACAGCAGTGATCACAAAACGGTGTATAACTGAACACAGTAGTGAGATCTTTAACCAGGTCTTCCCATTAACACCTGACCTGCCCAGAGGGTCAGTCAATGAGCTCGTCAATAGCTTCAATGCTAACATGTTAAATGTAATGGACACTATTGCTCCCATTAAGGTGAAGGTTATCTCTGGAAGGAAAAAGTCTTCATGGAGAAACTCCACACTGGTGAAAAATGAAAAAAGAGAGTGTAGGAAAGCTGAGCGCAGATGGAGAAAAACAAACCTCCAGGTTCATTATGACATCTATAAAGAGAAACTTCACAATTATAATTTACAACTGAGGAATGCAAGGAGGTCCTACTTCTCTGACATCATCACTAAAAACAGCCATAATGCTCGGGTCTTATTTTCTACAGTTGACAGGCTAACAAACCCTCCTGTGTCAGTGGCAGCTGAACTTCATTCGACCATGGCCTGCAATGACTTTGCCAAATTCTTCACAGAAAAAATCCAAAAAATTAGACAAGCAGTTGGTACATCAACAGCAGATCCAGGATATGTACTGTGTCCACCAAAAAACTGTTTAAACACCATGAAACAGTTTGACCCTATTAACAGCAAAGACCTGGAGGACATCTTAGGTCAACTGAACTCCTCCTCTTGCTGTTTAGATGTCCTGCCAACAAGTTTTTTCAAAAAGGTCTCAAAGACTTTAGAGTCAGACCTGTTACAGATCGCCAACTTTTCTTTATTATCAGGTGTGTTTCCAGAATCACTAAAAACTGCTGTAATCAAACCTATACTGAAAAAGGACAATCTTGACAAGACACAAATGAAAAACTACAGGCCGATCTCAAATCTCCCATTTTTAAGTAAGATCATTGAAAAAGCAGTTTCTCAACAGCTCAGTTACTTCTTAAACAGAATAATTGCTACGATGCCTTCCAGTCAGGTTTTAGACAGAACCACAGCACTGAAACCGCTCTGACCAAAGTGTTTAATGACATATGTCTGAATACAGACAGTGGAAAAATGTCAGTCCTAGTTTTACTGGATCTCAGTGCAGCATTTGATACAGTTGACCACAACATATTACTCAAACGACTGGAGAACTGGGCAGGTCTTTCAGGAACTGTACTAAACTGGTTCAAAACATACGTAGAAAACAGGAAATACTTTGTATCAATAGGTAACTTCACATCTGAGCAGACAAGTATCACATGTGGAGTTCCCCAAGGTTCCATCTTGGGACCCCTTCTGTTTAACATCTACATGCTCCCACTGGCACAGATTATAAACAACAACAAAATAAACTATCACAGCTATGCAGATGACACACAAATATATATCACAATGTCACCAGGAGCCCGAGGCCCTGTACAGGCTCTTGGTAAATGCATTGAGGAAATTAATGACTGGTTGTGCCACAATTTTCTCCAGCTAAACAAAAACAAAACTGAAGTAATAGTCTTTGGCGCCAAAGAAAAACGATTACAGGTCACCAGAGAACTTCAATCTATACACCTAAAAACCACAAACCAGGCGAGAAATTTGGGTGTAGTGATGGATGCAGACCTAAACTTAGAAAAACACATTAAGACAATAACAAAGTCAGCTTACTATCACCTCAAGAATATATCAAGGATAAAAGATCTGATGTCTCAACAGGACCTGGAAAAACTAGTCCATGCATTCATCTTTAGTAGGCTTGATTACTGTAACAGCATCTTTACAGGTCTACCTAAAAAATCAGTCAGACAACTACAGCTCATTCAGAACTCTGCTGCTCGAGTCCTCACTAAGACCAAAAAAGTGGACCACATCAGTCCAGCTCTGAGGTCTTTACACTGGCTGCCTGTCCGTCAGAGGATAGACTTTAAAGTTCTGATGCTGGCCTATAAAGCTCTGAATGGTTTAGGACCAAAATACATCAATGACCTCCTGACCCAGTATGAACCTTCCAGATCCCTCAGGTCATCTGGATCCGGTCTTTTATCAGTTCCCAGAGTCAGAACCAGACACGGAGAAGCTGCATTCAGCTTTTATGCTCCTTATATCTGGAACAAACTCCCAGAAAGCCTCAGATCAGCTGAAACACTCAGTTTATTTAAATCCAGGTTGAAGACTCACCTGTTCTCAGCTGCATTTGAATAAAGCACCAAATCCACACTTTTAAGCTTAAATTTCAAAACTTACACTAACTACTGATCTTATCTATTTCTGATTTTATCTGTTTTGATTTTATATACTGGTTTGTTTGTTTTGTTTGTTTGTTAAGTGGGTTTAGAGCTCTGGGTAGCTCCCCAGCTGGGTCTAGACTGGGTCTAGAGAGTATTTTAAATTCAGGGAATTTAAAATAGAAAGTAGCTCGTCCACAGAAGGACTGGTAGCTCCCCTTACGATAAGGGTTCAGATCGCGCGAACAGGTGTGAAATGTGTGTGTTTAGTTAGTTTGTTTGTTTGCTTGTTTTATTCAATTTTAAATCATGCTTTTTATTTGTTTTTGTTTCTAATGTCTCTGTGAAGCACTTTGAATCACCTTGTTGTTGAATTGTGCTATACAAATAAATTTGCCTTGCCTTGCCTAATGTAGCGCAGTGCACACACATGCCACCAGTGGGCAGTATTGAGTCTTCAACAAGGAGCTGAGCTCCTTGTGAAAAAAGCTACTGCGAGTAAGAAACTACGTTTTAAGTTTTGAAAGAGGGTAACATTATTAACTAGGATTCAGTTCAGCTCACTGACATGTCAACGGCTGTTACAGCAGCTATTGTTTACAGGTCATCCAGCAATTTTGTGTGGAAGAAGACAGCGGTATCCCTAGCCCTTAATGTCCTAAATGTTGAAGAAAATGCTCAGTGTGGCTAACATTAGCACCGTAATGTGGTTTAGCCAGTTTATACTACGATTATTCCCTTTTTATCAGTTCATCTATAGGCTCATTCATTTTTGCTGAATGTCAGAAAACTGGTGTAATGTTTCAGAATCTGAAACCTAAAGATACTTTGTTTCTAATGTAATAAAAGCAAAAAGATTGCAACTTTAGATAGTCCAAAAATATAATGAATGATATTCTTTTCAGTATTAAATCTGACCATTTTATCACTCTGTTACTCTATTGTCTCAGCTTTAGTTTGACTAGCTTTAATTTACTCACCGAAGGACTCAAAAACAACACATTTCGGTACGCTGTATACTGTGTATATTGTTAACCTTGAATCTTGCTCTGCTGCTGTACTGCTCTGGAGTTGAATTTTCACAGAAGCATCTTTTCCACTTGTTACTGAACCGCTTCATATTCTGTGAGCAATATCTGGTGTTGTCCTTTTTCTGCTTAGTTAGTGCTGTTTTGTGTGTTTTTGGAAAACTACCACTCAGAATTTTATTAATCGTGAAGTGGTGCAGCACGTGGACAGGAAGGGCCCATCAAATTTGGATGCATCTGGATTACTTTCTCTAAAACTGCTGAGTACGCATCGGCCTTGGCAGTGTCGGCACTTTGAGTTTCCTTCTAGTTACGCCTGCATTTGCTGTCATATTGCCACTGATTGACAATAAATATGATAGATGTGCTATTACTCGAGACCTTAAATGCATTTTGTAAAAGACCCTTATAGGAGCCATGCACCCAAATGGCCAAAAAGTGATCTGCTTTGCTTTCCGTGTTGCCTGGATGCACTAAAACTCCCACTTTAAAAAACTGTGATGAAGACACAGTGACGTGTTGCACAGACTGTTCTGCCATATCTCTGTCTCCTCATATATACACAGATCTAGAGCAGGGCGATATGACCAAAAATATTTATCACGATATAAATTCGAAAATTTGCGATAACGATATAACTGACGATATAATTGACACGAGACAAAATACTTTACAACTCCTCAACTTTATTCGTGGAAAAAAACCCAACAATGTATTTTCACTTAAACAAGCAGCTGTTTTTTGCATTAAAGTTATATAAAATGTAACAGTGCAAATTCCTCGCTGACAGTTTAACCAAAAGGCATTTCCAGTGGAAACTGGCCGACACATCCTCAGCATAACCATGTATAACATCCACAAAACTTAAAAAGAGGTCATACACACACAATACGGTAACATTATGTTGAAGCACAGTACGTATCACTCCGCGAGGCTCCGCCTACAATAGCCGTAATGCTCCGACAATCCATCAAGCAGTGCGGCTTCGTAGCTTAGCAAAGTCGTACTGAAACATTTGACAGATTTTCGAGCGCCGTGTACATAAAATTGTTTCGAGGTCAGTAAACACAACCAGAGTTCATACATAAGGCGCACGGGATTATAAGGGGCTCTGTCGACTTTCAGGAAAATCAAAGGATTGATTTTAAGTGTGCCGTATTTTCCAAACAACACGGTAATAACGACGGCCCGCTAGCATGCGCTACCAAAAATAGTGCTTTGTTGTGTATCTGACGGACGAAAGCTAAACCAGTTCCACACCAGTGAAGCTGCAGCATTTTTACAAACCAGTTCAGGTTCATCTGTTTCATTCAACGATCTGCTTTCGCTCTTCTCGTTCTCCGAAAAATGCCATGTGCGTACAAAAACAAAGGCACTGTGCATGCGCATTTTACCCATATTCTATCGCCATATTTCATTTTCTTATCGTTGCCCAACATTACACCGGTATCACCAGATCTAGGAATTATTGCAAAATATTCTTCACAGGCGTCTGTTGGTCATGTTGTTTTGTTTTTACTGTGCAGAAATGCAGTTTACTCTCTGTCCCATTTGGGTGCACTTGTGTCTGGCCTCTGTCAGCTGTCAGCAGCAGTGATCCTGCCTGACCTGTGCCATCCCAGCAGGTTTACAGACCTCTGCAGACTTGCTGCTTCACTCGGTGGCCTAACTGTGATTTCTGGACTCGATGCCGTTTGGGTCGAGCACGTTCTCGTTTGTTAACCGCTTCAGGTTAATGTTGTGGAATTCTGTGACACCAACGTGTTGAGTGTGATTTACACCCAATTTAAAACTTGATAATGTGCTGATTTAGTATTTGGACTCCACAAACTATATCACTTTCCACACTACCTACATAAACTGGCTGGCTTAGCTCCTGTATTCACATCTGTGTCGTGTTTTGCTGTTTGGCCTTCCCAGAAAGCTGGAGCATAATCGACTGTAGGTTCAGCATTGCTTAATAGCTTAATAACAAGCAGTTATTTCTCCCGATTCTCCTGAATCTGTCAAATAATTGCTTATTATTGTAGCGCACTATCACGCGCACTTCTTCTTCCCATACACCTCCATCACACCCTTCCTCCTCCCATCCTCTCCGGTTACAGAATCAGTGCTGGCTTTGTTTTTCTAATAATCACTTAGGCCTAAATCACAAAGGTGGGAGGTCACTACAACTTCCCCTGTGGGGTTGATTTAAGTGGCCCTTAGCCCGGCTACAGTAGCTAATCACAGGGATTTATAGAGTGCATTGCGGAGAGGCCGGACAAACCTAGGGAAATTTGGTGGCACCCTGCTGCAGGTGTTACAAGCCTCTTTTCTTCATGCCGTCTTTCCTCCCCCTCCCCTTCTATTCCAGCTGCTGATGGTAGGCAGCTGCTTGTTCTTCACTTACTGGGGCTCTGTTGGTGGAACATAATGCTGGCAGCACCCTCCTCCTCATCCTGTTGCTGGTCATTCCCGTGTCTGGAAAGTCCTCCACATAAAGCTTTCATAATTACATCGATCTTGAGGGGGCCTTTTACGACCTGCTGACGCATTCAATCACATTTCGGCAAGGCCCTTGTTAAGGGCGGCTTTTTCCCCTTCTTTTTAAAGCATATTCCAAGTTCACGTCCAACCGTTTGTACTTCTCATGTTTCTGATAATTGGGATTTTTCACATGGGCCTGAAGGAGAAGGATAAAAATTAGAGGATGAGCCCTGTGGATGGACGGGGAGCAGGGTCGTTGCTTAGCTGAGAGGAAGGCTGTCAAAAAAACAAAACTGCAGAGGCGTGTAATACAAGATCCAGATGTTGAAACCCTCCAGCAAACAGCCCGCCCCACCGTGTTCATGTCTCCTGTACATAATCGTAAGTCTCGATTACATTGCACTGACAGCATCTCAGCACTCTTTGGTATCACTTGTTTTCTCAACATCATCTGTGGAGCTGCTCTGTTTTGCTTCCAGGCTTAACTACAGGAAGTGTTTTTAGGCTCCAATGCCCCCCCCCCCCTTGAATTTCCCCCCGATCACGTCGTCGGTCTGGTTTGAGTGAGCACAACAGCGGGTCAGAGCTAATGAGCTCGCTGGGATCTAAGAGCAATGCCATCTATAGGCATTCACCCCCAGCCTGTGCCAAATGCCGAGCACTGAGAAGCCTTGATACGGGGGGGGGGGGGGCTGTAACAGAAGAAGATCTTAAAAGGGGCTTTTTGGGAGAATTGAAATCACATTGTTGTTGTTGGCCTCAAGAAATGCCAAATAAATCCAGATAAAACTTGGATGAACCGCTCCCAAGAAGTCAAGGTGAGCAAATTCTTTCTCCGCTTCCCTTCTCCTGCCTTCACTTTTACCCTCCCCCCATTTTTCCCCCAGTCCCCATTTTCCGAGAGTAACCTTTGCCATGACAGGTCAGAGCTGTGTTTCCAACAGGATGACCTTCGGTAATGAGAGGGCAAGTTAGAGACTGACCTGGAAGCGCATTGTTCATCCATCCTGGGAACACAAACAGTAATAGTGCGAAGGCACACAGGAACAGCTGCACGGCTGCAACGTCGCATTCTCCGGCCTGTTCTTTCACCCATCCATCATTTCACTGCAGAAACATATAAACAAGAAGCACATCTCCTTTACTCATGTGACATCAGAGGGCTGTTTCTGTCTGCCTGACTGTTGAGAGCATGCTGCTGCCCGCGGGTATATCAGCACTTTCAGGCACAACACTGTTGGCTTCATTATCCTCATAGAAAAAGTGTTCTGACCAACCAAAGCCATTTCAGCCGGCACCAATATGATAACAATAAACCATAAGATAAGCTGGGTTTCGTGGGGCCAATAAGAAGTATGTCAGGACAGTTATTTGGTGAGTTGCTGGGGCTTTCAAGTCAGTGACGATGTCCCAGTTAACCCAGTAAGGACTGCACCTATACAGTACATCAGAAATGCTAAAATATACTTGTTCTTCCTGTTTTCATGAGCCAGCTCTGTTTTTATGGGTTTTTTCCTGTAAACATGAAGATGCTACAGGCCAGTCTAACATGAAGCTCGAACCGTTCTTACACACAGCGAGCAGCTGCGAGACGGGGCTGATACAGAGATGGTGAACTCAGATGTTTTCCTGGCGTTCACGGCATCGGCGCTTGTTACTGTAATCGTGATGCAAAACTGATGTAAAGCCAACAAGGGTCCTTTTATTGGAGCACCTGTTCGACAAGTTTAAGCATGAAGGAAAGTCTTCAGCTGCACTCGTCCTTGGTGGTTTGTGTCACGTGATGGAGATAAAGTAAAAGCTGTGTTTATGCAGAAACCGTTAGCGTAGTTTGATACGGGCTTTAACCCTGACAGCTGACAGCAGCTCTACTTTCTGTGGCGGAGACATATCAACTCATTACTTCTAATTCTAAAAGGCACGGAGAGCACAAACATCGGAGAAGATGTTCATTGTAATGACTCAGAGAAGTGGACGAGGTCTCACAGAATCCCTCAGTACAGCATCCAGCTATAAGAATTTACCCCTCTCATCTGTGATGGACCGTAAACCATCCATAGAGGTAGAGCTGGGCGATATAAGATTTTTTCATATCACGATATGTTTTTTTCATTTCAGGCGATAACGATATCTATCACGATATAAGCCAAATAACTATATTTGTAAGATTTAAATGTGCCGTTGCTCACAAGTAAAATGTGAAATAATCAGCAGCTTGTTTTTATTTAAATATTTATTTCCCATAAGTTCAACAGGGTAGATGTACTTAAGGAACATGAGACTTTTTCAGATAAATAAAGGCAAATATTGCAAACTACACAAAAGGCAGCCGCTAAAGCGTTTAAGTTTCAAAATAGAACAAACGAAACAGACTAAATTGTCAATTCCACTTAGAACCAAAATATTAATTCTAAAAATAAATCTTAGTTTGTTTTACAGAAGAACAGACAAAACTGACTAACTTTTGTCAATATCAAATAAACTGAGAACTAAAAGGAAATTCTCAATCTCTCCTTGTTGTATAGCTGAGCTTTTCAAACAGTTGTAACAGTTACTTTAGTCTGACAAAAGCCGAATGACGAATTAGCGCTTCCAGTCAGAGACTGAGGCTACGTCCACACGTACACGGGTATTTTTGAAAACGGAGATTTTCCGTTTTCGTTTTAAAAAATAATCCCGTCCACACATAAAGGCAGAAATGAAGGAAAACGCTGCTATGAACATGCCAAAGCAGCAGGTGGCGCTAGATTCCTAACCGTGCAGAAATGTTGGCCAATCAGAAGTCTAGAAGCCTCGGTGGGAAAAAGTAAACAAAGCTGGGGCATAGAAGCAGAACCGAGTCGTATGTGTGGAGGGACAGTAACTGTGTGTATATGTAAGCATTTAAACACTGCAGAGTAGAATTAACAGTAACAGTATTGTAGAAATTCATTTCACCGAAACAATAACGTGGCGCACAGTGTGACGTCAAAAAATGCGCACACCTTTGACGCTGCGTTTTCTCAGTTTTTCTGGTCCACACGTAAATGCAAAAACGGAGTTTTCAAAAATCTTCGTTTTCAGTGACCAAAAACGCCGTTTACGTGTGGACGAAAGGTGCAAACGCATAGAAAAATCTGCGTTTTCAAAAATACCCGGGTACGTGTGTACGTAGCGCATGCACCAGTTTATTGTATTTCCAGACTTGCTTTTGGCACAATTTACAGTGCACGCTACTCTGTTATTTGTCAGACTTGAAATAACCGAAATACCTTCACACTACGGAACTTCTATGGCTCTTCCGTTCGACAATCTCTCCGGCATTGGAACCATCATCTGTTTTCTCTTCGGTCACGCTCGGTTGATTTTTCTAGTCGGCACACTCATTTCCTCCATTACCCGCTGGCTGCTTCCCAAACAAACACACGTGCAGCTTGGCACTTGTGCTGTACGTAACAAGTCACGCGACGTGACGCTGCGGCTGTGATTGGTTCGGCTCTGCGCTACTTAATTTGGATTGGCTGACCTTTTTTTTTTTTTTTTTTTCTTTTTTTCAAGAGGACAAGAGCGGCGAGGTCTATCGCGATAGTTAAATTTTTCTATCGAGTAAAAGTTATATCGCGATACATATCGTTATCGTTCTATCGCCCAGCTCTACATAGAGGCAAAGCTATTTTTTTTGTATCGTGTCAGAAGTTATCCATCTTAACACAGGAGTCTGTGGGCATTGATACACCAATCAGTCATAACATTATGGCCACCTGTGTCATGTTATGTTGGTCTCCTCACGTCGAGGCATGGACTCCACTATATTCACGAAGAAAACTGATGTTAAAAATATGGAAACATGGCAGGAAATATCAAAAATATGTTCATGTATTATTAAAATATCACAAATTAACATTTGAAAAACAAATAGATTGCAGCTGAAAAGTGTGGTGCATTATGAATGATAATAATAATAATAATGGATTGGATTTATACAGCGCTTTTCAAGGCACCCAAAGCGCTTTACAATGCCACTATTCATTCACTCTCACATTCATACACTGGTGGAGGCAGCTACGGTTGTAGCCACAGCTGCCCTGGGGCAGACTGACAGAAGCGAGGCTGCCATATCGCGCCATCGGCCCCTCGCACATGATGCACATTGTTTGAAAGTTTCAGCTTATCCAGGAAACACTGAGGCGTTAAAAGGACAGTCGAGAGAGATGATGTCTCCAGTGGGTCCTGGGTCTACTCGCAGGCCTCTTCCTGAACACCTTTACCCAGGAGGCTACTGCCTCAGCTGGCTCCGTTCAATGTGAAGCCTCTGTTGAATGGCTGAACTCCTCGCCCTGTGCTGGAGAGCCCATCCGCCATTCAGAGAAAACTCATTTCTGCCACTTTTATCTGCAGTCTCGTTCTGTCACATTTGAAAGAACTAAAAATCCAAAGAGGCAAAGTCCGTATAATAATACACACTAGTGGTCAAAAGATTTACCACACCCCAATTTTTCCAGTTATTTATTGCAATTCAAGTCATTCAGACGAATGAATAGCTTAAAAGGGTACAAAGGTAAAAGTGGTGAACTGCCAGAGGTTAAAAGATAAGGTTACCCTTAAAAAACATACCGCATGTTACCCATTTAAAGCTCGTCTGCCTGTCAAAGTCACTTAAACCCTCATGTTTCCCCATTTTTCCTGCTTCCAACACCTAAACCTAACCCAACACGTCAACTTTGAGGACAAAAATATTGACTTGGTCTCAAATATATCCCACCCACTAACAGGTGCCATGATGAAGAGATAACTAGTGTTATTTATGTGACCTATCAGTGCTCAAAATGTTATACCTGATCAGTGTATACGGCGAGCTGAGCGTGACCGTTCCCTCTCACTGATACCGTAATCTGGCACCTTATGCATAAATGAAAAGTTCAGAAAATGTCATGAAAGTTGTGCAGTATGAAAACAAAGGTATGAACTGGGTAACTTTTACCCAGTTAAAAGGAATCTGTTTCTTTGTCTCTCCTCGAGCACACGCTTTTGATAGAAATGGCACTTTTGTGATCTCTGAATCCCAGCTTGCTGTTTATCTGTGTTAGAATAAATGTTCCACCCACAGTGTGGTGGCAGGTGTGTCTGTGGGTGAGTACGTGCTTGCCTGTACATGTCAGAATCGGAATCAGAAGGGCTTTATTGTTGTTGTACTTTGCAATACAATACAGGTGGGTATTCATCTGTGGCTCTTACCCCTAGCACGCTGGTCAAAGTATTCAGAGCGTGTAAAGGTTGGCTTTTAAACTTGGTGATGGGATTAAAACTAAAGGCTGAATTTGTTCCAGAACTCGTTGGTTCAGACTAACCCCCCCCCCCCATCATGTGTTCACTGAACGTGTTTCATCACCATAGCCTGTTTTGGTCTCGCTCTTCCCTTTCCTGTCTCGCTCTCCACCGCTGCTTTCATCGCTGGAGATCTCCCATGTTGATATCCGCATGTCATTTGATTCAGACTTAATCATTTCTTCTTCTTTTAATGTTGTTGCCATTTAAAAGATTCCTGGTCCCGTGTGGTGCCCTGTGTGACTTTCAGAAGTAATTTCCATATGAAGCATGGATCGAACAGCTGAAAAAAGGCACAAGTGGAGAGAGGCTAGATGCTTCTTGGCTGGCATCCATAAGCTGCAGAAATTACTAATCTGCTTGCACAGCCTGCCGCGCTTCTCTCTTCCTTGACTTTGGAGTAGTTGTGAAACAGAGTGTCCCTGCAAAGTCTACTTATTGACCTGCCCGTGGAAAACATCAGCCAAAGAGAAAGAGAGACTGAGTGAAAATTGCAAAGTGCCAATTGTTGCATTGATCCTTATTGTGAGAAGGCGACATTTTCAGAAAGGCTGCTCGGGTTTGAGTCTGTCCCATCGCACAGAGAAGAGAGTGTACTCGAGCATTTCATGCTCTTCATTTTATGCTTGAAAGCAGCACACTGACGGGACAACTTAAAACTTAAAACCTTCATTTGTGCCAAATAACCCAGTAAGCTTGCTGGAATCCTCTTACTCATTTACATCATCTGTGTAAAGAAAGAGCCAGGTGTACTCTAGACGAGTTCCTCCAGAACAAGTTCAGTCCAACTTGTAGCCTGTGGTTAAGCACCGCTCACGAAGATCAGCATTCATCCTTTTTGGGCCCAAAGTGATTGTGAATAAAAATTATGACTAAATGGTTAGAAAGCAGCCTGTGAGTGTGGATCTATCCCTTTCTTTAAAGCTGATCAATGTGAAATAATTAATTTTCAATTAAATTTTATTTATATAGCACCAAATCACAACAACAGCCGCCTCAAGGCGCTTTATATTGTACAGTAGACCTTACAATAATAGATACAGAGGAAAAACCCAGCAACCATACGACCCCTATGAGCAAGCACTTTGGCGACAGTGGGAAGGAAAAACTCCCTTTTAACAGGAAGAAACCTCCAACAGAACCAGGCTCAGGGAGGGGCGGGGCCATCTTTATCAGACTTTATCAGAAACTTTATTGTCATTGTCACGAGAACAACGAAATGAAGAATGGTCCCCGATCATTGCATCATCCCTAGCAATATCAAAATATAAATAAAACAATAAAATTCAATAAATAAAATAGATAGAATACTTAAAATACTAATAAGATATAACAGTAAAACATTCACATACATTCCCACACACATGCTTCAGACCGTGCATAGATTAACACAAGAGTGGCGTGATGGACATTTTTTTGTAGTATTCAGATGTGTTATTGCAGTTGGATAACAGCTGTGTTTGAGTCTATTAGTCCTTGCTCTGATTGCCCTGTACCGTCTGCCTGAGGGCAACAGTTCGAACAGGGAGTGGCCAGGATGTGAGGTGTCTTTTATGATGTTTTGGGCCTTTTTAAAACAGTGGGCATTGTGTAGAACTTCCAGTGTGGGGAGAGGGCAGCCAGTGATCTTTTGGGCGGTGTTAATGATCCCTTGGAGTGCTTTCCTCTGAGCCCCTGTGCAGCTAGTGTACCAGATGCATATGCAGTAAGTTAGAACACTCTCAATGGTGGCTCTGTAGAAGGACACCAGCAGTCTCTGTGTGATGTTATTCCTCCTGAGAATTCTCAGGAAGTACAGTCTCTGTTGGGCCTTTTTCAGCAGCTCGGAGGTGTTCACACTCCAGGAAAGGTTCTCCTCTATATTGACTCCCAGGAAGCGGAAGCTTGCCACCCTTTCTACACAGTCCCCATTTATGAATAGTGGTTGGATCTCTGCCTTTTTCCTTCTGAAGTCTATTATGAGTTCTTTGGTTTTTGAAGTGTTGAGGAGGAGGTTATTGGCCTTACACCATGACGTCAGCTGCTCCACCTCGTCTCTGTACGTAGACTCGTCTCCCTTGGAAATGAGCCCCACCACTGTGGTGTCATCTGCAAATTTCACAAAGATGTTGCTGTGGTGGCGAGGAGTGCAGTCGTGTGTGTAGAGAGAGTAGAGCAGTGGACTGAGCACACAGCCCTGGGGTGAGCCAGTGCTGAGACTCAGGGCTGAGGATGTGTGATGGCCAACTCTGACTCTCTGTCTACGGCCCGAGAGGAAGCTATTGATCCACATGCAGGTGCTGTATGGAAGCCCCAGGTCTTGTAGCTTGGCCACCAGTTTGTGTGGAAGGATGGTGTTAAAAGCTGAGCAGTAATCCACGAAGAGCATCCGCACATAGCTACCATGCTCTTCCAGGTGAGTTAATGCAGCATGGAGTGCTGTGGCTACAGCGTCTTCCGTGGATCGGTTTGCTCTGTAGGCAAACTGGTGTGGATCCAGGCTGCGGGGCAGGGCTGCTGTGATGTGTCTGCGGACCAGCTTCTCAAAGCATTTCATTACCACTGGGGTGAGTGCCACCGGTCTGTAGTCATTCAGGCCGGTGATGTGGGGCTTCTTAGGCAAGGGGACTATGGTGGAGGACTTCAGGCAGAGTGGGACAGTCGCCTGTGCGAGGGATTTGTTGAAGATCCTGGTGAAGATCCCAGCCAGCTGTTCTGCACAATATTCGACCTGGCACACCATCAGGACCCGCCGCCTTCCTCGGGTTAACAGCCTGCAGCATGCGCCTCACCTCGTGCTCTTCCAGGGTGAGGGTGGTGCTGCTATGGGTGGCGTGTTGCTGCTGTGGCTCCAATACCTCCGGTACCCTGGTCTCAAAGCGGGCGAAGAAGATATTCAGCTCCTCTGCCAGCTCCAGGTCACCGTCCGTAGCTCCGAGATTGATCTTATAGTTGGTTAGGTGCTGGATGCCTTGCCACACCTGCCGGCTGGTATTACTCTTCAGATGGTCCTCAATCCTCCTCCTATAGTCCCCCTTTGCCTCTCTGATGCCTCTCTTCAGGTTGGATCGGGCTATGGTGTAGTAATCCCTGTTGCCAGACCTGCTGTGATTGGTTGGGGTGAGAGAAGGAAGACAGGATAAAGACATGCTGTGGAAGAGAGACAGAGGTTAATAACAGATATGATTCAATGCAGAGAGGTCTGTTAATACATAGTGAGTGAGAAAGGTGACTGGAAAGGAAAAACTCAATGCATCATGGGAATCCCCGGCAGCCTACGTCTATTGCAGCATAACTAAGGGAGGATCCAGGGTCACCTGGTCCAGCACTAACTATATGCTTTAGCAAAAAGGAAAGTTTGAAGCCTAATCTTGAAAGTAGAGATAGTGTCTGTCTCCTGAATCCAAACTGGAAGCTGGTTCCACAGAAGAGGGGCCTGAAAACTGAAGGCTCTGCCTCCCATTCTACTTTTAAATACTCTAGGAACAACAAGTAGGCCTGCAGAGCGAGAGCGAAGTGCTCTAATAGGGTGATATGGTACTACAAGGTCATTGAGATAAGATGGGGCCTGATTATTTTTGTCTTATATTCTAAATAAAGTGGAGGGGAGAGGGCAGTGTACCTGCCAAAGCATCCTTGGGTAACATTTAGCGAGATATCGAATCCTGAATTGCTCCTGATGCCTTCATTGGTGTGTGAATGTTGGATAGGAAGCAAAGTGCTTGTATGAATGTGTGAATGAGGCATGTATAAAGGGCTTTGAGTTCAGTTTTAGGTGGTGACCAGAATTAGTGAGCAGTCCTAGTTTGAGCACGTCTTGAGTGCCGACTTGTCTGTCTGGAGATGGTTTTCACTCAGAGGAAAGGAGTCTACGATGCTCACACATTGCTCAAATTCCTCCCCTTGTGTCATCGCCGCTAAAGCAAATAGCGACTTAGGGGGAAGGATCCTGCCACTGAATCAACACAGTGTCTTCAGCAGTTCAAAGGGAACATTTTCACAATTGCGAAAAGGTAGGAATTTTGGGAGTTGTCCCATTTAGTTCCTGTGAAGCTGTGACTCAGTTTTTTTGACGAACCCCTGCATTGGAAGGGTGCCTCTGCCTTGTGTAACCACGGTAACTTCTGACCCCACTTCCGCCAGTCCCTTTATTGTGGCGGGACTGAACCCTGTATAAGTTCCGGGTCAATCAGCTGCATGTCCCTGCTCCTCTGGCTGCTGTTGTCCCTGTGGTTGGCGTACTTGTCAAATATCGACAAATTTTACACTACAGACCAGTTGACAGCGTGCAATAACCCGGCCGATTCATTCATCTTTACACCACCTCACAATCGACTCAACGGTGAGCTGTTTGTTTGTTTTGTTTTGTCACAATTAATGAAAATGCGGAGCCGCCATCGCAAATCCTAAAACACCGGTAAGCTAATGCTAGGCTAGCGACAGTAAGTGCAATTACTAGTTTTATTTATTGAATATTGTTGTTTTTGTTTATTCCATTATGGCCGAATGTTGACTTAACGTACCTAGAGTTGAACGAGTGATTTGATTTTCGTAGTTTTGTCCATTTTGGATGTTTTTTGTTACTTTTCTGATGAAATGCCAAAACGGCCTATGAGATTGGTCAATGGTAACTTTATTGTCCCTAACGGGAAATTGATTTGCAGTGTGTCCGTACAAACAAGCAAACAGACAACCAACACATCACATACACTCACCAAGATAATATAATAAAAGCCTGATAGAACAACCTAGATTTTTCATCAAAAAGTGCAATGTGCAATGGCAACAACCCTTATGGTTTAGTGTTATTAACCATGATAATAGCACTAGGTACAAAATGTCTGTGAAGGTTCTCAGTCATCCAGGTCATCGTAGTCAAAGGAGCTTGCAAAGAAAAGCATCTGGACTTCTTTAAGTTGCTTGAAGACGCTAATAAAACCATGCGAAATAAAAAACCCATCTTCATTAAAAGAAGTTCCACAAAGCACAAGCCGATGCTATAGGATTTCCTCAGGCAAAAAAATAAGATAAAGGAATAAAAAAATGAAATAAAATAAGTTAAAACACTGACAGACAGAGACAACCTGCTGGTCGCTGCAAGAGCAGCGCCCTCTGACTCTGATTTTGCATTGAGTTAAATTCCACTGAGATTATTGAATCTGTTGCGCAACACCTGTGATTAAATGAGTTTTGTAAATATATGTGATTAACTTTGGATAATGTTTATTAGCTTTATTGCTGATATACTTTGATGGGACCCATGAGAATGTTTTTCTATAGTAGTATTTTGAATGAAATTCATTCATTATAAGAGATGATGGTTTATTAATTGTTGTATGCAACATGGCATTAATTACTTGTCTTGGTTATTTATGGATTTATGTATTTTGTCACAGCAGTAGAATGCTGTTTCATTTTCTTCTGTGAATGATAATTTATGTTTTTGACCTTGTCTAGGTCAGGTTTTTTTTTTTTTTTTCTTTTCTCCCGCGATCAGCCCTGATCAGCGCGGGATGGCGAGCCACCCGACCACCGCTACGTTGCGGTAGGAATCGTAAACCTATGGACTGAATTAAACTGTTGACACATGACCTATCACAGGTCCATGGAACTAAACTAAATCTCATACTGGACCACACCTCATCCCACCTCCTTTTGGAACCTAATAAGCTGTTTTGTATTGTCAACATTATTTTTGTTTGTGATATATATGCATATTTTTTATTTTTTGTACATCTGTCTATACATTTCTCAAAACAAACATAATATATATATTTTTGAGCTCTACTTTGGTTTCCTGTGTTTTATTCACACACTCAGGCTCCATAGTCTAAACTAATTCTGATAGCTCATTGTCTATGAAGCTGCAGTCAGGCGCCCTGGTCCTTTAACCGCGTTACACTTGATATTTTGGAGAAACTGCGAGGTACTGGGAGGGAGATCCCTCCCTTGGATTCGAGCGACTTCTTTGGAAATGAAAGTTGACTGTGACTCGAGCCATCGGATTAATTGGTGTATGCATGCTTGGCGAAGGCCTAGCGGCGACCTGGGGTTGATGGGAATTGCCTGTGAGATACTTGCATGTCTGAGCTCTTTCCACACCAACAGGCTGTCACATGATCACAGTAAGCAACAGGGGAAAAGGCAACAGCGTGATGACAAAGGGCAGAATTTTTACAAACTGAACCTCGTGATTTTGATTTTTAACATTTGCAGTGAAGCGTCTTCATATCTGTATTTAAATGACAAAAACAGGAAGGATGTTCTTTATTGAGAAGAATCGATGCTTTGATTGTCTTTGGGCCTTTCCGAAGCTTTGAGGTAGAAAAGAGTTTTCTTTTAAAGACTGCTCTCAGTGTGAGGGGGTAAATGCTACCCCTCCAGTGTTGGAGTGTGGGGAGAAACTTTGAGCTGTTATGTTGGGATAAATGGGTCCGTCTAACCCGAGCCCGTTGCTCAAAACGGACTAAAAGCTTCCTCGTCCGTCCATATTTAATAATCAAAGTGTTTTTATTGAGTTTTCAGAAAGCATATCATTCATACAGAAAAGCTCGAACTCAAGTCCTACCGCACAGTGTAAGACAAAACTATACCCAGACAGAGGAAGAAAAGAAAAGGGAAAAAAAAAAAAAAAGGGGGGGGGGGGGGGTTGCCAGTTATGGAGTGGAAGGAAACTCATCTTCAAAATAGGAAATGAAAGGCTGCCAGACCTTAAAGAATTTCTTGGTGTTGCCCTGTATAGTAAATCTGAGATGTTCTAATTTGAGGTGTGCCATCACCTCCTCCACCCAGCGTTTATGGGATGGCGGTGTTGCCTTTATCCAGTTAAGTAGAATCAATCTCCTAGCCAGCAATGAGGCGAATGCTATTGCCTTCCTCTGAGAGGCTGTTAGTTGAGTTTCCCTCGGTGCCACACCAAAGATGGCTGTCAGAGGCATTGGTTCCATATCCTTATTAGAAATGAATGAGAATGTTCTAAAGATGTTAGCCCAAAAGTCTTTCAGCCTGGAACAAGACCAGAACATGTGGCATAAGTTGGCTGGTACCTGTTTACATCTGGGGCAGGTCGGATCGGCCCCCTGGTACATTCTTGCCAGTTTCTCCCTTGACAAATGCAGTCTGTGCAACACCTTGAACTGTATCAATCCGTGTCTCACACATATAGAAGCAGAGTGTACTAGATCTACAGCCCCCCCCCAGTCAACCTCTGAAATGTCCAGCCCCAATTCTTCCTCCCATTTCCGTCTTACATTGTCCAGGGAGGGGGAAGCCACATTCTGAATATGTGTATATAGCGTGGAGATTGTCCCCTTAGCAGTCGGATCTGTGTCCATCAACTCGTCTATCCATCCGCTTTGTGGAAGCTCGAGGGAGGGGCTGAATGACTTTTTCACAAAGTCCCGAACCTGGAAATATCTAAAGTAATTAGTCTTGGAGGAGATTCCATAGTCCTTTTCCAGTTGAGCAGCAGACATAAAAGTACCATTTTTAAAAAGATGTTTGACACATTCCACCCCAGCTCTATGCCATTCCCTAAAGGCTGTTCCCCCGAGGGCTGGGGGAAACAAGTGATTTCCATAGATGGGAGCAGACAGGAGGGCGGTTCTGTTTTTAAAATGTGATCTGAATTGAGTCCAAATTTTCAGAGAATGAGATACCACCGGGTTGTTTGTGTAAAGATGTTTGCTCAAGGGTAGAGGAGCGCAGACCAGGGAGCGCAGGGACACTGGACTAGAGACATACCTTTCCATATGAACCCATATTGGGGTTTCATCCTCATCCAACTCTTTGACCCAAAATAACAACTTATGTATATTAGCAGCAAAATAGTAGTGCATATAGTTCGGCAGAGCCAGACCTCCCTCTTCTTTCTGTCTCTCAAGAAACTCCCGTCTTATCCTGGGGACAGTTTTTTTCCAAATAAAGGCAGACGTACATTTGTTCAATTCCTTAAAAAATGATTTAGGAATGAAAATCGGTATCGTCTGAAATAAATAGAGGAGCCGCGGCAGTATAATCATTTTAACAGAATTTACCTTCCCTGCTAATGATAAGGGGAGCGACGCCCACCTTTCCATATCTAATTTCGCTTTGTCCAGTGCAACTTTAAAGTTATAGTCCAGTAAATCTTTATACTTACTAGTTACATTAACACCTAAATATGCGAATCTATCCTTATGTATTGCAAAGGGATAGGCCCGGAAAGAAAGTTTCCTCGCCTGTTTATTAATGGGGAAAAGAACACTTTTGTCTAAATTAATTTTATAGCCCGACACCCTCCCAAAATCTTTGATAATACCAAGGGCCACCGGGATACTAGTGGCAGGGTTTGACAGAAAAAGGAGGAGATCGTCAGCATACAAGGACAGCCTATGGTTTTGTGTCCCCCTTTGTATCCCTACCAATTCAGCAACCTGTCTCAGCATCATCGCAAGGGGTTCAATTGCCACATCAAAGAGCAGGGGTGACAAAGGGCACCCCTGTCTTGTTCCCCGGAATAGAGAGAAGGGTTCAGATACGATATTATTCGTTCTCACCATAGCCTGGGGGCTCGAATAAATTATTTTAATCCATGAGCAAAATGTTGGACCAAAGCCGAATCTTTCGAGGGCCGTAAATAGATAGTAATACTCTATTCGATCAAAGGCTTTGTGGGCATCTAAGGATATCACAATCTCTGGCATAATGTTATCTTCAGCAGTATATACTACATTGAACAGACGGCGGAGATTGCTGGAGAGTTGTCTACCTGCAACAAACCCTGTCAGCTCGTCCGTCCATATTTAACCCCTTCTGTGGCGACCACTGTCTTCATCTTCTCTCTATCGACACACACCTTAGGAACTGCTGATGTGAACCATATGCTGCCTTTGAATGGCCTTCTGTTCTGCTGAGCCCTTGCACATACTCAAGGTCATATCATGACCTTGTTTCTAGGCTACCTGCTAACCTCCCAGGACCGGCGTCACGGGGCAGGATAATGCCTTCCTGTCCTGCTTCCTGCTAGCCGGCCTTCTTGTCTAATCTTCTCTGTACCTGTTAAATCATCACCTAAAATCTCTGCAGTATGAAGCTGCATTTTTCTGTCAGTGGGCCTAATCTTCACAATAAAGTGACCTTTGCAGACCTTATTAACAGACCCGCGAGTGGTGTGACCTCTCAGCTTCGAGGTCGAGGGGAAGGAACAGACTTGTAGATTTTGCCTATTTCGGTCTCTGTGTTTTAATTTATTTTTTTTACCAGACTCTCTTTTATTGTCTTACACTTAAAAAAAAAAAAAAATTCTTCCGTGGATTCCTTTACAAGCTTATTTCCAGCAGTGATTTTCAAGGAAAATTGGCACCAGCAGTCTTTCCTATTTAAGGCATAGATGGATAGCACTTGCTGCTGATCTTTAACTCAGTGGAGTCGTTTCTTTCCAAAGGAGCCGATTCTTTTCATTTTGTTTTGTACTGTGTTTCAGAGCAATCTTGTCTGTGTGTCCACAGATTGACCGGTGTCTCTGGGGGCTTTGAGAGTGTGACCGCATAAACAAATGCAGAGCACGGTGCATTGTCATCTTGCAGGTAAGGCATGTAGCTCTGCGTTTAACTGTAGATTGTGTATTTACTGTGCAAAGCTGCACACCATAAAGTTAACATCAAACTAGTTCTGAGGGACGTCCTGTTGTACATTTCCTTCATTCAGTAACTGAGTGTGGTTTAAACTAGGGCTGCACGATTTTGCATAAAATGAGAATCAAGATTTTTTGGCTTAGAATTGAGATCACGATTCTCTCACGATTCTCTTTTCCAGTATAAATATTTATTGCACTTATTAACTGCACATCAACTTCGTAACAGTTGAGACTGAACATAAAAACAATAAATAAACATAAAACAACAAATGTCTCACGTTTTGTTGTTGCCGCAAAATGTTGTACTGCTTGAAATTCCGTCTCCACCGTTGCTCGACGCTGCGTGTACAGAGCAGGTAGTGCAACAATAGAAAAATAGTTGCGGGACGGCACTGTGTAGCGTTTGTCTAGGGTGTTGATCATTTTCCTAAATCCCTCGTTTTGCACAGTGTTGATGGGAGCCATATCTTTGGTCAGGTGATAAGTGATAGCCTCCGTAATTTCTTTGTGCCTGCGGGAGTTCGACGTGTACAGGGAAGCGCTGAATAAGGTTCCCGTTATTGGTGTTTGGGTGGTTGACCCGGACGGATTTTCTCCTGTCACTTTCTCGTCATCCCTGACGTGCTCTCCGTTGTTTTTTCCTGCTAATTTTAGCATCACACGGCACAGCTTCTGTATCACGTGGTATAAGGCTCCGTCCTCGTCATTCGTTGAGCAGGAAGAGTGAGCGCTTGTTGTCATGCAGATTACGTCCCGGATCAAAATGCCGGGACGTCGTCGTCTTTTTTTTTTTTTTTTTTTTTTTTTGAATCGTTGTCATTTGGAAATGAGATCGCACATAAGTATGAATCGAGATCGCGATTTTCTAACGATTAATCGTGCAGCCCTAGTTTAAACCCAAAATGAATGTGATGATCAGTCTGCACAGTGCTCCCTTTGCCACGTGTTGCTTTATTAACTCGGCTAATGTGATGTTCATTATCGTCTGTATTTTGATATTTCCTGCCAAGAGGCAGAGCTATTAGCTAAGGCTGGCAGGCTGAACTGAGCTGTGTGGGTGCATCACACATATTTATTTATTTATTTATTTTTTAGAAAGAGGGGCAATACATATTAATGAACATTTTAACAAATGTAAATATGCCAGATTATAGCCTTGGGCTAATTTCCATCTGCAGACCCTCTGGCAGGTTGGTGTTAAACACAAGTTAGTAAAAACATACAGAGACACTCTTTACAGGTCATGTGACAAGGACAAAAACAGTGATCACATTATACTATAACAAACAATGACAAGGAGAGTGGACACAGAGGACAGTATAGATAACAATAACAGAAACACATCAATTATATTGCACAAACCCCAGTATTGTACATGCCCTGACCATCGTGATATTGCGTTCACCCATTGCACTAACAGTTGTTTCCCTTTTTGTAATACACTAACTCTTTGTATATGACCTGTAATATGTTTTATCCATCAGTTTGTGTTTTTTCTTCAACATGTTTTACTAAGATTCAAAGATCCAAAGTGTCATGTGTCACAAGAGAAAAAGGGCATTTCTCTGTGCAATGAAATCCTTTCTTTGCTGTCCACCCACAGATGCTGATTAATATATACAACAGGAATAGAACTGAAGATATAAAAGGAGACAAAATATGGAGGTGTGAAACAGAGATGTGTGCAAAACTATAGCTTAAGAAGACAGGAACGGGTGTGGCACTATATTGAATGTAGATACATGTAAGGCAAAAACCTGAGCTCGGAAGTCAATATTTGGTACAATTAGAGGTGGGAATCACCATACATCCCACGATACGATGTTATCACAATACTTAACGCACGATACGATATTATTGCAATTTTTTTTTAATATTTTGCGATATTCAGATTCTGTCCATAAAGGTAAACTTTATCAATATTCATTTTATCTAAAATCAAAGTCTCGCACTCAGTCTTTCTCTCATTTCAGTTTTATTGTTGACAAACTGAACGGTTTGTATTACAGTCTAGTCCAGCTTAACTGAATGCAACCATCTGGTACAATTATAGCTATTTATGAAAACTATGCAGCCCCTTCAGCAACTGAAGAATTTGAAAGTAAATTAAAACAAAATATAATTTTACATTAAATAAAAAAGTTTTAAACGTAATTAAAATAAAACATGTCTTAAATTAAAATAAGTAAACTGTCATGTTTATTGCTGCCAAAAACAGTTAAACACATTTGGACAGTGAAGGGATGTCAGGATTCTTGCTCAGAAAAAGGATCAACATGCTCTGAAGTCAGAGCACAAAAACCTTTTTGTAACAAAATATCGATTTCTGCTGTCCCTGCATCGATACAAAATATCACGATACTACACAGTATCGATTTTTCCCCCACCCCCCCACCCCTAGGTACAATCATCTTTAACACAGCCTGAACTCTGCTTCTCACGTGGGAAGTTATCTTCAGGAATAGCTGTCTTCTCCTCTTCAGGACATTCAACGCTCGTCTTTGTTCGGCTGCTTTTGTTCGGTTCTCTGTCAGGACGATCCTGCTCTGCTTCAGTAATGTCGAGGTCTGCACTGTGTGCTTGTTTTCTGTCCAGGCGTGCTCTTACTGCACGCAGTGTGTTTGGGGTCATTGTTACAGTATATCAAAAAATGAAGCCATGGGTCAATCAGATACTTTCTAGATGATTTGTAGTGTTAAAATCTGATGGTACTTTTATGCATTCATAATGACATTAGTGTTTTTGAACTTGCCAACACCTCTGACCGAAACGCCCCCACCATGTTTTACAGAGGGCTGTAGAGCTCTCAGTCTGTGCTGACTTTCCTCCTTTTAATCGCTCCAACAAACCTGTGTGTTGCAGCCTCCCTTCCACCTTTCGTAGATTAAACTGAAGAATCTACAGTGTTGTGTTTAGACATGAGTTAGATGTAGTTTTTATGTCTGGGTGATTCATAGGTCTGTGTTAAATGGCTAAACCAACAAAAAGAAAACCCCACATTCCTCTGAAAACGGTCTGGACTGGACCATGGGTGAGTGAAAAAGCTGCCGGTTTCCAGAGAAAATCCTGCAGAACTGTTGCTCGGGATCACTTTAAAAATGAGAAAAGGGTATGGCACCCAAAATGTAGAGCAGTAAGGGCTGTCTCAAGACTTCCTCACACTGAAAATAAAACAGTTCAAATAAGCACATTAGTAATTAGTAATATTTGTTCTGTAGTTCCATTAAAATGCTTCCGAGTGAATCAGAATTGAAATAATGAGATAGGGAGTCACGCTGGTAGACTGAGGCTGGGTAATGATGGAAAAATGTCATCACGATAACTTTATTATGATAAATATACTCTTGAATGGTTAATAGAACTTTATTATTAATGAATAACACGCACACACGGATATTATAACAATATATTTAATTACATTACAACCACACGATTGTTCTCACAGGTGTTAATATTAAACCATGGATACAGTTCTACAGACTTTATGTGTCTCTGTATATTACAAGTTGTTTTCCTGTTGTTTTATCAGCCGTGTACAGCTGATGAAGAAGCTGATGAAGAGGGAAGTTAGTGATATAAACCACACTGTTATTTGTAGCTGCCTATAAACATGTTTAGTGTTTAACACGGGAGTTGGAGGATTGACCGGTGTTTGCAGTCGGCCTCATGTGGCCACCGGGGGCGGTTGTTTTTGGCACTTCGACTTGTCTAAGGGTGCTGTTGGATCAGTAACTGCTCTTCTGTCTGTAACTGCTTTTTGGAAGGTAATGATAACAACGTCCACAACAAAACTGTAAGCTGGTGTTTAATCAGGGCTTTTTTCCAATTCAAGTGCAGTGTTTTTTGTTCATGAGGTCCTAATTTCAGCTTTACTGCATGACGTCATGTCAGCAACCATTTAAAAGCCTCTAACTAACCAACAATCAGAATGGGAAAAGTCGGGAGCCTTTCATCAGTGTCCTGTAATCACGAGCAGTCTAATAAGGAAAACGTGCACGGAGGGAAGAACTGCTCTGTGACGCAGCTATTGCTGGACCTCTTCATTTCCCCCCGCCTCTGTATGGCGAGTTCAGACAAGCTTCTAGTTGAAGGGGAGGATGTTTGTTCTTCACCGCGCTACAACTGGGTCAGTGAGTGAGGTACAAGCTGTTTATCCGTGGCTCACAGTGCCCCCATACACCCCTATGATGGATTCATGGAAAAAACATGTCTCTCATTTTTTGATATTTTTTAAATGTCTTTCTGGCTGCGCTGATGTGCAAATGAAGCTTAATTTTTATTTCAAAACATTTGCAATGATTTGTGGTCATATCTCTGTGTGGTGGGGTATGACCAGTCCCACCGAGAAAAACGGTATAGACAGGATCAACTGTATCTGTTTACTCACTGTCCAATGTATGACTTCATGTTGACATGTAAGTCTAAGCTCAGGGAGCAGTGCAGCCTTTTATACGCAGGAAATCTCTCGCACGCACGCATCTCTGAGTTTGCACATTTTTCTTTTACACTCAGTCTGTGTTGCAAACACAGTAAAACACAGCATTTGTACTTCTACCAGTATATTAACCAGTGTTACCTGTCCACATGGATCTGTAGTCACACCTCCAAAATGCTAGCTGTGCTGCCGTGTTGAGCTGCTTTGTACATTGCTGTGAACACACTAGGCGTACACACAGATTGGAAGAGCTGTGCAAACCGAGACACACGGCTAGTGTGGCTGATGGTGCTGTTTATAAGAGACCGCCTAATGAACTGGTGCTCATTCAGCAAAGTGCAAAATGTCCATCACCAGCATGACGTAGCCCTGACAGCAGATTAAAAAGCCATCATTGGTTCTGATGCCATCAGTAAAGCTTTGATTCAGTTTGAATTACGTAGAGCCTGTGCAAGTGGCTGACCCCATTGCTAGTAATTGTACCTGTGCATGGTGGACTTGTGTTGCTCTACACCTTCGGCAGTGGACTTCCTGTCTTCAAGTTGGTCTTTTGTCTTCTATTCGCTTCTGAAAATTGTAATAGAAGCAACAGCCAGAAATGCAGAACAGGAAATAATGAATTGATCAATCAGCTTTTGGCTGCAGTGCTGAAACATGTAGTTAGTTTGGGTTTTTTTTGTTTTTTTTAGGGAGGTGCATGTCAACTTAACCTCCCAGGACCTGGGGCCCGTTCTTTGTACCTCGCTAAGTAAGTTAGCTGGATTTGATTGTTGACGATTTCGCGTGATCCTGGATCGTTCGGTTCCCCGAAGCTCATCCGGGACTTGCTGTCATAGCAACAGAGCCGTAAGCGTAAACCTGCTGGGGAGCAGGTTTACTTTATGTAAACAGGATTAGATCGCGGCCACGCAGGTATGTCCGCTTCATTTATACGAAAGCAACAGCGATATTCCACCACTGTTTCACCATAAATAAATAACATCAATGTAACTAAAGATAATGCAGCACTTGATCCTTTTATTGGTTTCACACAGATACATACAGGTCATTCCCTAAAAAAGGGAAATGTACTATTAATCATTCTATTACATGTATGTGATTATTACAGATGTAATTCATATTTCAGAGTAGTAATAGTAAATTACTTCGTGTAATCAGGATGAGAGACCACGGCTATAAAAGCGAAGGTGGATTTGGGAAGCCTGTTGCAGCCATGTCCTGTCCGTTTACGCGAGCAGCCCATTGCGGAAGGTGCAAGATTGATAAGGAGAGTTTTCAGGATTCAGCGTATATTGCGGGACAGACAGGATCCTTTAGCTCAGCGCGACAGTGTGCTCATTGAGAGATATCGATTTTCCCGTGAGGATATTATTTACTTAACCAACTTGTTGACGAGGGGGTGCAGGACCACCACCTGTCTTTTTTTGCTCTGCCCTTTTCTTGGTTGCTGTTATGAACAAACTAACAGAGTATTCCAGGGTCTCTTTCCAAGAGACTAAAAGCAATATAAGTGATAAATATTACCATTCTGTAGGATATTCTTATATTTCACTTTTACTTGTTCCCATGTTCTAGTGGGTCCTGTTGTGGCTCTAATGTGAAAGGGGATATAATATAACATATTATAATATAATATAATGTAATATAATATTGGATAATATGGTGTGATATGATAAATCTACCCTACCGCCTACTGGTGTTGGCCAGAGGGGCCGATGGCGCGATATGGCAGCCTGGCTTCTGTCAGTCTGCCCCAGGGCAGCTGTGGCTACAACCGTAGCTGCCTCCACCAGTGTGTGAATGTGAGAGTGAATGAATAGTGGCATTGTAAAGCGCTTTGGGTGCCTTGAAAAGCGCTATATAAATCCACTCCATTATTATTGTTATTATTAAATTACTTACGAGTTTAATTTGTCAGCAACTTTCTGCCAGCCCTCTCTCCTTGCTTTTGCAGCCTTTGCAGTGTTCCCTTGCGTTTTAATTAAACTCTGAAACTCCTGAAATCCCTCACTCAAGAGTTCTTGCTCTGCTGCCGAAAAATACCGAGCGCTCTCCTTCGACATTTTCGCCGACCAATCAGAGGGTTGCCGATCAATGTTTCTACTATCGATGCGTAGCCCCTGTTAAGCCACCCAGTGATCTCACATTACTTCATCCAGCTGTACTAATCGTCAACAACAGGTGTGTTCGGAGAACCGGATTAGCGAGCTCACGGTTAGCGCGATGATTTGGTCTCGGATGTGTCATTTGATCTTGGATGTAGTAAGCGACGTATGAAGAACGGGCCCCTGGCGTCCACATATGTGGACATCACATTTGGGGTTATTTAGACCAAATTGTCACACTGCTTCCACTGCCCGACTGCAACTGCACCTTATGTACATCCTGTAGTATTCATTCCACCTCATTTCATTTCTGTCATCCTGTATTCTATGTATATAAGTTTAGATTGGTTATATATAGTTGGTTTACACAGCTTTGTGTATGTATGTGTATGCATGTGTAATGTGTGTGTATATATAGACACGTGTGTGTGATTTACATTGCTGTGCTTGAGAGTCACCATCTACCGGAACCAACTTCCTTGTATGTGTCTGTGCATATACCTGGCCAATAAACACGATTCTGATTCTGAAATACTCACTTTTGCTCTACAAGGGCCTGATGTCTACTTACGAGGACATTATGCTGCTACTGTTCTATTGAAATTTTAAACGAATGTCCTCATATGTGGCTCTCATTTTGTTAGAAACAAAAATCAGCTCACTCCCGGTGGCTACTTGGCGGGCCTGGCGCCTGTTGCTCGGTCAGGCCTCCTCCGGGGTGCGGGGGACCCTCAGGCCTCCGGCCTCTGGGCCTGCGGCTCGGTTCACTCTGGCACAGCTGGCTGCCGGCAGAGTCGGCGGGCATGCCGGTGCAGCCCCCTCTAGCTTCTGCTCGGTGGCTACTGGGTGACGCCTCGTCTGGGGATCCTTAGCCCTTCCCAGGAGGGTGGCACGGATGCCCCTCCGGCGGTCCTCCTTGGGCTCTCGCACTCTGGGGCCTCTGGATGTCTGGAGCCTGGATCTCCTCCATGCCTGCTTCATGCCCTGGGGGGCGGGGCTATGGCTCTCTACATCCTCTTGCAGACCATTACATGGGGAAACCTTTTGAATACAAGCGCGCTGATCCACACAGGTGTGCACACGGGTGTTCACTGTTCGTAGACTTAAACTACACCTTTCTTGGCTGCTACTTCAAAGCACATTGTGCGCTGTCTGTCCTGCGTGCTGCACAACAACATTCAATATTTAGTATTTACTGCTGTTTACACTCAGCTAGATTAATGCGATGCTGTTGTGTTTAGTATGTTGCTTTGGTTTTTTTTTTTTTTGCTTGTTTTCTATTTCTCTCTCCACAGGTGATCCAGGAGATTTTTTTTCCCTCTCTCACTGTCCCTCTCCCCTTCTGTTTAAATTTTCCTTCCTCTTTCTCTCTCCCTTTCCTATCCCTCACTCATGTCTGTCCCATCTGTAACAACTGAAAATAAAATAAAATAAATAATAAAAACAAAGGTCGATCAAATGGACCAATACGGCAATGCCACGATGATCCATTTGGCAAAATAAATCCATCGGGTCTCCTTGTTGGTCTTCAGACAACAATTCTGACGGCTAAAGAACCAAATGGGACAGGCAAAAAAAATAATAAATCAGGTAAAAAAAAATAAATCTGGTAGTTCTTTGTTTTTACATTCATCAGGTCCCAATCAGCCCAAAAATCAAAGAGAAATTAAAAATGCTGCTGTGGAAGAGTTCAGGTCTTAGGAGGTTAAAGAGTGGGATTTCTGAAAGGTTTGCTATTACAGCATACCTATGGTGCACATTTAATGCAAAAGTATAAATCCCTCTGTCACGATCCTGGGTCTTAGGACCCAGTGTTTTGAGTTTTAGTTCATCTTGATGTTTATAGTATGTTAAGCTCATTAGGCCTCCTGTTCATTTGCTTATTAGTTCCCCCTCGTGTTTCCAACCCATGTTAAGTCTCCCCTGCTCTTCGTGTGTTTCATGTCTGTGTCTTACCTTGTCAAGTTCTGGTTGTCATGTCTGCGTCTCATTATGTTTCCTATTTATTTGGAAGAGATCCTGTGCTTTTATATTATGGTTTATGTTTTGAGTCCTTTGATGTACTGTTTCTTGTTTCCCTAGGTCTGTTATGGTTATCTTAGGTTTAGCTCTTTGGCTTTGTTATATGGCTTCCCTGTGTTCCATGTTATGTCCACTGTGATGTGTTGTACCATGTTTCAGGTTCCTATGTTCTGTCTCTCCAGTTGCTGTTAAGTTTGCGTGTTTTAGAATTCAGTCATTGTGTTTCCTGTTTTACTTTGAAGGTCCGTGTCTCATGTGAGTGTTTCTAGTTTTGCGTCTGTCTCGTCCAGCCTGATTACTCCCAGCTGTGCTCTCCTTCTGTGTCTCATTCCCTCGTTATCCCTCTGTGTATTTAAGCTCTGTGTTTCTCTTTGTCAGTGTCGTAGTCTCCCTCATGCTGTGTGTGATTCTCCCCGTGGTTCCTGGTATACTTTATGTTTAGCTTTTAGCTTATGTTTTGTCTCCGTGAGTTTGCGTTTGGGTCCTCTCCTGCCTGCCACACAGCCGAATCATGACACCCACTTAATCCTCCACCACCAACCCTGCGCCAAGCCCGGAAATCATCCACCCGCCAACCCGGTCATATCTGTGGGAGGCTACAGCTTCATCAGACTGAGAACCGGAGCTAATGTCAGAGTTTCCACACCAAAGCAATTTACAGATATCCTCTCTTGTTAATATAGTATTAAATCTACTGCATGAGCTACAGCGTGCAGAAACATATGTGGCCAGCTTTGGTAGTAATACACGGTCGTAACAAAAGATCGTGCTTAGCACAAGAAAAAATGTCTTCGAAACAAAAATAGACTGCCATTGTAGCTCAGTTATTTTGCTAATGCAACAGATGATATTCTGCCTTTGTAGAGCTATGTGCATGTGCACTCTCATTTCTGTTATTTCTTTTAACTTAAAGTTTAAGCTAAAGGTTAATGAGCTATTATTCAAGATTTATTACCAAGATTACTGTCAGAAAACGACTACAAGAAGACAGCTCCTTGGAGGACAGGACCAACTTCACACCCGATCAGATCTGCACACTGTTAGACCTCTGCCTCACCACTAAATATTTCAAGTACAACGAAGGCTTTTACAGACAAAAACATGGCTGTGCCATGGGCTCCCCCGTGTCACCTATTGTAGCAACCTTTACATGGAGGAAGTGGAAAGGAAGGCTCTTGGGTCTTTCAAAGGAAGAGTACCCAGCCACTGGTACAGATATGTGGACGACACCTGGGTCAAAATCAAGACACAAGAAGTGGAATCCTTCACTGCGCACATTAACGCTGTGGATAAAAACATCAAGTTCACCAGGGAAGACACAAAGGACAACTGTTTGCCTTTCCTGGACTGCGCTGTGCACATTGAAGAGAACGGCAACCTCAACATTGAAGTTTACCGGAAGCCCACACACACGGACCAGTACCTCCTCTTTGACTCCCATCACCCTCTGGAACACAAACTTGGAGTAATCAGGACCCTACACCACCGGGCAGAACATGTTCCCTCTAAGCATGAAGGGAAAAAGAAGGAACACACACATGTAAAGGAAACACTCAAAACCTGCGGCTATCCTAAATGGGCGTTCTTAAAGTCAGCAAAGAGGCAGAGAAAAGAAGACCAGACACCAGCGAGGGAGGATAAGAAGGACAGACGCAACAACATTGTCATCCCCTATGTAGCCGGTGTATCAGAGAAACTCAGGAGAGTTTTCTCCAAGCACGACATCCCAGTGTATTTCAGACCCAGCAACACGCTCAGACAGAAACTGGTTCACCCGAAAGACAAAACGCCAAAACACAAACTTAACAATGTGGTGTATGCTGTACAGTGCAGCGAGGAATGCTCAGACCTCTACATCGGAGAGACCAAACAGCCACTTCACAAGCGCATGGCACAACACAGAAGAGCCACCTCCACAGGACAAGACTCAGCAGTCCATCTGCATCTAAAGGTCAAAGGTCACTCTTTCGAGGATGCCAACGTTCACATTTTGGACAGAGAGGACAGATGGTTTGAAAGAGGAGTGAAAGAAGCATCTATGTCCACTGTGAGCGACCATCTTTGAACAGAGGCGGGGTTTACGACACCAACTCTCTGCCATCTATAATCCAGTTTTGAGATCCTTCCCAGACGCCTTAATGCCCACTCACATCCTGGGCCATCTGACCTCAGGAATTCACATGATAAGGTGGGGCCAGGTTTCACAATGAACTCACCCGAAACTCTGGCTGATTGTGACCCACACCCAGTTTCACACCTCACACTATAATCTGTACTTTATTATTTATTTTTCTGACAACTTCTTATTTACACAAACTTCTGTACTTTCTGCTGTTTTTAATACAGGCTTGTTACTTTTGATTCAGCGTTATCACTTAAAGTGAAAACAAACATTGTATTCTTGTATCCTGATATTATTTTATTGTCGTCCTTCAAGGAGCAACTTTTTCCTCTCTTACTTGGAGTACATTTTAGAGCCTGTACTGTTTAAATTTTGACTTGTGGAAAGAAATTGATTGTAATTTTAGTGAAGTATATTTAACACCATTATGGGCGATCGTGGCTCAAGAGTTGGGAGTTTGCCTTGTAATTGGAAGGTTGCCGGTTCGAGCCCCGGCTCGGACAGTCTCGGTCGTCGTGTCCTTGGGCAAGACGCTTCACCCGTTGCCTACTGGTGGTGGTCAGAGGGCCCGGTGGCGCCAGTGTCCGGCAGCCTCGCCTCTGTCAGTGCGCCCCAGGGTGGCTGTGGCTACAACGTAGCTGCCATCACCAGTGTGTGAATGTGTGGATGACTGGATATGTTAAGCGCTTTGGGGTCCTTAGGGACTAGTAAAGCGCTATATAAATACAGGCCATTTACCATTATCTCCATCTCGCTTTCTTAAATGAAATACTGTTGCACCGCTGAAAGCAGTGTGTTAAAGCTGGCCCAATAATGTAAGTCAGTTAGCCGTGTTTTCATTGTTTTGTATGTTACACTGTGACGTGTGGGTAATAACTGATGATCCTTTAGTTTAGTCTGTAACCCAACCGAATGGTCTCAACATGGCATGCGTGTCTCTGATGGTTCATTTGGTTACTGCTATTTTTATTTTTAATGTGAGCGATGTTTTGGGGACTGTTGCCATCCATCCTTAAAAGCTAGCAAGAAAACCTGGACCTTTAACGCTCATGCAAAGTTCACCAAAACAATGATTCCATTCATCACCACTTTCCATTGGTTTTGTCTGAATGCCAAACACTAGACACGTACAACCCAAAGAAAGGTGTCTAGAGATGACGTTAAAATCCTTTCGTGCTTTGGACTAATGTTTCTTAGCTTGCTCACTCAGTCTTCCAGTAACCAACGACAGATCCACCCTCCCCGCTCTGCACGAGCAGCTGTGTTGACTGTCTCGTGCATGGGAACCCTTGATTACTAGGCTGACTGTACGTTTGGGCTGAGCCTGGCAGCCAACTCATTGTGCCTCCCTCAGCCAACACACAAAACAGAGCTTTCTTAACTTTGATCGTGGAGAGTTGTAAACGACTGCTGCTTCGTCATCCGAGGCCTCGGGTGATCCACCGGGCTTCATTAGCCTAATGAATGGTTTGGGGATGTTTGTCTGGGCTACAGTGTGCCTGCCGCTGGCAGCCAGTTCATGCCTGACGGCCTCACGTTGGCAGCCAGTCGCTCGCTGTCGGCTTCATTAGAGGCTTCAGCTGCGATGGCTCGGGATGATGTCTTCGTTACACTTTATGATTTGTTGATTTTAATAATCTGTTGTGTTTCTTGATGTGATTGTTAGGGACACGTTAGAAAAACAGCACTTGTTGCAATAACAAGATGCAGGTGTAGTAAAATGACATCAGTGCACAAGCTCAGCTGGAGGCAGCTCTCCAGCCAGAATATGATTTTTCCTGAAATATGCTGAGTTTGATTTACGATTAACCTTTCTCTGTGTAATGAAGCCACATCTGAGAGGAAAAGAGATGTGTGTGAGAAACTGCTAATATTGAAACATGTTGGATGGTTCTGATAGAGTCTTGGTTGGTGATCAATAGTAGATGCTTTGAAAGTTCTCAGTTCAGTTTTTCCAGATATTTGGAACCGTTTAAGCTCAATAGTCCTAGTGGGCTTGTGATTTACACAGTTGGCTAACAAGATCCCCCGGTTCGATCCTGAGACGAGACGCAGATTTCCTTTGGGCTTGTGTCAGGATAAGCATCCGACTTACAACATCTGCCAGAATGCGAGCTACTGTAGTGACCCCTTGTAAACAAGGAAGCCGTCAAGAGTGTCTTTTATTCCTGTTACGATCAGACAAATAAATCCTTAGAATATGTGCATTTATTGTTTCTGCTGGATCCGTGTTTAAAGCATCAGATGTTACATGTACATTCACTTCTGAAAAGGATCCTGATGAAATCATGTTACTGTATTACTCGCATATCTGAGCATTTCCTGCAATAATATGAAAAATGTGAGGCATAACCTATCTGGCCTCATCTCATGAGGTTGTTAAAGGAAAAACATACAATATACTTACTAGATGGGAATTTAATGATGCGGATGAAATCACCAATGCAGGTGGAGTTGTACCAGATGTTGGATCCTGCCAAATGTCTGCATAGAGAGTAATGGTTGTGTAGCACACATTTAATACATGCTTACATATGTACTTGTCCCAGTGCGGTGTGACAGGATCGTCAAGCTCTCCATCTAGTGTCCAGCTTCAGAGACGAAACATACTGAAGAACGTAGACTGTATCTGTATCAATATCTGTATATTGATGGATGTTTCTTGATATTTGTGTTCCCAAAAATCCCAAATGCTTCAGGTTCAGGACGGATGTATAGGCATTTTAGTTGTGCTGCCCCTGGTGTAAAAGATGGATGTAGCCACTGTGACATCATGTTTTGAAGCCTCGAGTTCAGAGATGGGCAGTAACGTGTTACTTGTAACGCGTTACTGTAATCTGATTACTTTTTTCAAGTAACGAGTAAAGTAAGGGATTACTATTGCAAAAACGGTAATTAGATTACCGTTACTTTCCCGTAGGAACGCTGCGTTACTGCGTTACTAAAACCGTGATTTTTTGCGAGAATGTCTCATGACAGTGACGTAAGCGAGTGCGACGTTAGAGACAACAGCTGTGTGCAGATCAACAGTGGATCATATATCGAGTGCAGAGAGAGTATGAGCGTGCAGCGTTTAAAGCGTGGAAGTACTGACCTTACTTTGAGTTTGATTCCATAAAAAGTGACAAAAACATTAGTGTCCGCTGTGCGTGGGAAGAAAACTTCTTTTTACAGTGAAAAAAACCCCTAAACTTCAGAGCAAGCACCGAGTAGCTACGACGTAATGGGAAACTCACAGAGAAACTCGCGGATTCTTCCACTGACCGCGGCACACCTGCACCAGGGTAAACCTCCGCCTGCCCCACTCCTGCTTTACAGGTGAAAACAGAGCAACAGGACCGCTGAGTCTTTGACTTTATTTATTTTCTGCTGTGTTTTACTTGCATCTATTTGAAAGACTGAGTGTAAACACAAAAATATTTTATTTTATGAGCTGGAATGTGCAGAAAATAGCTTTAAATGTTAAACTAATTTCTTTCAGTCAGAGAATGTTGCAGATAATTAAATTTTTGCTTGATGCATAAAGTTAAAAGATTAAAACTAATAAAACAAGTTTTAAAAAGAGACTTTTCTATTTGATTACATTTTGTATGATGGATTATGCAGAAAAAGTAGAATTGGCTGAAAGATCTATCACTTTATCACCTCTTCAGGTTGTAAATCGTGTTTTTAAAAAGTAACTAGGTAATTAATTACTTTTGAAAATAAGTAATCAGTAAAGTAACAGGATTACTTTTTTGGGGAAGTAATCAGTAATTAGTTACTGATGCTTCTTTCCTTTCACTCTGCGTTGTGTCCTGTTGTGGATCCTCTTTGCTGTATTGTCCTGACGTCCCCAGCACAATCGATTAGTGGCAGTGGATCTGTCCCAGCTCACAGCTCAGTGTATTGAGAGTGTAGGTGCCAGTAGGGAAGGAAGGATCCCACTGTCGTGTCAGCTTCTGACCCCTCTGCCACAATGGGACCCCCCCCCACACACACACACCACCCCCACCCCCTTTCCCTGCCAAGCTGGGAAGAGTAAATATTTATCAGCCCCCACAACAATGGCCAGCTCAGAGGAGAAAGACGCTCTGAGCAGAGCTCACGCAAGGCTGACGGATCACCTGATGTCAGTCGAGGCTTAAAGATGGGCTTCAGGAAGCACAAGACTCTGGTTTGCCAATAAACACTCTGCACGTTGTTCTGTCGCAGGAACGTCCGGCTATTCTGGACCAACTGTCAGACTCAAATCTTTGAAAACTGTGGAGTTTGTCTAAGAACTCCAACTAAACTCGACTTATGTTCAGTTTTTACATGAAGGATGTTTTAGTGAAGGCCTCACTCAAACTACTCTTGTTCTGTTTTGTCTTTCTGTACTAACCATTAGTTAATAACAGAGGTTGGTATAGAGCTCCTCTCTGTTTCTCAATTTTGTTACCAAGAAGTGTCGAACCAAAGACAAAAGGAAGCAAATAATATTCGTCATGGGCCAAACACTCGCATCAAACACAGCCGTGTTCTTCCCTAAAAGCTCAGATATGCTCAGTGTTTTTCAGCTGAAGCCCAGATAAAGTCAGCAAAAGCTGTAAAAGGTTTCAGTGCATAAATCTGTAACTGTTACAGCTGCGAGTGTCTCTGGATCACCAGTGTGGCTCCATTACTCTGTCAAGCTGTGGTTAGAGACCAGATTATTGCGACTGTGCATCGAGCTTGTGATGCTGTTGCCATTCGAAATGGTTGATTTCAAATATTGGGACCAGGTCTGCAACCCCGCAGCTGGCTGTCATTTTCAAATCAACTTTGGTGCACTTTGCTCTTGTGTGCTATCTGTTTGTTGCACACTCAGCTATTTGGTGACCAGCTTGTCGTTGTAAAAAATGTAATTTCTCTCATCACAAAGAAGCGTCCGCCCTGTTCTGAGCTGTGGGTGGCTGTAAGTGGGTGCTGACGATGGGCTGTTGCTCCTGCAACATGGTCAAAAACACCCACTCACTGCCATAATTCATGCAGCTAAAGTTAACTGCTTATTGTGCAGGTCTGAGTTAAATTTACCTCAACTTTGACAGGAGAAACTGAAGCAGTGGGAATAAAGACAACTGTTAATTGCCAACAATGCAGTAAATATACCAGAGGGTTACCTGCTCTATGTGAGGAGATTTCCAACCATTGGCTGGAAAGTGATGCACAGCATCATATATGTGGGAGGGTGTTTTTACTTCTTCTTAATGAGTTTCTTACCAAGACTGAAAGCCTGCAGCTGAGGCCGCACCGCCATGTTTTAGGCTAAATGCCAACTTGTTCCGCTGATGGTGCCACTGTACGCAAACGGTTATTTAATGTGTTGTTAAAAACGATTTGAAGTCATTGTCTTTTTCTCCTGAGCCTCGTGTTGTTTCCATCTCTGCTCATTAAGATTAAACTCCAGGGCACTACATCACAATTAATAGCTACATGTTGGTGGGAGGTGTGAGAAAACAAAACGGTGCTGAAGGCGGTCTCTGTTCCCGTGCACCATCAGGCTCCAAGCGACGTAAACGGCCTGAAGCCGGTGACACAGATAGCCAATAGTTTGGCTGTGCGGTGTAGAGGAGGGGGTAAAAGAGCAGTAAGAAAAGAACAGACGGCTGCAGGGACACGTCATGTTGCAGGTAGAACTTGATGTGCATTTACAAAGCGGTGTTCAGGAGCATGCGTGCAGCTGCGCTGAAATATTCTGCACAGCCGTGTCACGTAATATATGATTAAGGAAACACCTGCTTGAGTGAGTAACAGAGTGGATTGCGAGCAGGTGCTTCCCCACATGTTCAATATGAGCAGTTAAGCTTTCCTCGCAGCTCTGTATAGGGGTGCTGGGTGTGCTTGGTTGCTACATTGTGTTTTGCTAATGTAAAAAAAGGAAAAAACCTCGGATGGTGCAGGAGGACACGTTGGCCACGTTGGACTTTTGAGTGCTTAATGGTGGCGTTTGAGTATATAGGGGGAGGACAAAATGCTCCTCCACATGTGGAAGCTTGCTGAAGAGTTTCGCTGAGTGATGCTTTCTGGCATTTCTGGCATGTGCCGATGTGATGCTGCGTGACAGAAAACTCATCAAAGCGGTGAATCGGCACATTTCACAAAGGCAACGAGTAAATCAAATCATCAACTCCGCTCGCCTGCCTGCACGCCGCGGCTCTCTGTAGGCTTGTTAATTGGCCCAGTAAAATTGTTCTTGGCAGATGTCCATAATGAAACACTAACATGTCAGATATGGTGTGAAATGGTCGAGTATGAATGGTTGGCAAAGACCAGGCTGCTGCCTGCCAGAGAGCTGCAAGTTTATGAGACACTTTGTTTTTAAGGCTTTTCTTGGTGCTAATCTTGACTTGATATTTTATGTTTTATAAATCTGTGGATTGTTGGACTCCAGTTTATTCTACATTGGACCAATTAGCTGTAAAGACGCAGGATATTAGGTTCAACAACACTGTTTCATTTTCAACAGTCGTCGTTACTTCAGTGATTGTGTTTCTGCAGCACAAAGACTTGATTGAATATAAATATTCAAATCATTAATTTGCAATGGATTTTCATGGTAATCAGCTGTTGGAGATCACAGCATGACAACCCAACAGCTGACAGTATTGTACTGTAACGTCATACAGCAGTTTTATATTTTTACAGTAAGAGACTCGTTCGCTTCAGTCAACACTGTAAACACAAGTGAAGCTTCCGATAAACTGAAATAAAATCAATGCTTCTGCTGGAGAGGGTAGTATAGAATAAGGACCCGACTTTAAGTTCAGTGCCTTTAACAATTATCCTCAGACTCAGTAAGAAAACACTTTATTGTCTGCAATGGAAAGAAGACTAAATACGACCACGATGAAGATGCATGTTAGTCCCAGTATGGGGTCCTAGTCCAGCATTGATGCTTTGTCTGTAGTACTGTAGGGTTGTACATGTTGTTTCTTTCTATTATTGTGCCTTTGTGTTGTGAACTGGCACAAAATTAGGAAAAAATGAAACAAGTTTGGAACTACAGTATTATTTGTTTTTCCCAAAGTGCAGACACAGTCCACTGGGTATATTATACCACACTGTCACAGCTGCGTCCTAATACAGGACCTTTCCCTGTTAGAAACTTGTTATATTGCCTGTCTGCTTTTTTTAACCAAACAAAAGGCTCATTTCAGTTTAACTATACACTCAACTCGAGCGCTTGCAGAGCTAGAGGCTCCAGGTATCACTGGTGTACCTCTCCTCCCTTTATTATGCCTTTGGGGAGCCCCACTGACCCTGAAGCATGATGTATTTCCTTAAGCCTGTCACTAATAATTTCCCCCTCAATGTTAATGACTCAAAGATTAATGCCAGGGCAAAACTGGGCCCCCATTTTCAGGGCCCCGCCTTGCCTGCAGTTTTACACTGTTTATAAATATTTATGGACACATACAGACAGCTAATAAAGTCAGCGTTGGCAAAAAGAAACTGGACAACTTTCCACTTATTTTCATTTTTTGAGCATTACTGTTCCTCCGTGCTGCCCCGCTTCCCTGTGCCAAAAAGGTGTATCCACCATTTGAGTCATAATAATAACAACTTGTTTTCTCACATAGGAAAGAAGGGGGTGGGGGGTGTAAAAATTGCAAACAGGCCCTCGGTCCAATGAGTATGCGCCTACATGTCCAGCAAAGATAAACATACCCTCATGTGTCCCACGGCTCGCGTCTGCTGTGGGAGCAGCACGGGGCTGAGGGACAGGTACACACACACCTGTAGGCTTTCTTCACCATTTGGTGCTGTATCAGAGCTTGTTTGTGCCCGTCGAGGTGAGCGGCTGCAGAGCGGCTGTCGAGAGCAGAAACAGGGCACCGTTATTGTTTCAGTGCACGCTTGTCTTTTAACATCAATCTCTGATCACAAGCGTCTCGAACAGTAAGGCATGGGCGCTTTTCTTTTTTTAAATCATGCACTCTTGCAGCACTGCAGTCACTGTGTTACACTGCACACGAAAGAAGCAGTAGTGCATGTATGGGATTAAGGTCCATTTGTCAAAGCTCTCATTTATCATGGAGCCCACTGGTGTCAGACCTGCTGCTTTCCCAGCCCGTCTCTATTACGCTCTGCTGGTACTCACTTGGACACTCAACACCTGACCTGACACACACACACACACGTGCGCACACACACACACGCGCACACACACACACACACACACGCGTGCACACATACACACACACGTGCACACACTCCCGTATGTGAGAGGCTCACAGACAGGATAAATGAATGGCCCTGAGAGAGACGGTTCACAGTCCAACCATGAAAGAATTCCTGCCTTTCTTTTGGAGAGTGCAGTCAGCCTTGATGGGGGTGACACCCCACCCACTGGGAATGGCCTTAAAAGATAGATGTAGCAACTACAAAATCACAGATTCATGTTTTTGGACTCCACTGTGGCTTTTTGGACATTTTTGGAGCCACAGGTGAACCAGAGTAATGAGTGTAAAGTTCATCAGTAGCAGACTGAGCCTGCTCTGACGTTTGGATGTTCTGGTCAGCAGGTTATCAGATATTGAGGGAGTGACGGCACGGGCCAGGTTGGGAGGTGAAACTGACAACAGTGTGGCCACGCCCCTTTCTCTAAGCTTTAATCCATTTTTGTGAGCTATTAGGCAAAATTAAGGCACAATTAGTTTTTCTTTTTTCCCACCAGGCTTTGCCTTTGGAAACTTTAACATGGGTGTCACTTTTAGTGTCAGCCTTAAGTGACTGTTGGAGAACACCCTGCAACCCAGGGTGTGTGTCGTGGCCAAGAACCAGGAACTTGGGCAGCAACCTGCAGCCACTTCCCAGCCACGACAGCAGTCCTGACTGCAGATCTACTCTGCTGAAGTGCTCTCGGGCAACAAAGGCCCTTTCTCAATATGCGTACTTGTGCGTACTTGCGTTCTCGTGTACTCGTGACACGTCATCAGTCGGAGACCAAGTACTGTTCCAATTCGAAGTACGCATCAAGCCGAGAACGCGAAAAAGTCCCGGATGTGTTCTCGCTCCGCCCGTTTTACCAAGCATGCATCGGTGGTGACTTGTGTGGACTTAGTACAGCTAAATATCCCAGAATGCATTTCGTCCAAAACTCAAATGCGGCAATGGCGGACGAGTGGGGCTAAAAACTTTTAAATATTACTCTTTCTGGGTCACAAAATAAACTTTTAAGTTATTTTCAAGCGAGAATGTAGCTGTGTGAACTTCAAATATCTGCTCGATTTATCAAGATGTCATATATTTCCAAACGCGCTCCGACGTTTTCGGAGACGTCTGTGACCCGCCAGCTCCATACCACAGCGGTCTCCAACCTTTTTTGCGCCACGGACCGGTTTATGCCCGACAATATTTTCACGGACCGGCCTTTAAGGTGTCGCGGATAAATACAACAAAATAAAACTAGTACCGGTACCGAAAAAAAGAAGATTTATTCATAACACACGTGAAAAGACCCAGGAAAACCGAGTAAACGATAAAAACGATAACAAAATTGGGGACCGCTGCCATAGCAGACAGCGAGGTCGAGGATCATTAGAGCCGGCGAGAACAGCGGACTCCCGGCACATCGTTTCCAACCCCCCCGCGGTCTTTTTGCTACTCAGGTTAAACAAACCCCAGCAGCTGTCTATTGTATTGAGTGTCCACTACAATAAAAATAAAAGCGTTCTAACATCTCACCTGCTTGTTTTTATTAAGGTATGTACACGTATGTACATGTACACTATTTTTATTAATAGAGATTTCACTACTGAGGTTAAACATGATATATAAGTCACTTAGATCACTTCTAAATGTTAATGTTTGGTTTGTTTCAGTGTTTTATTTGTTCCTGAGTGCGATTAAAGCTTCATAACGTATTACTCACAGTTAAATTTATTTTTTTTGTTGCCTGTCCCGTTTGGCTCTTTTGCATCAGAATTGTTGTCTAAAGACAAAGAAAGATGCCCAACAGATTTACTTTACCAAACTGACCATCCCAGCCTTGCCTCAATGGTCCATTTGATTCACCTTTTATTGTTTATTTTATTTTCACTTACTTCATCCATTTCAGTCAACGATCTGCTTTCGCTCTTCCCCTTCTCCGTCGCCGCCATGCTTTTTCTGCCGTGTGCGTATGAAAATAAAGGCACTGCGCATGTGCGTTTTACCCATATTCTATCGCCATATTTCATTTTCTTATCGTTGCCCAACATTACACCGGTATTACTGTATGATATGGCCCAGCACTAGAAGCTATCTGCTGTAGTGACTCTTGTACAGATGAGCAGATCAGAGGTGTTCTTTGTTTATTTAACAGAAATCTAAGATGACACATGCATTCACAAACCTTGCAGCTTTGTAGGCGTGTGGTCCATGTAGTGCGTTCATCGAATTCTTTAGTCAGCATTTAAACACTGCAGCTGTAAATTAGACCCACCTTTGCCCTGGGTGCTTGTCTTTAAACGTATCTGGCAGCAGCTGTGCGAGCACAACTAAAAATCTTTCTTTGTCTTTAGTGTGTGAGCGTCTTTTTTAAAGCACTTTACTTTGGACATTTGTGTTGTGTGCAGTGTATCTGTACAGGTTCTTACATCAATGGCTCCTGGAGTGTTGAGTTTGTCAAATTCATATTAAAGACAAGAATCAGTAACATCAATTTAAACGGTTACGATTTGTTGAGATTTAAAAAAAACTATGACAAAATTACCCCCCGCTTCCCGCCCTCAGTGGTACAGTCCAGTGAACTGAAAACAATCAGCCTAGAGTGCTTAAAAAATACACTCACACCATTAAATACCTTTAAATATTAAGTTAGATCAGCTAAATCAAGATTTACTGAAATGTCATTTGAGAAAGAGAAACGTAAAATACATCAAATCATCAATCAGCTGTCTTACAGCTGCTTCACACACGGCGTCTTTGTTTGGTCCTGTTGACTCAGGTCATGGAAAAAGAAGCTGCGAGACAAATGAGGAGACAGGTAATGAGAAGGATGTGAAGAGGACAACGTGTGTGAGCATGCATGCAAAGTCCTCTGATTGTGATTCTGCACACAGCACTATCTGAGCCAGAACTGTGTCCACTTCGGCTCTCTCCTACCCAGCTCTGCACAGCCCTCAAACCTCAGAGGGCCCTCCAAGCGCTCCCTTGTCCTTCAGTTGGATGACACAGGATGAAGTCACTTCGTTTGCTTTGGCACCAGGATCTTTGTTTCAGGCACCGCGGTGACGTGCCAGGGGCGTGTTCTCACAGCAGAGCGTTCCTCCCGCTGCTGTATGAAAGGGACAAGGCCATAAAAACTAAAGTGTCCTCTGTGTAGCTCAACAAATTGCAGTGTGGGACACACTGTGCCAAAGCCGAGCACGGCAGGAAGCGGTTTTTGTTTGTTGCTCACAGCATGTTGCACAGTATAGCTGTGTTGCTTTCTTACTAGCCGACTGTGTTTGAACAGTTGGTTGTTTTAAATGTTCCCTCACTTTTTCATTTTATAGTTTATAAGAAAATCTGAACTCCGACTTTATGAAGACGACTTTTTTCTGATTCACTTCCAAAGCCAAGCTAACGTTGCCTCAACATGCTTTTACACAAAAATAGCTTACCACGATTAGCAGGACTATATTACACCCGATTCTTTTATCCCAGTATTGAACAGAGAAAACCCAACTCGGTGTGGTCAAAGCTCAAAATCATCTTTATTCTTCATTTCCGGAAAAGCAGAGCTGCGGACACTAGCAAGCACCCACCGGTCTAAAAGCATTACAAGCTAAACGCGTGTATATAGTTCTCTTATACGTCACACACAGCTTCGATCAAAACAACTCCTCGTGTGTGTGTGTGTGTGTGTGTGTGTGTGTGTGTGTGTGTGTGAGAGACCTAGTTCTGGTTTCCTGTTCTTAATATTGCCTCTGCAGCTCTGCACTAAACTTCCTTTTTCTTAAACGTCCCCTAACTTAAGCTGTTGCTAAGGCGACCTATCACCCTCTGACCTCGTTCTCTCTCACAGCTGGCTTTGCTTCATAGAGGCCTTTATTATTAAAATACATAAAACAATATATTAAAAAAATAAGCACTAAGAATATATATTCCGTAACAACTATAAAGAGATCCATCCGCTTCCGCTTAGCCTTTTCGGGGTCGCGGGGGGCGCTGGAGCCTATCCCAGCTGTCATAGGGCGAGAGGCGGGGTACACCCTGGACAGGTCGCCAGTCTGTCGCAGGGCCAACACACAGGGACAGACAACCATTCGCACTCACATTCATTCGCACATTCACAGCTAGTGACAATTTGGATTATCCAATTAACTTATCCCCACAAGCTGCATGTCTTTGGACGGTGGGAGGAAGCCGGAGTACCCGGAGAGAACCCACGCAAACACGGGGAGAACATGCAAACTCCACACAGAAAGACCCCAGCCTGATGGTGGAATTGAACTCAGGACCTTCTTGCTGTGCGGCAACAGTGCTCACCACCGTGCCACCGTGCTGCCTTAATCTTATAAATATTTATTAGCATCACATTTATTAAATACTTTTAAAAATGTATTTGGGGTTCTGACTCCTCTGCTTGGGGTTTGAAGGCGATGCACATTAAACAAGCTGAAGAGGATGGAGAAGGTAACATAGCAGTGACAGAAGGATGAAAATAAACATGTTTACGAAAATCGAAAGAATTAATAATGAACATTTTTCAAAAACATGTTAATAATTGCTGTGTGCAAAGACCGATGCCCCTTTTCAGGCAGGGTGAGCAGAGTGAGCTCTTGCAATGACACATTCAGAAGTCTGCATATTTGCGGTGGTTGCATCTGGGACAAATAACAGGAAAACAGACTGTTGCTACCAGAAATATGTTCTGTGGCAGTCCTTGCTGGATAAGCTCCCAGTCAGACGCAAACAAAACTACAGCGGGGCAGATGTGAACACTTGATGGAAACCAGTGTGGGAGAAACACGGGCGTGTTATAGATGTTCTGTGGAGTGTAGCTCGTTTATTCAGCTCAGCTGTTTGAGATAAGGAGGGCGGCATGAAGCTTCTCAGAGCACAGCACAGCTGTTGATGTCATCAACAGGTTTCCAGGTTGTCTCTGCCTTTCAGCCGCGACCAGCGGTGACACCTCGGTGACACCTCTTTCTTCCACTTCTCTCCCACTGAAGCATTTCCACCCTCCTTTCTCACAGCTTGTTTCATTTTTCACGTCCCCACACCTTCACCTCTGCCAAAAGGTTTATAACAGCAGGATGTGATCTCACACCACCTCCTGCTTTTGCAACAGTGCAAAAAAATTGTCAGGGCTTTTTTTTTTTTGTCCTCTTTTTCCTCTGCAAGGCCGTCCAATGTCCCGCCCTCAGAGGCCCCTGAAGAAATGTGACACATGGATGTGATCACAGTTTGATCGCTGTTTCTGTCTTTAGGCCTGTCCGTGTTAAAATGCTCCGACGTCGTCCTCGCCGTTCTTTTAAAAGCACTGTTATTTTACTGTATTTTACAAACCATGTAACTTATGTTATGAATTAAAAATGTCTCAGCAATTTGGAACCATCAGAAATGCAATAGGGACGTGTACGTTAGGATCTGATGGTTGGTAGGGTTCATGTCATTATGAGCTTTGTTTGTGATTGTTATTTACATCCATCTATGCTGGTAAACAATGACCTGCCTATAAATCATACGCTAAAAGCTGAATTATTACTAGATATGATTTTGAGCAGTGTTTTAAACTACACGTTTACAGTCAATAGATCAGCACATTAACATCAGTCACGTGAGCTTTTAAGCATAAGGAATGAAGATGAAATGATGATGGAGTTACTGTAGTCGTCTATTTTCTGTTTAGTCTTTACAATTGATTCTCTTCTGTCACTGTAGTTTTTATTCTTTAGTTTCTGTCACTGTTTGTTTGAACAGTGTTGTTCTATGGAGAGTATATGTCTCTGTTACAGTCTTGGATTAAGATGCTGGAAAGAAGCTGGCATGAAGGCCCGTCACAAACTGCTGCTACACAAACATCACCCTGAGACTTCAGAGCTGTGATTGGTCGGCTCTGCTGTATTTTTCTATGAACTCTCTAATATTACTGGAAGTTTTCAAATGGAGAGACTCTCTCTCACACACACAGACACACACACAGACACACACACACACACAGACACACACAGACACAGACACACACACACACACAGACAGACACACACACACACACACACAGACACACAGACACACACAGACACAGACACACACACAGACACACAGACACACACACACACACAGACACACACAGACACAGACACACACAGAGACACACACACAGACACACACAGACACACACACAGACACACACACACACAGACACACAGACACAGACACACAGACACAGACACAGAGACACAGACACACACACACACACACAGACACACAGACACACACGCACAGACACACACACACACACACACACACACACACAGATAGAAGCTGCGTGTGTGCGTGTGTTTGGGCAGTCTTTCAAAGGCTGTTGTCCTCCTGATGAGCAAACACAAACTTTGTTCTACTCAAAGGGGAACTGTCCTCCATTAATTCAGACACAAACATCTGTCCACCAAATTCCTCCTACACAGCCCTTTGTGTGTGTGTGTGTGCATGCATGCGTGTGTGCGTACATGCATATATGTGTGTTACCGTGCGTGCGTGTCTGTCTGTGTGTGTCTGTGCATCTCTTTTCTGCTAGCTGCCCTTTCTGCCTCTAGCCGTGCTCCGACTTTCCCTTTTTCTTTATTTCTGTATTTGTTTCTGAGATCAGACGATGGTTCTGTCCTCCTAAACGAAGCCCTCTTTGCTTCCTCTGTTGTGTTTCGCAGACGCTCCTAATTTGCCGGGTTCTTGTTTCTCTGCTGCTTCTTCTCTCTCCTTTTATAAGAACCTGCCGTTTGCATGCTTTCCCTTCTTTTCTCTGTCCCAGCCATCCCGGCTGCTCGCTCTCTGATCAACAACAGAGAGGAGTTTGGACTAAAGTGTCTCTTTTCCCAGACTGGGACATTTCTCAGGGACTTTGTAGTTTATTGACAGTTTATTGACAGAGAGGTGGAAAGGAGCATCAAAAGAAAAAAGCCAGGGAAGGACAAAGGCTGCTCCAGAGCTCCTCAGGAAAATCAGCTGTATCGAGAAAGCTCGGATTAAGTGGTGCATATTTTCCTGCATTAAAGAGAAATAATTGGCCTGTTTCTAACTAAATCTGTTTAATAAAGTTTTTGTCCTTTTTTAATCAGATCTTTTCTTTACTGCTGGGCGATACCTCCCAAAGGCTGGGTTTGGTTTTTGGTCCAGCCCTGAGGCTGTGTCCGTGCCAAGCGGTCTTTAAATGCTGAACTGATCGAAGGGATGATTTATTTTCTCAAATAGTTTTAAAAAAAATTATACCACAATCAGCAGCTTTTCCTGCCTTTCAGTTTCACACCAGCCAATCAGTACAGCTCAAACATGGACGTGATGTCATTCACACCAGAGTTACCGGTTGGCACCTCTGGGAGTAATGTGGACATTAGTGCTCTGCCAAACTCTTCCTTCAGTTTTTTACTCTTGTGTGTTTTATTTTCTTTTAACCGTGCGCTGTATATCAAAGAAAATGATAAATGTGTTATAACTAGCACTGCTAGCTAAGTAGCTTCTTGTCCCACCCCACATCTCCTTGAGATTGAAGGTGGTCGCCTATTTGCAATCAGTCACCATTAAACCACCAATTTTTCCAGTTTCATCCCATTTTAACCGTAGTGTGACTGAGCCATCAGGCAGCTAACTTTGCATATACACATAAAGCTGCAGTGGCGCCTTTATTTGGAAGCGTTACAAAGGATGAGTACAGCAATTTGCCAGAGGCTGTGTCCTTGCAACAAGCCCAGTGCACATATGTGCGACATGTGGCTCGTCACGAGCGCACAATTGAGGTTTGTTTTGTAAAATGTTGAGCCGTGGATAGCGGAGAAGAAAGGCTCTTGTCTCTAAATGTGAAGGTGTCAGCTGGACTACAGCCAATCAGGGCTCACTGGACCCTCGCTGTCCATCGGGTGGGAGATCCACACAGCCGGGGTGTTGGAGGGATTGTGTTTCCGGGTCCTTCAGACTTTATGCCCCCCCAATTTTAGTTGTCCAGTCAGTCACTCTTTTTTAGTTTGTTTTTCTTCATGCTGTTATCGTCACTCCAGCGCTTCTCAATATTTCTTTGCCTTTCTCTCATCCTCTCCCCCGTCAGCCAGACATTGTCGCCACCGTAGGTAGCTGCAGTGAACTTCTAGGATTACCTGCCCCCTCCTGCGTGTATGACAAACCTCATAATGACCAGCATGCTCTGCTGTTAGATCGCTCTTAATTAGGGCTGGGCCATATCATACTGTTCACGGTAATACCGGTGTAATGTTGGGCAACGACAAGAAAATGAAATATGGCGATAGAATATGGGTAAAACGCGCATGCGCAGCGCCTTTGTTTTCATACGCACGTGGCGAAAAAAGCATGGCGGCGACGGAGAAGGGGAAGAGCGAAAGCGGATCGTTGAATGAAACAGATGAATCTGAACTGGTTTGTAAAAATGCTGCAGCTTCACTGGTGTGGAACTGGTTTAGCTTTCGTCCGTCAGATACACAACAAAGCACTATTTTTGGTAGCGCATGCTAGTGGGCCGTCGTTATTACCGTATTGTTTGGAAAGTACGGCACACTTAAAATCAGGCAGAGCCCCTTATAATCCCGTGTGCCTTATGTATGAACTCTGGTTGTGTTTACTGACCTCGAAACGATTTTATGTGCACGGCGCTCGAAAATCTGTCAAATGTTTCAGTACGACTTTGCTAAGCTACGAAGTTGCACCGCTTGATGGATTGTGGGAGCGTTACGGCTATCGTAGGCGGAGCCTCGCGGAGTGATACGTACTGTGCTTCAACATAATGTTACCGTATTGTGTGTGTATAACCTCTTTTTAAGTTTTGTGGATGTTATACATGGTTATGCTGAGGATGTGTCGGCCAGTTTCCACTGGAAATGCCTTTTGGTTAAACTGTCAGCGAGGAGTTTGCACTGTTACATTTTATATAACTTTAATGCAAAAAACAGCTGCTTGTTTAAGTGAAAATACAGTGATGGGTTTTTTTCACTAAAAAAATTGTGGAGTTGTAAAGTATTTTGTCTCGTGTCAATTATATCGTCAGTTATATCGTTATCACAAGTTTTCAAACGTATATCGTGATAAATATTTTCGGTTATATCGCCCTGCTCTACTCTTAATGTTTTGTTTTTTTTGTCACGAGTTGGATCATGTTTTAATTTATGGGCCTGGCACAGAGGCTTTCTTCTTCTCCCGTGTTTTTTCTTTATTGCAGCTGTTTGAGGTTTCCGGGCAGAGACGACGAGTTTGCCGTGTGGGCTGCTCGTTGTCGTACTTGCTTTCAGATCCACAACGGGAGGGAAATGATAGTCATTCTGACCCCCACGTTTGTAATTAGTGCTTGGGAAACAGTGAATTTAAATATTGTCACGTCACAGCCTTAAATGGTTTGGAAACATCGCGTCCTTCTCTTTCTCTCCCACCCCCTTTTCCCCTCCCGTCCTCTAAACCTGTTGAAATCAGTGAGTTGTGTGCAGTGTGCTCAGGGGCCACACCGGGGCCTCCGTCCCCAAAGCAGCCTTTGATGTCGGCTGGGAAAGAAAACCCAAACTGGGACTTTACCATGTTTCTACTCCACATTTTTATTAATGTTGGTCTTAGTAGAATCTGAACCGATCGTGCTGTTAGAGGAAGTCTTCTGCTTCAATCATTTTGGACTTGATCAGGCAACAGCGAGGCTCCTTTTCACAAAAGAAAGGGTGCAGTGCATGACAATGAACAATGAGTTAGTGCACAGTTGTTATTAGATGATGACTCCAAAGCCTTGAAGGCTTAGGTCCTGTCTGGCCCCGGGGCCAGCTGTGAACCAGCACATCACTACTGCACATAATTACAGCTCAGTATATGAACTGTGGCCTAATCCTGTCGGACAGCTGAAATTAAAGCCAGGTACGACCCTCTGGCTTCCCAGCATCCCCTGCGATAAACCATCTCCCCCGCTGAGAAGAATCAGCTTCCTGCGAGCAAACATGAAAGCATTTCCAGAACTTTCTCCAGATCATGAGCACAAAGCATTTCTCAAACTGGAGACCACAAATAGAAGGTGAAAGATGGCGCTGACCATCGTGATTAATCTCCGAAAAAACCTGGGTTTTAAATAAAAAGCGGCCTCGTACGGAGCATGTTTCATTGATCGTTTCATTCTTTTTTTGCTGTATAAGAGTAAACTACACGTTTTATTTCAACGTGCCAGCAAGAGGAACAGAATGTACAACAATGTTATGACCTGTATGGACAGAAATGAGTTCTGTAACATGTAAAATCATGCTTTTTGCAACTAATTCTTTTTCAGAGTGACTCACAAGATCCTTCGTGTGCACGGGGTAGCTGTTGTATATATTCTCAAACTGTCATGAAGTAGTGTATTGATTTGGTGAGCCCAGAGGTTTGGTAGCGTGGATGTGGAGGAGGGAGAGATCTTTAAAGTAGATACTTTAGTAAAGCCAGAAGAGCTGCTAGCACATCAGAACAGTAATGTGTAATTTACGTAATCTGATGCATTAAGAATGGGTGCAGCCTTATTAAGGAATTATGTGGTAGAATTTCAGATAATTATAGGCCGTTTACGGTCTGTGTAAGGGCGGCTGCTGACAGCCTCCTTTGGCCACTTGATATCACACTTTCACACAGATCTTGACTCAGCTGGATAAATAACCTCTTCATTTGAATCAAGCACTGAGAGTATGACCATCCTAATGAGGACTCTGGTTCAAGGAGTTCAAGGTAAATTCTGACTTTTTTTAAAAAATGGCCACATAGCTGTTTGTAGGCAGAAGACGCTTAAAGTGCCGAGTACGCTTGGTGCAGTCTGTTTTGGTAATGAACAGCGGTGTGTGCTGGGGGTGATTTGGGAGCTGACTTAATGACTTACAGGTAGGTTAACCAATTTTGTCCACGTATACAGTCTCTCAGGCTGTCATGGACGGAAAGGTTGGGTACACCCCCGCACAGGTTGGCAGTCTACTGCAGGGCTAAGGTGTACTGACAGACGAGCGTTCACTCCTGTGGCCAGTTTAGGAGCAAACAGTCCTCTTAGCATGCCTGTCTTTGGACTGTGGGAGGAAGCCAGACAATGAACTGGCACTGACACACACACACACACACACACACACACACACACACACACAGGGAGAACACGTGGGCAGCGGATTGATCCAAATACTACTGATCAGGGATGGGTACCGGTATCCAGGTGCCATTATAATTTACGTTGAGTAGGCTAACCACGTTATTACATTAATGCATGTAAGGTGAACTAGCAAACACCATCGTAGCTACATGCGGCTGTCTTCTTGTTTGATGGTAGATACTCCCTTCACCCTGGCCAAAAAGGCTAAAATGACCAAAGAAAAAGTGGAAAACAGTTAAACATGAGAGGTTTTTGGACAAAGTTTGTGTTTTTTCCATTGTTTAAGCACTGCTTCCAGCCAAGAGTGATACCATATATGCCCCATAGCTGCAGAAAAGGCTAACATTGTTATCTTTTTACAAAAAAAACAGCTGAACATGAGAGGTTTTTGGACCAATTTTGTGTTCTCCATTCTTTAAGCACCGGCACAGTTTCAAAAGTACCGGTTTGGCACCGGTATCGGATTAAACCTAAACGATACCCATCCCTACTACTGATAGTATTGGTATCAATATTAGGATGTTTCTATTCTCTTAAGTTTTGTGAATAGCCCACCAAGTTGTGTTAAATGTATTATGTGTATATATAATATACGTGTGTGTGTGTGTGTGTGTGTAAGAATACCAGAGGCGCAAAACACCAGCCTCTGGTTGACCAAACAGTCAGCCGAGACTGCAAGACCAGACTGACTGACCAACCTGTGCACTGCCTGGATTGATTACAAGAAGGCCTATGACTCAATGCCCCACACCTTGATCCTGGAGCTATACAAGATCAACAGGACCCTAAGAGCCTTCATCAGGAACTCAATGGGGATGTTGCAGACAACACTGGGCCACATTCAAGCCCATAGCACAAGTCACCATCAAGTGCGGGATCTACCGAGGAGATGCTCTGTGCCCACTGCTGCTCTGCATAGGCCTGAACCCCTCAGTGAGGTCAGTGACCAGACTGGCTACAGATACAGACTACAGAACGGAGCAGCTGTCAGCCACCTCCTGTACATGGATGACATCAAGCTGTATGCCAAGACTGAACGAGACATCGATTCACTGATCCACACCACCAGGATATACAGCGATGACATCGGGATGTTGTTCGGACTGGAGAAGTGTAGTCACTAGAAAAGCTGCAACCACCAAGTACCTGCAGAGGGTCAGGCAAGTCCTGAGGAGTCAGCTGAATGGGAAGAACAAGATCCGGGCCATCAACACCTACGCCCTGGCCGTGATCAGGTACCCTGCTGGGATAATAAGCTGGCCAAAGGAGGCGATAGAAGCTCCTGACCATGCACGGAGGGTTTCACCCCAAGTCCAGCACACTGAGGCTGTACGCTAAGTGAAGGAAGGAGGCCGGGGACTGGTGAGTGTGAGCACCACGATCCAGGATGAGACAACGAACATTCACAAATACGAAAACCCAAGAAAGAGGAGGAACCATTATGGAAGCACAGGCCCCTGCACGGTATGTACCACCGGGAGATGGGGGAGGTGGCTGATATCCAGAAATCCTACCAGTGGCTGGACAAAGCTGGACTGAAAGACGGCACAGAGGCACTAATCATGGCAGCACAAGAACAAGCTCTGAGCACAAGATCCATAGAGGCTGGGGTCTATCACACCAGGCAAGACCCCAGGTGCAGGCTGTGTAAAGATGCCCCAGAGACAATCCAGCACATAACAGCAGGGTGCAAGATGCTAGCAGGCAAGGCATACATGGAACGCCATAACCAAGTGGCCGGCATAGTGTACAGGAACATCTGTGCCGAGTATAACCTGGAAGTCCCGAGGTCAAAATGGGACACGCCCCCAAGGGTGGTGGAGAATGACCGAGCTAAGATCCTGTGGGACTTCCAGATACAGACGGACAAATGGTGGTGGCTAACCAACCGGACATAGTGGTGGTAGACAAACAGAAGAAGGCGGCCGTAGTGATCGATGTAGCGGTTCCGAATGACAGCAATATCAGGAAGAAGGAACACGAGAAGCTGGAGAAATACCAAGGGCTCAGAGAAGAGCTCGAGAGGATGTGGAGGTGAAGGTAACGGTGGTCCCCGTGGTAATCGGAGCACTAGGTGCGGTGACTCCCAAGCTAGGCGAGTGGCTCCAGCAGATCCCGGGAATAACATCGGAGATCTCTGTCCAGAAGAGCGCAGTCCTGGGAACAGCTAAGATACTGCGCAGGACCCTCAAGCTCCCAGGCCTCTGGTAGAGGACCCGAGCTTGAAGGATGAACCGCTCGCAGGGGCGAGAGGGGGATTTATATACACTCCTCACTCTGTAGGTGATTTTCCTGAGACTATTACCAATGTTATTCTGTTCCCTTTCAGACCGTGCAATATTACCCAACAGTACCTTATTGAATATTTGTTTCATCCCCCCATTATACGCTGCTACTCCCTTTATTCTATTGCACAATACTATGTCACTTCCTAGAATCGCCTGCACTGATAGTTAAGTTATTTATTCTCCAGGATATAGTTATAAATATTACTTCGTTAGTGCAAGGCATAGTATCAAATAACTATCTTACTGTATATTACTGTACACTAATATTCATCTGTTCCTCTGGCTCTCCTGCTGCTTTGAGCATGTGCATGACAAAAGAATTTCCCTCAGGATGTAGCATAGGATAAAGTTATTGTTATTCTTATTATATATGCGCGTGCCACCGCTGTGGCGTGTGGCAGTGAGCGGGTTAAAGCGGACGGTGTGACCGTCCTATCAGTGCTGCCCGGTTTAGTCCCAGCCCACCGCCTCCTGCCTCTGGAGAGCAGATAGCTGGAGCTCGTGTGGGTGGGTGTTTCTCAGGACACACTCCCACGATAAACACTCCGCTGTCCTCTAGACTTGTTGCTGCTTTATTTTTTCCCTCCCCGGTTGTACGGTTTGTTTCCGGGCTCTTGTGGATGTTCTAACTTTACCGGAGCTGGTTCGTTTGTGTTTTGTTGCCATTATTATTTTTGCCTCTGTTTGGGGTTACGCTGCGTCGCGTGCTGTGGATTCCACCGGCGATAATAAGCGAAAGCACCGGGAGACACCGAGCACGGTAGGTACCACGGGGCCTGCACACAGTTGTTGACTGCAGCACTGCTCACAGTGCTCACAGTTTCACCGGACTTCCGAGACCTTTCTGAGGAGAAAGTGTGCGAGTGTGAGCCGCGGTGCGTGTAAGAGAGCTGTGTGCTGTTTGGGTCCACGAGCGTCAGTGTGTCTATCCAAGTGGTTTGGCTGGAAGCGCAGTTAGACGAAGCCCAAAATCACTTCCCCCTTCCTCCAGTGGACAGCTCACGGCGCTCCAGTTTGGGGGAATCGATCTGCCGTGTTGTTTGTAAGTAGACTGATCCGTCTCCTCTGGCCAGCAGCGTGCATTTAAGCTTTAGCCCTCAAAAGGTGATTAACAGCTCTGGCGCGAGCTTTCTCATTGTTGTCCCACTCATGTAACTGCAGTTTGATCTACTTACCGCGTATAAGGTTAATATCGTCATGATTTACCCATAAAGAGCAGCCGCACTGAATATAAGCGCGTTCACCGTTCACTCACATTTGGACGGAGACTCCATTCATTACTCCGTATCTGATTTAGGCTGGATTACACTCATGTGAGCACCGTAAACATGCACATTTAAACTGTATCAGTAACCGTGTACAGACTCATAACAATCTGGGGCAGATTTGGAGCGTTTCATGTAAACACTCAATTTTAACCTTTTGATGCAGTCACATTTTTTAGAGGGTAACATGATGCCATATTTCTAGTGAGCATATAAATTGTAATGAGGGCATAAACATGACACAGACATGACATGGCGAGCTACTCCCATCTAGTTGTGTTTTCTTTTAAAGCCCGGCTAATCCTGGAGCGGTGCGAGGCATGTGTGCACCAGCACGAACTGAATGCCTGCTGTTGATGTTCTAATTATTATTAGAGGCAGTGTTGGTATTAACCGTCTCTTGACTGATTCCTGGTAATTGCTGCCTATTAGCTTTAATTAAAGGGATGCAGGATGCCTTGCCTAGTGGTGCCGTTAGATGCCTGTCGCCTTAGGTTCTCCTTCTCTCACACCCCGTAATCATAAAGCTGACATGAAAGACGGCAGCAGAAGAAGACGAGGCACCTCGTCATCGCTTGCGTTACTCCAAGCTGCTTGCGCAGTGAATCTTTTTTTAGGGGACATATTTTTCTTACTGAAGCCTTTCGGGCTTTGAGGAGAACAGCGTAGCTTTATCCCTGCTGGCACAAGTAAAGCTGCCGCTTTTTATAGGAGAATGAAGGGAAATGGCACTTCATCGTTCAGAGTCTAGACGGAGTTTGACATGTCGGATTAAGTAGGAGTGATGGTTTAGGATTCGGGGTCACTGTATTTCACACTTCCTTCTCATAGACATTCAGAGCCTGTCAGATTATTTCCACCTGAGCCGGACGATCGTGCAAGAAATCTGGGAAATTGGAGCCACGTACTGTCGTGTGCTTTCAGCCATATAGAAGAAGTTTCTGTTTCTGTAAAAACAAAAACTTTACGTAATGAGAAACCGACTGTAACCATGTAATCAATATTATCAGCATTTTATTTATTTTTATTTATTTATTTTATTTTTTCCATGAAATCAAATCTGCTGAAATCCTTCTCGGTACACTTGATAAATAGCAGCAGACGTTCCTTCATGAAATAGGTGGAGTGAGAAGAGTTGTAGTTGTTCAAGCCGTCAGCTTTTATTTTGAAGAGAGATGCGAGGCCCAGCTTGTGTCTGCAGTTTGAGCAAAAGCTCATCGACTTTCAGGCAGTGGCGTGTCTAGAAAATTTTTGTTGGGGGGGGCAGGTAGGGGCACAGATTTGGAGAAGGGTGGCAGATGTAATTGTCAGATAATGTTAAAAACAATTCTACCAACCGTTAACTATAATTCAATAATCCTATAAACCTAATAACCGAATGCGCTTTTAACTCTTATTAGAATGAGATTTTAACCACTACGGTGCAAAGTTTTTAGATACTGCGTTGATAAAGTACAAGAGATACAATCAGTTAGTGTTTATTCAGCAGTCAAGGACAGCAATATCTGCATAGTATTTTTACTGACATGTAGTGCACATATGTTTTGGGCAAAAACATTTTTTAATATTAAAATACGAACATTTTAACATACAATTGGCAAATTAGCCAATGCAAAACCAATGCCTATTAAAAAAAGATAATCTTCTCACAAACTGTGAGAAGTCTTGTTGGTATATGTATGATTTCTATACATTTTACATCAGATAAAAACTTTGTTCGCAAGATTCAGATAATTATTTAATAAAAGCTAAATATTTGAAATGATAATAAGAAAGAAAAGTATGTCTTTGTGCCCCCCTCTCCCTGTTAATGCCCTACCTGGCCCCCTGGCAACACTTTGCTAGATCCGCCCCTGCACAGTTACCAGCTGTCAGCTACATAAAAAAGGATCCTGGTGTTATTTGTCTCTCAGAAACAGGTCATAACTTCAACTCATTCATGTCACCTAAAAGGTAAACCTGTTTCTCCATCACCTGTTCAGCTCTGATGATTCAGTAAGGACATCTCCTGGTTTCATCCTCATGTTTCCCTCTCAAATTCAAAAGTTCAAATTTTATTTGTCACGTACACAGTCATACACAGTACGATATGTAGTGAAATGCTTGGACAACTGCTCGTGACCTAAAGAAAACAAAAAAGGAAAAGGCTATGAATAAGATAGGAAATAAATATGAAAAATTAAAAAGGGTAAATTTAACTAGGAAGGAATAGAATATAAATTAAGGTTAAAAATGAAATAACTGTACAACACAAATTAGAATGAAGGGTAAATTTAACTGGGAAGAATAAGATAAAGATAAATATATAAATTAAAGTTGAAAATAAAATAACTGTACAACAAAATACACAATACACAATATAGAACTATATAAGAATGTATGAAGAAATCTAAATCTAAATAAATATATACACAATAACAGCAGCTGTACAAGTATTAACCGGAAATGAAGAATATAGTGACCAGTGTTGTGCAAAACCAAAGTCCAGAAAGTCCAGTGTGTGTGTAAGAACTGTATGTGTGGGTCAGTACTGTGTGGTGGTGTGATTGAGAGACCGTATCGCCTGCGGGAAGAAGCTCCTCCTCAGTCTCTCTGTGTTGGTCTTCAGGGAGCGGAATCGCTTTCCTGACCTCAACAGAGAGAACAGTCTGTTGTTGGGATGGCTGAGGTCCTTCACGATCTTCCTGGCCTTGGTCCAGCACCGCCTGCTGTAGATTGAGTGCAGGTCAGGGAGCTCGGAGCGGATGGTGCGCTCAGCTGACCGCACAACCCTCTGTAGAGCTCGTCTGTCCTGCATGGTGCTGTTCCCGAACCAGGTTAAGATGTTTCCCGCCAGGATGCTCTCTATGGTGCACGAGTAAAAGTTCCTGAGCACCTTGGAGGGCAGTTGGAAGTCTCTCAAGCGTCTGAGGTGGTAGAGACGCTGTCGGGCCTTTTTCACCACGGTGTTGATGTGACAGGACCATGACAGGTCCTGCGTGATGTGAACTCCGAGGTATTTGAAGCTGTCCACTCTCTCCACTGGGCACTCGTTGATGACGGGGGTCTGGTAGTTCCTCTCCTGCTTAGTGCTGAAGTCCACTATCAGCTCCTTTGTCTTACTGACGTTTAGAAGGAGGTTGTTCCTCTGGCACCAGTTCTCCAGATTCCTAATCTCCTTCAGGTAGGCCGTCTCGTTGTTATCAGAGATCAGGCCCACCACGACGGTGTCGTCAGCAAACTTGATGATGGTGGTGGAGCTGGTAGTGGCCACACAGTCATATGTGTACAAAGAGTACAGCAGGGGGCTCAGAACACACCCCTGGGGGGCTCCAGTGCTGAGAGTGGTGGAGGCTGAGACATGTCCGCCCATCCTTACTGCCTGTGGTCTGCCAGTTAGGAAGTTGGAGATCCACTGACACATAGATGAGCTGAGTCCCAGATGCTCCAGCTTGGTGGTGAGTGTGGAGGGAATTATGGTGTTAAATGCAGAGCTGTAGTCTATGAAGAGCATTTTAACATAATTCCCCCTTCTAGTGTCCAAGTGAGTGAGTGATGTGTGGAGGAGATGAGAGATGGCATCGTCTGTGGAACGATTTGGACGGTAAGCAAACTGTAGTGGGTCCAGTGTGTCTGGTAGTGAAGAAATGATGAAGTCTCTGACCAGGCGTTCAAAGCACTTCATCACTACTGAGGTGAGGGCTACAGGGCGATAGTCATTGAGAGAAGCAGGGTGGGGTTTCTTCGGGACAGGAACAATGATGGACTCTTTGAAGCATGTGGGGATCACCGACTGAGATAAAGAGATGTTGAATATCTCAGTGAACACAGGAGCTAGCTGGTATGCGCAGTCTCTGAGGATACGACCTGGGATGCCGTCTGGTCCTGCTGCTTTCCTGGTGTTCACTCTCTTGAAGGCTCTCCTTACTTCATGCTCGGAGATGACGAGCACGTTTCCGGTGCTGGCAGTATCTTCCTGTCTGCAGCCGTTAGCGCCGCTAACACTAGCATTGTTGGAGACCTTAGCTGCAGCCTCGAAGCGAGCATAGAAAGTGTTCAGCTCGTCTGCCAGAGTCACGGCCGCGTTCGTCATACCGGTTGTTGGTGCTTTATAGTCCGTTATTGTCCTTAGTCCCCGCCACAGGCTCCTAGAGTCACTCTGTTGGAGTTGTGACTCTAGTTTCCTCCCGTAGCGCTGCTTCGCCTCTTTCACCGCCCTCCGCACGTTATATGACGCGGCTTTGTACGGGTCCATGTCCCCCGTCGTGAGTCCCGTGTTGTAGGCAGCGGTGCGGGATCTCAGAGCGTGGCGGATGGTTTTATCCACCCACGGCTTCTGGTTGGGAAACGTTGTGATAGTCTTTGTCTCCACGGTATCATCCGCTAGTTTCCCGATGAATCCCACAACCGCTTCCGTAAACACGTTGACGTCATCGTCGGAGCTGTTTCTGAACATGCCCCAGTCTGCGTCATCGAGTGCGTCCTGTAACGCGGCCACCGATTGATCCGTCCAGCGCGCGACCTTCCTCTGAACCGGAACTTCCTGTTTCAGCCTTTGTTTGTATTTTGGCATGAGGAAGATGGCGGCGTGATCAGATTTGCCAAACGGGGGGCGGGATTGTGCCTTGTAGCCGTCCTTGACCGTAGTGTAGCAGTGGTCCAGTGTCCTTTCACCCCTGGTGGGGCAGGTGATGTGTTGATAAAAGTTCGGCGCTGCGCGTTTGAGGTTGGCGCTATTAAAGTCCCCCGTCACAATAAGCGCAGCGTCCCGGTGTTGTGTCTGGTGCTGTGTGAGTGCCTCATGCAGCTCGCATAAGGCGGTGACCGTGTCCGCTTGTGGTGGAATATAAACGGCACTTACAATGACCGATGTAAATTCCCGAGGTAGATAAAAAGGACGACACATGATGGACAGTAGTTCCAGATTTGGTGTGCAGGAGCGTGTGAGAGGAACAACGTTCGCACTGTTGCACCAGTTGTTGTTCACCATTAAACACACGCCGCCTCCCCTTGACTTCCCCGAGTCCCGTGTCCTGTCCATGCGGTGAACCGAGAAGAACTCGGCCGGCTGGATGGCGTGGTCCGGCACCGCTGGGTTCAGCCATGTCTCGGTGAAGCAGAGGAGATTGCAGTCCCGAATGTCTCTCTGGAACTTTATCCTGGCCCTGAGGTCGTCAAGCTTGTTCTCCAGTGACTGGACGTTGGCGAGCAGGATGCTAGGCAGAGGTGTGCGGTGTGCACGAGCTCTCAGCCTGTTCCTGACGCCGGCTCGCTTCCCTCTAGGCCGCCGCCGCTTCCCTTTGTTCTCCCTCGAGATCTCACTCGGCCAGCTCGGATCCGGAGTTAAAAACTTCGAATTGTGAGTACACTGTATACCAATAGAAACAAGAGTGTCACTGTCATACCTAATGTACCCAATGGTGATGATTTTGCCGATTTAGAAACGCTGAAAACTAACTTAAAAAACAAAGACAAAGAAAAAGTGGTCGGAGCAGTCGTGACGGCAGCCGACCTCACCGGCGCCATCTTAATATCCAAACCGACATCATGACCAGCAGCTTTACAGCTGTGGCTCCAGCAAACATCAGCTGATACTAGAAATTAATATTAAATAAATTCTAACAACAGCTGATCAAGCTTAAACGTGCTGCTGTTGTTTAGCACGACATCCGCTGGTTTCCTCTTTCTGGCGCAAAGTGGGCGATAAACAAGAGAGACAATCAGCTGATCATTGATCAGTTTCATGATTGAAGTAGCAACAGGAGAGGGAGGGGGAGAGAATGAGAGAAGAAGAGGCAGCTGTGCAGCGTTACGACAGAATAACTCCAGCTTTGTGTCTTTTTTTCATTATAGCGAAAGTCCGGGACAAACTGCGTCTCTTCTCAGCTCAATACGAAACGTGTAATATTTTCTCTGAATGACGGACCATTCCATTTTTTTAAGGAGCCGTTGGCAACTCTACTAACTAACCTTATGAATAAAATAAAGTTCACTATCAGTAACATCATAGCACCCACCCAGCTGTATAAAAACTCCGTCAAACTGGCTAGAACGCAGTATGAGTTATTGCAACTGAGGGTAAAAAGTCAGCACAACGAAAATAAACTCCACCTAAACGTGGTTTATATCTGACCCAGATAGACTGCAGCTCATAACTTCTTACCTGAAGTTCAGTTCACCTGACACTCGGACTGGTGGCTGCCTCGGGGCTCTCCTACTGCCTCCCCTTCCCTCATCCACCTGTTGCCTCTGTGGAAGCTCCTCCATAGCCACCACCAAACAACTGAGTTATTTTTACAAATCTTCCAGCATCTGGCCAATCCACCACCTCTCATTGTTCATGCCGTTACAAAAAAATAAATAAATTAATAAGTCATCAGCCCACTGTGCAAATGTCCGATGGCTAGTCCAGCTATGTTAACTTGTTAATCTTTGGCTGAAAAAATGTTTTCTGTGGTGCCGTCTTTCCTGCGTGGCTCTTCTACCTTTGCTAACATGATGCGCATAGTGCAGAAGCCGGTGCTGCATTCACTTACCCTCGGACATCTGAGCTTCACTGTGAAACCATAATCGTACATTTGATATTTCATTAAATTTTATTGTTTTAGCTTCGGGGTGGCACCTGGGGTGGCCAGTCTGGTTAGGGGGGTGGCCTGTGCCCCCCCAGGCCACCCCGCTGGACACGCCACTGCTTTCAGGCAACGTCCTTCAAACCCTGCTGCTCCCAGTCCAGTTCTGGGAATCCATCCTACATGAAAAACATCCTACCCAATGTTTCTGCGCCGCATGCGCACAAAACCAACGCCGAATTAACTTCTTTTTCTCTCACCCATCTGTAATACTTCTTAAGGTTATGGGTAGGGGTAGGGTTACGTTTAGTCGCAAGTCACTGTCAAATTATAATACGGGTAGGACGTTTTGTCAGAGTAGGGTGGTTTCTCAGAACACCGGCCCTTCCTCAGCCGTTCCAGGCTCTTTGACAGCTGTGGGAGTCCCAGGCCACGTCCACTCATCATTTTCTCTCCGTTTTGGCCTCTCGTCCACACTGAGGCTACGTCCACACATACCCGGGTATTTTTGAAAACGCAAATTTTTCTATGCGTTTGCACCTTCTGTCCACACGTAAACGGCGTTTTCGGTCACTGAATACAGAGATTTATAAAAATGCCTGCCAGGGTGGATATTTTCGAAAACTGTTTTTGCGTTTACGCGTGGATGTGAAAAACGGAGAAAACGCAGCGTCAAAGTTGTGCGCCTTTTTTGACGTCACACTGTGCGCCAGGTTATTGTTTCGGTGAAATGAATTTCTACAATACTGTTACTTGTACTCTCTGCAGTGTTTAAATGCTTACATACACACACAGTTACTGTCCCTCCACACATATCACTTGGTTCTGCTTCTATGCCCCAGCTTTGTTTACTATTTCCCACCGAGGCTTCTACAGGGAGTGCAGAATTATTAGGCAAATGAGCATTTTGTCCACATCATCCTCTTCATACATGTTGTCTTACTCCAAGCTGTATAGGCTGGAAAGCCTACTACCAATTAAGCATATTAGGTGATGTGCATCTCTGTAATGAGAAGGGGTGTGGTCTAATGACATCAACACCCTATATCAGGTGTGCATAATTATTAGGCAACGTCCTTTCCTTTGGCAAAATGGGTCAAAAGAAGGACTTGACAGGCTCAGAAAAGTCAAAAATAGTGAGATATCTTGCAGAGGGATGCAGCAGTCTCAAAATTGCAAAGCTTCTGAAGCGTGATCATCGAACAATCAAGCGTTTCATTCAAAATAGTCAACAGGGTCGCAAGAAGCGTGTGGAAAAACCAAGGCGCAAAATAACTGCCCATGAACTGAGAAAAGTCAAGCGTGCAGCTGCCAAGATGCCACTTGCCACCAGTTTGGCCATATTTCAGAGCTGCAACATCACTGGAGTGCCCAAAAGCACAAGGTGTGCAATACTCAGAGACATGGCCAAGGTAAGAAAGGCTGAAAGACGACCACCACTGAACAAGACACACAAGCTGAAACGTCAAGACTGGGCCAAGAAATATCTCAAGACTGGTTTTTCTAAGGTTTTATGGACTGATGAAATGAGAGTGAGTCTTGATGGGCCAGATGGATGGGCCCGTGGCTGGATTGGTAAAGGGCAGAGAGCTCCAGTCCCACTCAGACGCCAGCAAGGTGGAGGTGGAGTACTGGTTTGGGCTGGTATCATCAAAGATGAGCTTGTGGGGCCTTTTCGGGTTGAGGATGGAGTCAAGCTCAACTCCCAGTCCTACTGCCAGTTTCTGGAAGACACCTTCTTCAAGCAGTGGTACAGGAAGAAGTCTGCATCCTTCAAGAAAAACATGATTTTCATGCAGGACAATGCTCCATCACACGCGTCCAAGTACTCCACAGCGTGGCTGGCAAGAAAGGGTATAAAAGAAGAAAAACTAATGACATGGCCTCCTTGTTCACCTGATCTGAACCCCATTGAGAACCTGTGGTCCATCATCAAATGTGAGATTTACAAGGAGGGAAAACAGTACACCTCTCTGAACAGTGTCTGGGAGGCTGTGGTTGCTGCTGCACGCAATGTTGATGGTGAACAGATCAAAACACTGACAGAATCCATGGATGGCAGGCTTTTGAGGGTCCTTGCAAAGAAAGGTGGCTATATTGGTCGCTGATTTGTTTTTGTTTTGTTTTTGAATGTCAGAAATGTATATTTGTGAATGTGGAGATGTTATATTGGTGTCACTGGTAAAAATAAATAATTGAAATGGGTATATATTTGTTTTTTTGTTAAGTTGCCTAATAATTATGCACAGTAATAGTCACCTGCACACACAGATATCCCCCTAAAATAGCTCAAACTAAAAACTACTTCCAACAACATTCAGCTTTGATATTAATGAGTTTTTTGGGTTCATTGAGAACATGGTTGTTGTTCAATAATAACATTATTCCTCAAAAATACAACTTGCCTAATAATTCTGCACTCCCTGTAGACTTCTGATTGGCCAACATTTCTACACGGATAGGAATATAGCGCCACCTGCTGCTTTGGCATGTTCTATAGCAGTGTTTTCCATCGTTTCTGACTTTTACGTGTGGACGGGATTTTTTTATTTTTTTTTTTTAAACGAAAACGGAAAATCTCCGTTTTCAAAAATGCCCGTGTACATGTGGACGTAGCCTGAGACGGCGCTTTCCCCAAGGAAAAACGAATACATTTCAAAACGGAACCGGCCACGTCGCAGTGTGGACAGCGAAAACGCACAGTTTCTAAAACGATGACGCATGTTAGTCACGTGATGCAGTCATGTGACCAATTAAACAAAGAGCGGAGTGCATTATACAGCAGTTTGTTTGTTTGTTTTGATTGCTCTCAATTTTGACAGCCCTAAAAAAAAAGATTCATATCAGTCTGTACGTGCTCCAGATAGCTTTTCTTCAAATTCTTTAATTCTCACTCGATTTTGCGCATGCGCAGGACTGGTACGTTAGCGTTTTGGGCCGTTTCAATGTGAACGCACAACTCTGTGAAAACAACTGAAAACGCTAGTGGGGACGCGGAGCGTTTTCAGACGTAAACGCCGTTTTCAAATCTATCCGGGCCAGTGTGGACGTAGCCTCAGACTAATGACTTCATCTGGCCATCCCCCAGCTCTCTTCTCTCCTTTTCTAACCTCATCCTTCCTCAGCCACCCCTGACCTCGGGGGGGGCTGCCGTGCTCATGTTTCGCCACTTGCTCATGTCGAGATGACACACACAGACACACACACACACAGAGCGTGCGTGTCGGATGGGAAAAACAGGCTACTGTGATGGATGACTTGTTGCTCAGATGTGAGGACATCCTTTTTTGGGGGGTGGGGGGGAAATCACCGTTGGAGTGAAATGAAATCCTGAACCTTCCATGAAAGGTTCAGGTTGAGGTAAAACTCAAGGCGCACAATTAGAAAATTAGTTTAGTCTGCCAAATATTTCACAGGTGAAGTTTTCAGAGAAAACCCATCTGTCTTCAGGTTTACCGCACAGGTGTGTACTAGTTCTCTTAGATCTGCACGACTACCTCCACGGGAGCTCTTTTTATTTATGAAACAAAATGAAAGAGTATACTTTCTCATGATTTGTGGATTTAACTGTATTAAATACAGAACATACTCCCACAGCGGTCGTCCTTGGTGAAAAGTGTTCTAAAACTACACCTCGTTCAAAATTATTATGCAAATGATATTTTTCTCTGTTTTTCCTAAATAGTCGATTCAAATGACAGTCGGCATAATTTGAGTCATCAACCATTAGAGTACAATCCCACTGTTACTGAACAAAACTCCCAGTGAAATCAGCGGTTTTCAAAAATAAAAAAACTTAACATGCTTTGTTCCTAATTATTACGCACACAGAGTTTCAAAACATTTTATAGGTCGTAGAGAATTGAAAATGGTCATTTGTTGAATTTGCAGCATTAGTAGATCAATTTCACTGAAATCAAGCTATTTCAATCAAAAACATCTTAACAGGTCAAGTTACACATTAACACAGGACCCTTATTTGATAGCAGTTTTACAATTCTTGCATCCATGGAACTTGTAGGTTTTTGGAAATGTGTTTGCAGGATGTCAGAATAGCCTCCCAGAGCTGCTGTTTGGATGTGAACTGCCTCCCACCCTCAGTTTTTTTTTTTTTTTTTTTTTTTTTTTTTTTTGCTTGAGGATCCTCCAAAGGTTCTCAGTAGGATTGAGGTCAGGGAAAAGTGGGGACCACACAAGTCTCTGGAGGATCCTACACTTTGATGTTCGCAGGGCTCCGGAGTCACCAGCAGCTTCAAATATGTGTTTGCTGCTTTATGATGGTCTTTTAGCAGCTGCTCTCAGGTTTCTCTGGCAGAAACCTTCATCATTGTGCCTTTATCTGCACGAACCTGTGTGTGCTGTGACTCAGCCACAAATCTCTTAACATTATGGTGATCACACTTAAGTTTTCATGAAATATCTAAGGTTTTCATTACGTGTCCAAGACATTCAACTATTTCACGCTTTTCAGCAGCAGAGATCATTTCTCATTCCTATGTTGCTTGAAAATGGTGGTTTGCTTAATAATGTGGAACATCCTCCTTTAGTAGTTTTTCCTTTAATTGGGCTCACCTGGCAAACTAATGAACACAGGTATCCGAGACTGATTTCAGTGATACAAAGAGTCGTGAGACACAATTCCATCCAAGGGTTTAATTGAAAAACAACTTATTTAATCTTTATGACACTTAAACACAATTTGCACATTAATTTGGAGCACTGTGTAGAACCTGGAGCGAGTAATTGAGCTATGAGCATCTTTACTGGCAAAGTGAAAAATAATTTTTAAAAAAAGTGATTATGGTCCAAAAATGGAAGTATGTGGGACAAAAACCGTCAAACATCTTTGTTGCCTGATTTATGACTCGGACACTTTCCTGATGAGTTCACAGCCACAGTCGTTCCTACAATCTCACAATGACAAGCTGAAAGATTTACTGAAGGCAACATTATGCTCACTCTGTAACATATGACACCCATGTGCAGTGATCCTCCTTCCACCCTGAGCTTGTCAAACACTGCACTGGTGAGCGTGCTCTGTGTGTCGTCATGGTGGGACTTGAATTTGTAATATTTCCATCAACCGTCTTAAATAGTTGCATATAGCTTCTGACTGAACGCCGAGGCCATCGGGGAGCGACTTGTGTCGCTGGTTATGAGTAAAATGACCCTTCAGATCCTTTACATGCTAGTTACATATCACTCATAGTTACATATTACTATAGTTACTCATAGTTATTTATCTTTATCTTATTCTTCCCAGTTAAATTTACCCTTCATTCTAATTTGTGTTGTACAGTTATTTCATTTTTAACCTTAATTTATATTTTATTCCTTCCTAGTTAAATTTACCCTTTTTAATTTTTCATATTTATTTCCTATCTTATTCATAGCCTTTTCCTTTTTTTCTTTAGGTCACGAGCAGTTGTCCAAGCATTTCACTACATATCGTACTGTGTATGACTGTGTACGTGACAAATAAAATTTGAATTTGATTTGATTTGAATTTGTTCACTGCAGAATGACGCCGTTCTGCTACCTTATGATTGTTGCCTATGAGAGCAGACTAAGAAGAGTTAGACTGATCAGTGATTGCAGACTCTGTAAAAAGTACTGACCTTTAGTCAAGGTACCAGCTTGTGCCACTGGTAGGTGAACTTTAAGGCAGTGCTAAAGGGTGAGGTCTTTGCATAGCTGCATCATTGGAAAACATCTGCACTGGCTTCAATCAAATATAAGCCCACTCTGGCTGCGAAGATATTATGGTTATCCCGAGGAGCTCCGCGGATATCTCACCACCTGTAAGGAGTGGTTAAAAAGACTTGAAATGTCGCTTATTTGTGCCTGTATCATCAAAGTACCAGTAACAGTGGGGTTAGTCATATATACTGAAGGAGAGAGGGGCAAGGTGCTACATGCCAGAGCCTGGGGAAAGAGGAGAAGAGACGAGTTAATCTCACATGATCTCCTGGGGAAGTAAACCTCAGTAAAAACCGATGCAGTTTATGACGTAAAGGCTTTGAAAAATGATCCCTTTAATGAAAGAAAGAGTGAGTTGTGCCATGAAGTACCCAAACATGTAAAACTGAACTTGTAGAGCTGTATAAGGGCAGAACGGCGTCTGTTTTTTCTTGCTTCGGTCTTATCCAGAGTGCGTGACGTGCTTTCAGGGAGCTCGGTCGGTTCACATTCCAGCAAAATCACGCTTTTCCTTAAGTGTGCCAAAGTGGACACCGCACAACAAATGTTGTACGTGTTGACCAATCACAGTTGAAATGGCTAATTCAGTAAAGTTGAAAAGTCTGCATGTTTTAAATCTAAATGTTTTTGCATGTGTAATGTCATTAGTGTGTTATTTTTGCTGAATGTGCCGTTTTTCTTCGGCCCTCTCTGGGGCCCCTCGCTGTGAATGGAAAAGGATTTTCTCCTTACTTTCTCAGGACTGGTAGTTTGGAGTTTTTAGGAGACTCTGATGAATAAATAAATAAACAAACAAGGCTTTTGTTTTAGACTAGATAAACAGATGACCCTAACAGAATTTGACTTTGAAATGAAAAGATCAGGATAAACATGTCTGTCAAACTGCAGACGGACGAAATCAGAAATGGGAGAAGATCCTGGTTCCATCCAAAGACTGAAAAAATTAGCAGACGGTGCCTCCAGCAGCTCATTTACGTGTTTATTCTCATTTATTTTCTGTCCAAACATCCAAGTGTAAGAATGAGTCCGTGCTTTGTGTTGTGGATTATTTACAGACGAGGATCCGTGACTTTGTGGAGCCGCTCGTCTCTGCTTGGACTCACTGTGAGGACAAGACTCCAAAAACTCACTGTCGCTCGCCAAGAAATAATCAGTCACATAACTCCAACTTGTCTTGTTTACACTTCGGTTTTCTCTGGATTACACAGAAGAAGCAGCGTTTTTGTTTTTCCCCGCTCTCCCCAACTTTGGGACGGACCTGCCTCAAGTTTCTAATAGCGGGTGGAAGCAGCAGCATGACACGGACATGCAGATGTTAAAATATAACTTCAGTTATATCGTTGAAAGCCTGATTGCAGTCAGAGCTGTCGGGGGATTAACGGAGCACGGTCAAGTCAAAATTGGGACAGTTGTGTGGTGTAGGTGCAGTTTTAGTTGGTGCGCAGCTGTTTGCTTCCATTTGTTTATGTAGCGGCAGTTTGCTCTAATTTAAGCTGATTTATTTAGCAAAATGGTAAATGGCCTGTATTTGTATAGCGCTTTGACTTAGTCCCTAAGGACCCCAAAGCGCTTTGCACGTTCAGTCATCCACCCATTCACACACTGGTGACGGCAGCTACATTGTAGCCACGCCCGCCCTGGGCCGCACTGACGGAGGCGATGCAAAGATGATCCCAGCTGGCCCATATGGGATGAGCTCCCTTGTAACAGGAAGAAACCTCCAGTAGGACCAGGGTTCGGGGAAGGGCAGCCGTTGGATTAAAGGTGAGGGCAGCTGAAGGGTCAGTCAGTATTTGCTGGCAAACAGCTGGTGAGTGCATTCCCACCTCAATCAGGGAAAATGTGTTTGAAAAAATGAAATGCTCAGACAAATCTGAGTTTGTGAAAAAGCTCTCCACCACTTCACAACAATATTGCTGTTTGGCCTGAGTGTATTAGTAACTTATCACGATACCTTATCAGCCTTTTGCCCCACCCCAGCTCTTCGTGGGAAAGAGACTGTCCCTTGTATCTCCATATTTAGTAGACTGATAAGACAACGATAAAGAGAAACATTAAAGGACTCCTTTAAAGGCTCATCAGTGTGTATGCTGCTGCAGTGACACCGACAGTTGTAACAACTGCATCACATTCTGAATGCACGTTGCAATGCTAGAATCGAAATGAGAAAAACTAATAGTAAATTGTGGTAAGTGAGAGAATGACCACTAAAATGTACCATCTCCCTCTGCAGAGGAGTGACGGTGTCCGTGACCGGCCCGCTGGGAGAGGACGATGGCCCTGAGCGATGGAATTGGCGACCCTCTGGCCCTCAGCAACGGTGGGCAGCATCCTCTCAGCGGACACGCACCTTCAAACATCAGGACAGCAGTCAGCAATGGCCAGGACCCTCTCACATGCGACCCTGCTAGTGACTGTCTGACAGCAGGAGGAGATGAAGACGCAGCATCAAAGCTGCAGCAGCAGCCACACACTATTCAGCGAGTGAACAGAGCGAGCCAGAACGGTGGCGTGCCCAAACAGAATGGTTCCCTGAGGAGTCTTCCCCCAGCATCGGCCGCCTCTTCTTCTCCTGCCGTCGCCGTCAGAAGCCACCTTCCCTCCGCTGTGCCCCCGTCCTCTTCCTCTGCTGCGCTCTGCTGCCAGCACTGTCACTTCCCCTCCGCTGTGTGCTGCCCTTGTGGCCGGCAGGAGTGCCCGCTCTTCCAGAGTCCAGGTCCCGGCTCTGTTCCCCACCCAGGGACCGGTTCATCCTGCCCGTGCTGCCTCTCTGCCTGCACGTACCCTCACCCTCATTCTCTTCACCACCACCATCAGCAGCGCTGGCAGGAACACCTTCAGAGCCAGACACAAGCACCAGGGATCAGGTAGTTTTTCTTCTTTCCCCCCTCATTTTTCCAAAACCTTAGTCCGGCCCCTTTTCCACGAATACCTACTCGGATCGACCGGCTTTCCGTTACAATCCAGTGTGGGTGCTTATCGTCATAGCAACATGTCCGAGCATCCCGCGACATAGTTAATATGCGACACGAACGCTACAAAAAATGTGGACGCCGAGGCGGGAATATATCTGCTGCTCGGTCTGTGTCTCTCCGTCACACTCGGGACCACGGCAGTGTTTTTGTTGCCGGGTTTCAAAGCTGGCAGCTTTAATTTTTGTGAACAAGACGCTCCCGTGACTCATCGAGTGTAAAAGAAACTGTGCTGAGTCGATCCTAATGGAAAAGAGGCTTAAATGATCAACTAGTGCCGCTTTGTGTGTTGCCTGTGCTGGCCACGCACACGTTGCTGTTTCCTGCCCTCGTCCTTGTTTGTTGACTCCAAACACACTGTTAGTCTGAAGGTCTCACAGTTTTTGAGCCCCCCCCCCCGCCTGTGCCCCTGTGCTACATGCCAGATCTCTCAGACTGGAATGCAACACAAAGTGGTTATGGATGTTGGGGACTCGTCATGTCCATCATTAATATAAATGGACTATAATTTTAAGTGTTCTCCTGAGGGCTCAGTCTGTGCTTGAGTTTTCCTCTTTGGCGTACGTCCCTTTACAGCCGATGGATGACGACCAGTCGCTCAGATTAGGGTTCATATTTGACGTTTTTGGGTTGCAAAGTTGGTTTACGTGTGTTTTTTGGTTTGCTGGACTCTTCAGATTTGTCGTATCAAAATGTTTCAAGCAAAGATAAGACGGGAAGTTCTCAGGTTTTTCCTTAACCCGCCATGGACATGTGGACTCCCTGTGCCGGGAGTGTGCCTTCTCCATTTGAAGCAGGATTTTTACATTTGTTGGCAGCTCCTTCCTCAGCTGATCCATATTTAGCGAGTTGGCTCTTTCCCTTTTACTCCTACACTGCAGGCCTATCCCACATGTGAAACTGGAACCATTCAATGCCCCGTGTGCTCATTTGCATAATCCTATATTTACCAACCCAGCAGACCAGGGCGGGCAAGAGGTGAATTTTTGCTGAATTATTTACTCATGTCGGCTCCCTTTCCACGGTTGCAGGTCGCTGTGGGGATTCTCTTTACTTCTCTTTACTTCTCAACGTGGAATTTTCCTCACTCAAATAAAGTCACATCCCCCGCTCATAAGTTTCATTACAAAAAGAGAGACGTTGTGGGTGGCGTTGAAAGATGAGGTTTGTGTAGCCTCAGTGGGTACACACACTAGACCCTGGGTGGGCACAGGAAAGCAAAACACTGATTGTGTTGCAGGCGTTTAGATGCATCTGCTGGCCTCTGTGGTTCTGTCCTCTGTGCTTTCTGTTACTGTTTCTCTCACTATGTCTTCTTTCTTGCCCCCCCCCCCCCCCCCCCCCCCCCAAATCTTTGAATTACAGACCCTGGGGGTGGGTGTGTGTGTGTGTGTGTGTGTGATTACACACAGGAAATGATATACCTGTCTCAGTTGTGCCGTTTTGTCCTGAACCCAGACGCTAACAACAACCTTAAGCATTTGTCTCCTCTTTCTCTGGTACTGCTGGAGTTCAGTTGTAGTTGTGTAGAAGTCTTCTCCCAATACGTTTGATCATTTGGAGGCACGCAGTCAGACAAGATGGTGTCAGATATCGTTTTGATCTGCCAGATTAGCCTCTGAGGTCACAGCACACTCGCGTCTCACACAGAGTTGTAACGTCAGCGCTTCGGGGAATCTTTTTACGTCTGTTTCAAAACAGGGGATTTTTCTGCCCCTGTTCACGGCTTCACAAAACATGAATCCATGTTGTGAGATTAGCCCGTGCTTTCTTTTCTAATGTTTCTATTTTGAAAACGATCAAAAGCCTTTGTTTTTTTTTTGTTCGTGCATGGATTCAACCAAATCTTTGGAGAGGTCCAAGCACAGCTCAGCAGCAGTTTGGGTCCGTTAGAAGCATTAGGAGCATGTTTGTGTCTGCGCTGTAAGATTAGCTATGTAGCCACTTTGTGTGGTTTAATTAAGATCGAGCAGTAGCACGGCGTCCTTGGGAATGGCTTTCCCAGTCAGGACCAGGCCTGCTGACAGGTTTAAGGGACTTTCTGTAAGATACAGCAGTCGAGAAGTCAGTTGTATTTATATAGCACTTTGGTCAACAGTTGTTGTTTTTAAAAGTACTGTACGATAAAAGAATCTGATAAAATTTAAAAGTAAAATAAAAGATAAGAAAATAATAAGAATAAAATAATGACAGACTCATACAGAATTAAAAGGCAAAGAGTAAAAATGGGTCTTTAAATGAGTTTTAAAAGTATCCAGTGTTGGAGAGGTCCTGATATGTAAAGGCAGTTTATTCCACAGTTTGCAGCAAAAGCCCGATCTCCTCTGTTTTAATCTGGACCTGGGGACAACTAGAAGCATTTGGTCCGCAGACCTCAAACATCTCGCCGGAGTATACAAATTTAAAAGATCAGAAAGATGTATATATAGGAGCTAGTCCATGCAATGTTTTACAAACAAGTGTCAAGATCTTAAAATCAATTTGAAAACTGAGGCGAGTATAGGGGATGTGTGCTGCAGCATTTTGAACCAGTCGGCCAATAGATGACGAAGTAACACCAGAGTAGTAGCTCTACAGATATGTATCGGATTCAGCACCACATACGAAAGTGACCCCGATCGGATTTGTGCCGTTCACACTGTCACACCATGATCGGATATGGGTCGCATAGGGTCAGAAAAGTCGGATTGGATGAGCTTTCGCCTGCAGTGTGAATGTAGCCTTAGTGACCAGAATCCAACCAGCTGCTCCAGTTTTCTAAAAGTCTCCATAGGTATGTGTAGGAGGAGGCTGCAGCTGGTGGAGCTTCTCTGAGCTCGGCACAGTCACACCAGCGCTGCACCTGCAGCACGTTCTGCTGGTCCTTCAGAGCAGCTACCAATCATCTTTGAGGTTATAATTGCTGCCAATCAAAGCTGGGACACTTGGGCCAACACTACAGTGCAGTGCTGTTCTCGCTCTGCAGTGAAACCGTCATCATGAGGGAGAATGGTCGTGTAGCTTCAGGGCACCTGAGGTCCAGCTAAGCTGCTTCTGCATCCATGACCCAACAACAGCAGCCGAAACAGCTCAAGCATCCAGGGTCACTCTGAATATTTCACCTCTCTCCTCTTGTGCTCCAAGTGCCGCTCCCTTCTTTACCGACTCCTTTCTCAACCGCTCCTGTTGTTTACGGCAACCGCAGGTTTGGCTGAGCTCCGTGCCTGGTAGGACTGCAAAAATTCCCGCGTCTGTCTCTCTCGCTCTCCCTCTGACGCCGCCTCGGAAAAGGTCAGCTTTTATAATCTGGAGCGAGTTTGAATTTTGTGGTATTTGTATACTGCAGGTGGTTTGGTTGCTATGACACCTGGGAAAACGCCATGAAAACATGACCGTGAAGTGCAGACCAGTTCATCGGGTGTCATTTTGGAGCTTTATCAGCTGATTTATCAATCAGTTATCTTCAGTGGAACAAACGTCTCTGTCCAGCTTTTATTTCTTTGCAGTATTGGCAATTTATCACTCTCCACATTTTTCCCTCTTCCTGTGTTTTTCTGTCAGACAGCTGCAAGCCTCAACCAGCAAAGGTCTGTTTGAAAGTGATCCATTTTCTTGGTATTTCAGGGTGTCAGCTTGATGAGGATTAGCACATTATCAAGAAGAACAAGTGTTTGTAAGGCCTTTGTGGTGCCTGTTCCCGAGCTTTGTCAGCTGCCTCACCAAATAAGGCGCGTTTGTGGGAATGTATCCTGTTTTTGTGTTTGAACACTGTGTGTCAGCCTTTTTATTCAGTCTTCACATAAGCCTTTTACCCTCAACCTTAATGTGCAAGAACTAAGAAGCTGGATCGTGCAGTTGTAACTATTTTGGCTGTTTTTGGCTTTGTTTTATTCACTCAATATTAAGTTATTAGCCCATGGTACATGATACACCCATTTCAAATGAGACGATTGCTTGGCATGTGTGTACATTTTGTGGCTCCTGGGGCGTTTCTGAAAGCTCTGTGATGGATGGGGGAGATTTCCGGGCATCCTGTGTGTCTAATCCTCTCTGTACTGCAGCGGAGCTACAAGCTTATCCCAGGATACATGTGTGACATATCAGGACTGTACACAGTAAACCTCAGTGCAGAGCAGGCCGATATGACCAAAAATATTTATCACGATATACATTTGAAAACTTGCGATAACGATATAACTGACGATATAATTGACACAAGACAAAATACTTTACAACTCCACAATTTTATTAGTGCAAAAAAACCATCTATGTATTTTCACTTAAACAAGCAGCTGTTTTTTATGTGCATTAAAGTTACACAAAGTTACCTTGCACAGCATGTATCACTCTGCGAGGCTCCGCCTACGATAGCCGTAATGCTCCGACAATCCATCAAGCGGAGGTGCGGCTTCGTAGCTTAGCAAAGTCGTACTGAAACATCTGACAGATTTTCGAGCACCGTGTACATAAAATCGTCTCGAGGTCAGTAAACACAACCAGAGTTCATACATAAGGCACACGGGATTATAAGGGACACTGTCTGATTTTAAGTGCGCCGTATTTTCCAAACAACACGGTAATAACGACGGCCCGCTAGCATGCGCTACCAAAAATAGTGCTTTGTTGTGTATCTGACGGGCGAAAGCTAAACCAGTTCCACACCAGTGAAGCTGCAGCATTTTTACAAACCAGTTCAGGTTCATCTGTTTCATTCAACGATCTGTTGTCGCCCTTCTCATTCTCCGTCGCCGCCATGCTTTTTCTGCCATGTGCGTATGAAAACAAAGGTGCTGTGCACGCGCGTTTTACCCATATTCTATCGCAATATTTCATTTTCCTATCGATGCCCAACATTATACTGGTATGATATGGCCCAGCCCTACTGCAGATGTTAGTATAATGACGACCACACACACACACACACACACACACACACACACACACACACACACACACACACACACACACACACACACACACACACACACACACACACACACACAACAAACCAAGATGCTGTTATGGTAGGACCATAAGGTTCTAGCTCTTCATCCAATAGCAGGAGGGGGTCATAAATGCAAACCTATTTTAACGAACTGCTGAACGTCATGGACAGTCTTAGCTCGCCTAAAGGAAAGCATAGCAGACCTTCCCACTCGAAGGTAGAGGCCATATTTGCAGGTGAAATATTAAACATATTTGCAACAGCCTGAATGATCTTTTCTAGCACTTCATGTCTGACAATGTGTCAGGTTACAAATTATATATGAATAATTTATATTATTTCAAACAATATCAACGCGGCCTAGAGCTATCACGTAGCTAATCACACAGGGGTCCAATTTCACTGCATGTAACGTGGATGTGTGACATTGTGAGGTCTTCCCCTGCCAAACATTAGACTACTTTAGGGCAGCACAAATCAAAACCTTGGTAGACCTATATGTAACTGGGCCTGCACAGCACAATGGAAGGAGCTGGAATGCCAAATATCAGCTCATATTCACCTACAGTAGGTGAATATAAGCGTCAGAACCACACAGCTTCATGATCCAAGCCCTGGACTGGACCGCTACAAACATCTTGGAGAAAACCAAACCAGGGAAAGACTGATAAGGTGGAGATCCTACAACCCTGAATTCATCCCAAATAAAACTGATAGTCGATTTGAGAAATGGGAAGATACAGGTTTGATTAAATATGGGACTGCTTTGAAGATTTGAACGAACAAAGACTGACAAATGAAGAGTTGGCATAATAAGCAAAGGCTTCAGCCAATACCTTTTGATTAGCCTTGTCTCCTGCTTTCTTGCTTTGTGGTAGATCTTTGTTCTGTATTCATTGAGATATTTGAATGCTAATCAATAAAATCAAAGACAAATTGGACATCATATACCGGACAGACGCACGTGTGACATTAGAAAAAGCAAATCCATTATCATTCAAAACCTTGTATTTAGGTCTTTGTCTTCAGGCTCTGGGAGCAGGACAGACATCTAGGATGTCATTCCAGAGCCTGTCTCCAGCTCGGGGGTCATAAGCTCTGGTGTTGCTGTTACCACGGCAACCACTGTTACCTTCACCATATCCTCTCTCAGCTCTTGATATTTCTTAAGCTTCTCGTGTTCCTTCTTCCTGATGTTGTTGTCGCTCTCACACCCACACAAATATCTATGTATACATTTATACCTCGGTATACATTATACATGTATACCCCTCGCCTCTGCCAGTGCGCCCCAGGGCAGCTGTGGCTAGTGTGTGTGTGTGTGTGTGTGTGTGTCTGAATGTAGTGTAAAGCACTTTGGGGTCCATAGGGGCTAAGTAAAGCGCTATACAAATGCAGGCCATTTTACATTTACACCAAAAGGAGAGTATACCGTGTGCAAATATACATACCAGATGTGTTGATTTACTCTTGTTTTTCCTTCATAATAAAGTGTGTTTGAAACAGGCAACACCCATGTGGAGATGAACAGCCCGTTTCTTGCACATGTTTCCTCTCCTGCATTTTTGAACTTTTGCTTGGAATTTTCCAGACTCCCTCCCCGCGTCGCAACACTCTCCTAATGTGAATGCACACTCGCAAAAGCACAGTGTCTCTGTGTGAAGGAGCTCAAGGAACAGAATTTGACTTATTACGTTTCCAAGTGTCATCTTTGACCAATGTAAAACAGAGCTAATGAACACAACTAGAGCACTTGTTTGCCACGTTGCACTTCCCAGCAACACGAGATATCGCAGCAAAGCTCCAGAAGAGCAAACCCCCCCCCCCCCAAAAAAACAAAACAAAAAAAAAAAACCCTACCAGACAACGGTTAGGAAATGATGAAGCGAGAAGAGTGATTGATGGAGACAGGAATGCTTGAGAGGAGGCACTCAAACAAATGGCGACCCTGGAGCTACCGCGTCCTCAGACGGCCCGGGACACAAAAGGATGGCGACAAAAGCACAGGGGAAACTAGACTGATGTTGCGGTGAGGTAATGATGGAAGAGGGAGAGCAGTGTAGAGTGAAAAATGAACCTCCACAAAAAAAAAATCTCGACATCGCCCTTTTTTCTTTCACTACCTTGTCTGTTAATGAATGAGATCAAAGAAGGTCAAAGCAAAGCTCCAGGCGGTGTCTGAGGCAGCATAAGATCACATCTCAGGGGCAGTGGAGGAATCGGCATAGGTAAGATTCAATGTCAGAGTGATTCACATGGGTCATTAAGGTGGGCCTGTTTCTCCAACCTCCAGGTCTGCATCATTCTGAATCGTCTTCCTCTGAGCCGTGGTCCCCCTCCTCCTCCTCCTCCTCACTTCACTTTGTTTTCAGTTTGTTTTGTTCTTACTGGCTGCAGCTGATGGATCCAAATGTAGAGCATGAGCCATTCTTTGATTACTTTTACATTTATCTCATTTTAAATGTTTGCATCTTAAAAAGTGTGCACATAAAATAAGGAAAACCATAATCTGTCCCTTGTAATGTGTCTTTAATTACTTGGAAAACCAGTGTAGTAAACTAGCCGTGCTGCCAGGTATCGATGCTGCAGTCAGATTTGAGTCTTTACATCAGCAGCCATAGTAAAATAAGATGCTGAACTGTATTGCCTTTGCCTGTCCTCTCTTTCCTGTTAAGGTTCTTGGTTTGTACCAGCCTTTCTATTAAACGACAGCAGATTAATGACTCGTGTTTGCCTTAAAAAGCTTCTCCTCACTGTGAATGAGAGGCTTCAGGATTTTCTTTGAAAGGACTAGATCTGTAGTTCATCTAGCTGCACAGCGACAAAGTGTTTTGATAAAGATTCATTATAATTTTCATTCCTCATGTTTGCACCCCCCCACAGCCTACTCATTCAGGAAGCCATACTCAACAGATGCCTGTGGTAAGAAGCTGGAGGATCAGCAGTTGCTGGTGGGAAGCATTGGTTCCACCTCTGGAGGACTAATAGGAAAGCCTGCTGGTCTCACTGACCACACAGACCCTCTCAGCTGCAGACAACTGAGCGGTGTAAAGTTGGCAGGTTGGGAAGGACTTGTGGATTCAAACTGTCAGATTCCTCCTGGCACTGCCCTCCAGCTATTGACAGGTTCTGCTTTTTATTAGAAAGAATACGAATGACAGTAATGATGTAGGATATGAAGCTCTGTGCAACAGACAGGCCTGCGTGCATCTCCGGGTGTGAGGTTAAAGTGATAAGAATGAGGCGAGGAGCAGCCACAGTAAAGACGTCGCACTGACTGACAGCTTAACTACAGCCACGGTGCTTAAATCCCACATGTATGCTTGGAATTTTTGTGCGCCAGTATTTCACCTCCAGGAATTCAAGGGAATGGCAGGTGCAGCCAGAAAAGGCCACGCTCACCAGTGGAAGCAGTCATCCTGCATCCACACATGCAGATGTGAACACGGACGTCTGCTTCAAGTCCTCAGGATCAGAATCAGTAAGAGGGCAACAGTTAAACCCATTACCCACACGACCAGAAACCACTGAAAAAAACATGAAAAGTTATGTAGGTGTTTTTAAAGTGCAGCTTTCAGAAATGTCTGGCACTAACTACTCCACCATGACCACTGGCATCTACTCACCGCTAACACCGTTATGCTGCTGCAGCCCAGGCACCTGCAGTAGCTGTTGGTAAAAAGCTCACCTGCTCAACCAGGTGAACTACAGCAGCGCCCAGTCTGTTCATATTTTGAATACCGAGTGAATACTGCATATTTGGCTTTTTAAAATGACAGTGCAAACTGGTTCCATCAAGCGATTTCAGCGTGTTAGCCACGCCACCTGTTATGTGTCACATCAGGTTTTTCTCTGGATAAATATTCAGAGCCTCTGTGCTAAAACAACTTTATGTCAAGAACATTTGAACGGTTCCCTGACACAAAAGGATCAATCAGTTAGGATTAAAATGCTTTTTTTTTCATTTATTTACTTGACTAAATAATTTTTGCTCAAATTCCCAGTGTGATTATTAGTTGGCTTATACGCAAAACCTCTTACTGGGACTATTTTATTCCGTGCAGGAATACACACTGCGTTGGGGAAAGAGTGAATTACAGTCTGATGTGTCAGTGTTGAAATGATTGCCTGGAAAATGAAGAATGGAAAATGTGCCGCAAAATCCTGCTGCCTGCAAACCAAACGCATCAATAAATTGTTATATTTTCAACTGTATCATCACAAATATTATTTCAAATTTCTTGGAATATCGCAGTGTGGTCTTTAGGCTGTATCGCCCACCCTCATTGGCTCATACATCTTTTTTGCTCTGTTATTGTTTCAGTGACTCAAATCATAAACAGATTTTCCAAAACATTTGTTTACATATTTACCTACTCGTTGATGCTTTGTCTAACTCTGTTATGCTCAGCTGGCTGTTGTGGATGTGCCAAATCCACAGCAATGCTTCCAGACGTGTGCTGCCAACGGGCCACAGGTATCATAGAGCGCCCTCTGGTGGATAAAACCCTTCGACATGGTTGAAGGATGTTTCTTCCATCTTTTTTTAATTTTTTTTATTTATTTATTTTTTTTACTGACACTCTTATTACTGCTTCACTCAGTGAATGGGTTAGATGCAGAGAGCAATTTCCCCACGGGGATCAATAAAGTATTTATTATTATTATTATTATTATTATTATTATTGTTACATCCAAGTGAGTCCATAACGGCACTTGTCCTGTGGTTGCTGCACTTTTTCCTCCCATCATGCCTGGTTGCGTTTCCACCATGCGATGATGAGACGAGGTGTCCCCGACTGACCTCAGTCTAAACTTAGTTTAAACAGCCCAGGCCTGTTTCTGTGTTTATTGGAGGCCTGTTAGAAACATGATGCCCAATGAATCACTTTGTTACCACTGATGCTAACTGATGCCTTTTTTTCTCCTTGCTTTCTTATCGGTCTGTCTTTGCAGACGTAAAAGCAATGTGTCCACTTTATAGCACACAGTTGGCTGCTCTTGTTTGGTATTTCTCTGATGTATGTGAGTAATGGCTTTACAAGTGTTTACAGTCTTGGATTTTATTATCTGTTTACTGCAACACTGCTGGGCTAATTTCCACACGCGCTCATTTCCGAGCTTTCTAAAAGCTGAACTTTAGTGTTTGCATATAAATACAGGCTGACTTAAAGCACTGATTTCCACTCATTACAATTATTTATCTGTCACAAAGTTTCCATTCCTTACGCCCTCTGAGCCTCGTATCTGTTTACAGTTGTGTTAATGTAATCCAAGGCTTGACACAGTATTCTTCTTTAGGCTGAGTTATCGGGCACAGTGTGGTATTTTTCTGCCCAGCTAGTCTCATGATGTCATTTGAGTAGGAGCACTGGTAGCCGGGGCCTATTTCACGGCTAGATCGAGCCTCTAATTGAGTGCAGCGTTCCAGCGAGGCACTAATCAGGGCAGGGCGGGCCCAGCAGCCTGATGGCTGACACTAATTGTTCCTGCGCCGACTTAAAGGCCATGTTTGTGAAATATTTAGCTACCCGTCTGTTGACAGTTAACTCCGTCCTCTGCCTCTGAACTCTTAACCCCTTTACTTATTATTTTGCTAGTTCCTGTCCAGTTGTGAAGTGCAGCGAGTTTGAGCACAAATGTCAACAACAGCAGTGCACAACGTGGCCCTTAGAGCTTAAAACCAGCAATCGCCTCACATCTGTTACAGTGCGCTCCAAGATCTCCGTTTTGGACGAACCCCAAAAGATTTCGCCATGCTCCTCCTCGCGCGATTGTCTGCTTCCGTCTGGGATGAGCCAGAGCCGTGGTGTGTAGAAAGCCGTCTCTCGGTCCCCAGCTGCTTCTCTGTCAGCGCCGTGCTGAGTGAGCGGCGGGCCGTCTGTGTTTACCTTATTAATTAGCCCAGTGATCCAGAAACACTCTCCCTCTGGTAAATAGAATAACAGTGAAAGGTTACACGGGCGGAGGAGAGGGAAAAGGAAAATAAGAGAGCAGGCAGCAAGCAAAGGAAGAAAGGGAAGGCGGCATGGTCAGGAGGGACCAGAGAGTCGTGGAGGAAGCCTGATGTGGCAGGTCAAGGATTTAGGTGGTTTTTGTTCATTTTACAGATTGCAGTTCTTGAGATCATGTTGACCCCAGCTTGCCAGTTTCAGTTTTATAACAATGGCATAAATTATTGCTGTGAACTGCATAGATCAAGAATCCATCATCTCTTGTCTTCTTTAAAAGCATCCAAGTATGCTGTGCAGCTTTCCAATTGGCTGAAATGAATTCAGATTGGAGCGTTGCAGGCCAAAATTCAAAATAGTCCATTAAGTAGACAAACAGACAGCCTGACAGCGCTTTTATGAATCTGCTCCAAGTGTTTCCGATAGCTCGACTCCTCCATCTTGGGCCATATCTGTGTCCTGGGGTCTCCAGTTCAAGTCCATACATGGAAAGCCAAGAGACGGCGCCCAGTGAAATGAATTACATTAGCAATACAGAGTTTTCCCTCGGCTGCGTGTTCAAAGAAGGGCTGGGGAAACGTGTCTTTCATTAGGTACTGCTGGTTTAAACCGGGTTAGAGGTCACTTTGAAAGCTGAAGGGGAAAAAGTCTAATATACGAGAGCGAAGAGCAAAGGGAGGAAAACACATTTTAATTTGATCAATTAAAAGGAGCTAATTTAAAGCCATTGCTTCAAATGGCTTAATGCTATGAAAACACTCAGGTCCATCTGTGAGTGGACTTTTCCTGGTTAACACTATTGTGACACAGGCAGTAGATCCGGTGAGGCCTTGCTGGATTGGACCTCTTCCAACTCATCCGTGCTCGATCCGTTTGGGATTTGAGGAGTGTAGAGGCCGGCTCGATGCTGTGGGCTCTGTGTGGTGCTGTTTGCAGGGAGCCCGGAGCATTGGAGCACAACACTGCATTGTAACATTTCTTTCCCCAGACGAGCGTGAGTGATGGCCTGTTTGTGTCTGTGCATACCTGTGTTGGCAAACTGTGCTCTCAGCTTGTGCCACTTGACATTTGGCTGCCATATAAAAAGGCCCAGTGGGGCTTTAAAGGGGATTTACAACCTCCTTACAACCCTGTGGAGTAAAATTCCTCACCTGTCCCGCGAGTTCATTTGTGGTTCCCATTATGACTTATCTGACTTTGATGGGGGGACAGACACCCTGCTTGGATCATGGGGCCATGTCGCTAAAATCAGAGTGTTGTCAACTTGATTAGCTGCACAAGAAGGTTACCTCAGAACTCACTTCCTGTTTCTTTGTACCATTAGAGAAGTAAAGTAGGGCCACTTAACTTCCAGTAAAGATGTGAATCTATGATGCACTAAAAATGTATTTACAATCCTTTAAGCTTCAGGTTAAAGCCGTGCATTGATCTTTCCAGAGACTTTTCTGGCAGAATGGGTAATCCAGTCCCTCTGGCCTCCAATAAGGACTCTGCTCATTGATGTAGTCACGGTCCTGATCTCCTCTCGACTTGTCATCATTTTAACTTGTGCCTGAATGTGCCTTCATTTGGCATCAGTGTGCAATAAACAGCTCTTTTAAAACGACTGATTTTCATGTCTTTTAGGGGTGCAACGATACACAAAATTCACGGTTCGGTTCGATACTTTGGTGTCACAGTTCGATATTTTTTCGATACAAAAAAATGTTCATGCTTTTTTAATTTGTCATTTATTAAAATTCTAAATATATATTTTAACTCAAAAGTACAGTTTTTAAATTGAATGTTGCTGAAACAAAGTAATAAAAAAATAACCATCTGATGGAGAAATCTCTCATCTTTGGAAAAGAGTTTATTACAGAGAAATGGCTCTTTCAAAATAAAAGCTATACTATACGCTTCTTCTGGGCTATACTCTCAGCAGCATATTAAACATATCAGGTCCCCATAAGGAGAATCCTGTGCTAACGGCTGTCTAAATGACTCGGCTAAAGTTTGTAGCATGCGTGCTTGTTGTTTTGTCTGCTTCCACTTGTCTTTGCACTAGGATGATGTCGGAGTAAATGTGCAGTCATATTCGTTGTGTTCCCACTAGTGCTGTCAGCGTTAATCTGAAATGACGTTAACGCCACAACACGGCAAATCTCCGTTAACGAGCTACCGCGGATCTCCCCGTGCATGGGGCTGGACGGCCAACACGTTAACGAGCTAACTGCGCTAACACACTAGCTCCCACCATGTAATTGAGCATTGCGTGGCACATCCAACATACTGTTTTACTTTAGTCCATGACGCGCTTACCTTCAGGGTCATACGTCACATGAAAACCAAAATAGTTCCAAACGCCAGATCTGAATGAGGGTGGGGGAGGTTCAATTTGCCATGTTGCAATGAGCTTAACTTCTGTCTCGCTAGCTTGCGCTGGGCTCAGTGGATCTGCGCTCGACAGTGCAGCCTAGGCTGCACTGTCGAGCGCAGATCCACTGAGCGCTCAACACAGACAGCATCGTCAGAAGGAAAGTTGATCAAATAAATTAAAAATATTGTATTGTTCGATACATATGCGTACCGAACCGAAAGCACTGTATCGAACGGTTCAATATCGATACGAGTATCGTTGCACCCCTAGTGTCTTTGGGTAATATCGGTTTCTTCTTCTTATTGAATATCGACATCTGCAAGTGTCAGCCATGGTAAATATCAGCTGAAACCAGCTCTGATAACGTGACGTTTACCTGTATCAGTTTACTTGTTTATGTCATGTGATTCATTTATTTATTGAGTGTTCAGACTTTGTTCTGTTTGCCCGTTTTTATTCACTCAGCTGTGTATGTTCATCCCAAAAAAAAACAAACCCAACCCTGCATCTTTTTTAACTGCGAAGCTTCAGTTTAGGTTTTTTGGGAAGCTAAAATCTCCAACTCTGGCTGTTCCGTGTGTTTTCTCCACACAGACATGTGTCTGTCTCCCGTGAACCCCTTTAGCCTTGATCATTAATCTCCTGTAGCCCCACTGTGATCAGGTGGTCGTATCTGATTCTGCCACTTCCTCTTCCCTTCCACCCAGCGCGTTTGTTGCTTCTCCGGCATACCGGACGCTCCCCCCACTGCTCCCAAAAGGAGCTGACGAGAATTCCAGATAGATCCCGAGCAGCTGAAGTATGTGTCTGTGGGCGTGTTTGGGTCAGCCACCAACAGGAAGCCTGATTTCACAATGTGATAACATGTCTTTGTGTGGAAGTGCAAGTTGTAATCCGAGACTTCCGGATTATCGGCGAGGGCCTGGTGTGTGTTGGAGTGCTGATTTATCGAGCACATGGCACACTAGGCTTCACTTGGCTTCAATGAAATTTAAAAAATGCTGTTTAGCAGTTATCAGGAACATTTGAGGCTTTATTTAGCTTCACGCTGACATCCGTTTGTGTCAGGATCAGCCAGAAATTCAGGATCATTTTGAGCCCAGCACAAGTTCTCAGGTCGGCGTCGGCCTGCAGTTTAGATGCTGGTACCTCGCTTGAGTCGTTAGATTTCGGCGTGTGGCTCGTGTATATTAGAAAGAAAATCCCTGTAAGCTTGTCTGTCAAATCAGAACAAAGTTTGAAAAAGGAGCAGAGAATTATGAGACGTTCAGCACAAAGTGGTTTTGACAGCCATGTCAGCTTTAATGTCTTCAGCGGTCCAATATCCACGCTGCGCGCTCCTGCTGGAAAAAGATAAGCAGCACATGATGGAGAAAAGATGTCCACTCTTTCTCAAGTCTCCTCCAATATGTTTTTGATTGGTTGTTGCTTTGACTTCAAAATATAAACCTGATTTATCTCCCTCTCTTTGGTTTTCAGCCCTTCGATGCCTTTTCGATTTCCCAGAAGGTAAGACCTGCCAGAAACGCTCAAACTTCTCCTCCTTTCTTTATTTCTGTCATCCATCCATCAGAGCTCTACTGGAGCCATCATTCCTCAGTAGTGAGTCACGACTTATTGATTCACTTATCCTGCAGTAACTAGCAACTTGGATGTCCTCATTTATCCATTAACCTACAGTAAAATCTAACTCTTAAAGACAAGACATGTTTTCGTTTTCTCCGTTTGTTCCCTCAGTGAGTGCTTTTTCTTGTTTCTCCTACTCTGTATGTAATCAGAGGCACATGCTGTTTGAAATCAACTGTCAAAGGACGTCTTGTCATCAACTTTTATGTGTCTTTTTCACAGCTATGCTGAGCTAATAGCTGATTGGCCAGTGGTGGTGCTGGGTGTGTGCACGGTGCTTATTGTGATCTGTGCCCTGGTGGGCATACTTGTGCCTGACCTGCCGGATTTCTCTGACCCACTGCTCGTGAGTACACTACTCATTGGTCGCCTTTGTAGATGACGGTAGCCGTCCTCTTTTCAGTGTGTAGTACTGTATTTTCCGCACTATAAGGCACACTTAAAATCCTTTAATTTTCTCAGCAATTGACAGTGCCCCTTATGTATGAATTCTGGTTGTGCTTATTGACCTCAAACCAATTTTATGTGGTGCACGGCGCTCAAAAATCTGTCATAAATGCTTCAGTATAACTTTGGTAAGCTACGAAGCCGCACCGCTTGATGGATTGTTGGAGCATTACGGATGCCGTAGTCAGGAGCCTTGCGGAGTAATCTGGGTCCTAAACTCCGTCCGCTTCAGGTCCCAAAGTCAAACGATCACTGCGGCATCACCGAGAGTTAAAAACTGTCAAAATTCTTTCATCTTTACTAAAGTGATCAGCGTTGCTGCTTTACCAGGTGTAACAATTAAGTTTAACATCCAGGCATCCATGAAAACAGGATTTATTACATTTAACAGAGTTAGAAGTTAGCAGGAAGTTAGCTCGCTAGTTTCCACCTAAACACGATATTGCATGTTCTGACTGAGAGATTTCTGAAGCATTCAAACATACAGCTCTGCCACCACTTCCAACATAACTGAAGACAGGAAACTAAACAGCAGTGACGTTTGTAGGGTTACTGAAGTTGGACTAGCTGGTATATAATGATGTGCTACGTGACCGCTAGCAATACAGCTATTTTAGCATAAACACAGTGAAGCTGGAGGATGAACGCCAACTTTTTTTCCCACTCGATAAAAGTTAACGTGAGGGTTCCTGATGGTTAGAGACAAATGCAATCGCATGGCAGGATGCTGTAAACGGACCAAACTTCAGTCAGGAGAACAACTGAGATAATCCATCCACAATACGAGGTTAGTGATTCATATACTGCAACAACATGGGAATAGAGCAGCTGATAGAGAATTCAACATTAATGAATCAATGGTAGGGAAGTGGAGGAAGCAAGAAGAATGAGTTGAGGAAAGTTTGACTTATCTGACTGTTTTGTTTCGCTTAATGCGCCTTATAATCCTGTGCGCCTTATGGTCTGAAAAATGCGGTACTCATGTTGTACATAGAGACGCACTCATGCAGGCTGATCGGTTCTATGTTGTCCTGTTATGTTTGAGTTTAGTTTGCCAAAGCAAACTAAACTCAAACATAACAGGAGTACCAAGAAAGCAAACATGAATTTGACTGTTATTCATGTTATTTCTAATAATTTCTAAATTTCCATACATATTTTGATTAAATAGTTGAGGGTTTGATTTTGGGGGAATATCAGTGAATATATTTGATTTTTAAATCGCTAAAAATGTGTGTCGGGCTTAAACGTCCTGTATTGGCTGAGCGTGATGAGAACTGTGTGATAATAAAATGATCAGTTTGCCTTAATACAATACATTTCTACAAGCATAATCATGTCAATTTCTGCTGTTTTATTTCTGGTATCTTTTTTTCCTACAAGGGCTTCGAGCCACGGGGAACAGCCATTGGCCAGCGACTAGTCACATGGAACAATATGGTGAAGAACACGGGCTATAAAGCCACACTGGCCAATTATCCATTCAAATATGCAGATGAGCAGGCCAAAATGTGAGTTTACACTCATCTGAGATGCTTTCTGAAGCTCCGTGCAGGAACATGCGAGAGCCGGTTTAGCAGCTTTTTTTTCCCAAAGGCTGTAGAGTTTCTCTGTCTGCTCATCAAGCCGTCTGAAAGGCGATTGACATTAAACCTCTCATCGGTGGGTTCATCTGCAGATGTTTGCTTTAGCAGAAGAAAACAAAGATTTGTTGCACAAGTGTCGCTGCAGGAGGACAAATCTCACATTCACATGTTAAATATTTGTCGTAACCCTTAGTCCACGCTAAAATGTGCAGTCTGTCGATTGATTACATGGGCAGCAAACTCTGAAATACACACAACAGTTTTTTGTTCACTTGTCTGTGTAAAATCTCCTTCGAACACCTACAAGTTTAATGCACCTGCGAGTCTTCTCATTGAGTCTTTAGTACTCTCATTGTCACATCGTTGTGTCCCATCGACTTCAGTGTTCACTTTAAGATTATGGTTTTGACTTTTCGAGCCCTGCATGGACGAGCAGCAGCCTACCTCAGTAAACTTTGACAGCAGGTCCCTGCTGCATCATACGAGCTTTTCTGGCTTCCTCCTCAGACATTAGTTATAGTTTTCCAGTCAGACCTTTTACTTCTTTTTGCCTCAGCAGTGCAGGATTCTGTCCACGTCACCTCCAGGTAAACTGCAGCAGCACTGCCCTGCACATCTGAGTTTTCTGTGTCCACATTTTGCCATTGAGGGTCTCTTTGTCATGTTTGCCACGGCCACAATTAGCTGCAGGATTTCCTCCATAGTGTGTAGATCAAGGGATCAGACCTCTGGCTGCTGGAACATAGCAGAGCATTGCAGACCATATTCTGGTCTTTGTGGGAGACCAGAATATGGAAATGGAAAAGTCTATCCTGCTGCTTCTTCATCCATCTCCCCTCCACTCTCATCTTCAGATGGGTCAGAGTTGGAGACCGCTCTGTTTCTACCTCCTCGTTCCCCCTAAAAGATCATTCCCAGAGCCTCCTGTGTGCTGTAAAGTGTTGCCCTCTTCAAAGTAACTGCTCCACCATAAACTACCTGAGCCACAACCAAAGAGCCCTATTTTGTTTTCAGTGTCTTTGAAGCACTGAAAAGCTATCAGTGTTTATTATCACGGCCTTAGTTTAAACACAGAGTGTGGCTTTCTAAGAGAGAAGACTTGAAAGTGAAACACACACACAAACGCACACACAGACACAGACACACAAACACACACGCGCTTTCTTTCTTTTAACATCATATACCACTGCAGGACAGCATGCTGAACGGGAACAAGAATTACGATGTAGAAAGATTTTTATACACAGCTCTATATTTATAGACAGGGTATCAAATCCCAGAAAAAACAAACACACGCACACACACACACACACACCATTGTCCAATATCAATCATCAATAGTGAGACCCACTTATTGTGTGAGTAACTAGGCAAACTTGCAGGAAAAGGTAAAAAGTGTAAAATGTTGCTTTCAGTGGTAAAAATTAGTGCCACCTGGTGGACACTATAAATATGAAACATTTAAAGCAAGTGGTCCAAAATAAAAATCTTTAAATCAAATAAATTTACATAATTTTCTTAGACATTATTAAACGTTTAATTACTTTTGAGCCTGTAAAACTGAAGTGACAGTGTAGAGAACATTATTAAACTGTTACTGGTTGAACAAAGACATTATATAGTGTCTTTGTTTGGCACTCATGTCGTTGGCTTCCGCTATCAGCCAAGAAGAGAGGTCACAGGGGAGCGAGAGTTAAAGGCGTGGGGGTCAGAGGTAGAGTTGAAGGATACTGTTGACAGACCTGTCTGAATCTCCTCCTGAAAGAAGAGAGGGAATAGTCGAGGTTTGTCCATCCACGAGGTCAGCCTCTGCCTCCCGTCAGCCAGAGTCTGCTCACTAATCAAGAACAAGTCTTTGCATGTCTCTCTCTTTCAGGTCTTCGTGCACACATCAGACTGCAGATATCTGCTTTCTTAAATTTTACTGTTGCTCAGTTTTGCTTATTTGATGCATATCACCATATTCACAGGCATGTCACTTTAGCGTGATTAAAAATCAGTAGACCGTCTTTGATTCAGATTTAATTTTAAATTTTTTATGAGCAGATGCTGTGTAGAAACATGTAGCTAAGATTAGAGCCTCTAAAACAGCTCTGTTCTGCTGATTAGATAAAGTCTGTTCTCTCCGTCTCCCTCTGTGGACGCCTTTGTCTGTCTTGCGCCGCGTGTCTGTCTTCATGTAATTGTGTGCTTATCAGAAAGTGGCTCCTGCTTCTGTCAGCGAGCTCCCCTGGCTCATCCCCTCCGTCTGTCACTCTCTCTCTCTGACAGCCGCCTGATTACCCTGCCTTCCTCTTTTCCTCCTAAAAATGTGGCTCATTTAAAAAACTGATCTGCACGTCTCCCCCCGGGTGCCCTGCTCAGTCAGAGTTACCATTATGATTATTAGAATAATGACAGCAGTACCTCGCTGTACTGCAGAAAGTCATTTATCTGATTTCTTGTAGGGAGCTGCGATGACTGCTGCCTTTTCTGACACAGCAGCATCTGTTTGATTCATGAAGTCATGAATAAGAATTCTTTCTGGATCGTTTTCAACTTGGTACTGACTGATTATTATATTTGCAGCACATTTGTGCTACAAATATTTTTAGAGCTTTTCCTCATTTTCTGTCAGTCATTGAACACATTTAAGTACCAAATGACACATTTTTGCTCTCATTGTTCAGAAGGAGCTATCTGCTCTGACAGAACTTAACAGAAATGGTATTCCCAATAGTTCAACTGTAATGTTAGCTAGCTATGTTATTATAGACTCACTGGTCATTTTGTTAGTTACATTTAGCTAGTATCAGGTTGGGGCCACGTTTAGCTTCAGAAATACTATATTTCTTCTGGCTGTTGCTCACTAAGTGGCCCAAAGTGTGCCGAGGAAACTTAACAATATAAAAATGCCATTTAAAAAAAACAAAACAATGTAAAACAATAATAGGAATGTTAGGAATTAACTCTATGAAATACAGTTAGTTTTACAACAACAGCAGCCTCAAACAAAATGTCAATGTGTGTTTCAGGATAACATAAGAAGGACAGGATACTTTAGATGTTGTTATTGTGATCTGAAACTGAAATTTCTTGAATGAATCATTTGTTTTGTTTGTTTGTTTTTGTTTTTTAGGCATTTTGCTAAATTTGAAGTGTTTCTTTCAAGAAACAAAATGAAATCATTTGCATATGGCCTTCTGCAAAATCTGGTTTCATCCCATGATCACCATCTTCTCCAAGTCTACAAGCCTTAATGCACTGAGCTGCAGCCATGTGATTGATTGCTTGTTAATACAAATTTCCAGTCACAAAGGTGTGTCAAATAAGGTGGCCACTGAGTGTATACTGTTACAGTGGTGGATGATCATACAACTCGGACTGGTCTAAACACAGTCAGATAGTTTGTTTTGGGGGGGGGTCTGTTTTTTCCTACTCTTGATTCTTTCTGATGACAAAGGTGATTTCATGCCCAACTCTGGCTGAAAGTGCAGAAACGCTGCCCTCCCGCTGTGCAAAGCTTCTGTTTGTGAAGAGTAGCCAATCACATATCTGGTTCAAAGGGGTGGGGAAGGAAACTTAACCAAGGGCTGATGATTTTATAATACTATGAGCTATGAATCACGCAAAGCTTTATAGATTACACAGAATGGTCTAGCACTTCCCAGTGAAATCAAGGTATTTTGTGTAAAATTCACATCCTGTTCAGCACCTTAGTTCAGTGCTTCAGATGTTTGCTTATTCTCCTTCTACTGTTTTCCAGTCACCAAGAGCCCAGGCGGCCCAAAGACCACTTTGACAGAGACAAACGGCAAGCTGAGTGGGACTTCAGTAAAGAGTTCTTCTGTGATGTGCCAGGTAAGATTCAGGACAATGGAGAACAGGAAGAATTATACTAGTCCACATTCCACACAGCTCCCAGACAGATTTATGGCTTTATATAAGGATGAGCAGGATAGTTGTGCTTTTTACTGTGGCTGATGGACGTGAACAGGATCTTTGCCAGATGGTCAAATAATTTTTTGTCTTGTATAAAATGGGGAAACTTGCTCTCCTACTTGGCTATGCCATCCTTTCTGCAGGTGACAGTTATTCTAGAGTGGTGTTCTCGTCAGCTGAAGGGAAGAACCTGTGGAGTATTCAGGCCATCAAATCCATGTGCAATCTGGACAACGCAAGAGTATGCTGGCATCATTCAAGTCGTGTGAATATGTTTTTCTGTTACACTTCTGCTTGTTTTCGCTTATTTATTCATTCTTTCCGTCCTTAGGTGCGTTCCCACCGGGACTACTGGAATCTTTGTCAGCGCACCAATGCTGACTCCTGCTGCCCCAGCTGGACGCTAGGTAACTACATCGCTGTCCTCAACAACAGGTCATCCTGCCAGAAGATTACAGAACGAGACGTATCGCACACACTCAAGATCCTGCGCTCGTGTGCCAAATACTATCATAACGGCACTCTGGGACCCGACTGCTGGGACATGACCCTGCGGCGGAAAGACCAGCTAAAGTGTGCCAGTGTGCCCCGCAAGTGTACAAAATACAACGCCATCTACCAGATCTTTCACTTTCTGGTAGACAAAGACTTCCTGAGTCCCAAGAGCCTGGAGTATCCTCCGCCTGTGCTCAAGTACAGCATGCTCTTTTCCCCCACGGAGAAAGGCGAGTCTATGATGAACATTTACCTGGACAATTTCGAGAACTGGAACGCCTCCGACGGCATCACCACGGTCACAGGGATCGAGTTTGGCATTAAACACGACCTCTTTCAGGACTACCTCCTCACAGACACGGTGTATCCTGCCATAGCCATAGTGATAGTCCTGCTGGTCATGTGTGTGTACACGCGGTCAGTTTTCATCACACTCATGACAATAATAGCCATCATCAGCTCGCTGATTGTGTCATACTTTCTCTACCGAATGGTTTTCGACTTTGAGTTCTTCCCCTTCATGAACCTCACAGCCCTCATCATCCTGGTAGGTATCGGTGCAGATGACGCCTTTGTGCTTTGTGACGTGTGGAACTACACTAAGTTCGATAAGCCTCACGCTGAGCTGGCAGAGACGGTCGGCGTGACCCTTCAACACGCGGCCCTCTCTATGTTTGTCACCAGCTTCACCACTGCTGCTGCTTTTTATGCCAACTATGTCAGCAACATCACTGCCATTCGCTGCTTTGGAGTCTACGCTGGCACTGCCATATTGGTCAACTATATTTTAATGGTGACATGGCTGCCCGCCGTGGTGGTGCTACATGAACGCTACCTGCCGAACATGTTCCTCTGCACTAAGCCTCAGCACCAGCAGACAGGTTGTTGCACGCAGATGTTCTGGGCCGGTCTTTGCCAAAAGGCCAACAAATGCCTCTTCACATTTTCGGAGGTGTCGAGGATATTCTTTGAGAAGGTGCTGCCCTGTATCGTCATCAAGCTCCGCTACCTCTGGCTCTTCTGGTTTCTTGCCATGACCGTGGGTGGGGCCTATGTGGTTTGTGTAAACCCAAAGATGAAGCTCCCCTCCTTGGAGCTGGCAGAGTTTCAGGTCTTCAGATCTTCTCACCCATTTGAGCGCTATGATGCAGAGTACAAAAAGCTTTTCATGTTTGAGAGAGTCCATCATGGCGAGGACCTCCACATGCCCATTACCATCATCTGGGGGGTGACCCCTGTGGATAATGGTGATCCCCTGAACCCCAAAAACAAAGGAAAGCTGATGCTGGATAGCAGTTTCAACATTGCCAGTCCAGCATCTCAGGTCTGGATCCTCAACTTCTGCCAGAAAATGAGAAACCAGAGCTTCGTCTTTCAGTCCGAAGAGCAGGACTTCACCAGCTGCTTCATCGAGACGTTCAAACAGGTCAGTACTGCATGTGTAATAGTGATATAGGGAGCAAACTCAAAACTCAAGAACCTTTTTATCAATAAAAAAATAAAGTTATTAAACCACAATTGATCTCCAAAACCAAAACGATTACTCTAAGAGTTGAACACATTTCTGATGTTGGTGTTCTCCTGCCGTTTGTTAAATTCTCACTTGAACTGATTGACTTCATCAGATTAAACTTTCTTACAGTCGGCTAGCATTAGCTTATCTGCTATATAGAAAAATGACTTGTTATCTGGTCTTTAAGTGATGACGCGTGAACGCTGCTTCCAGGTCCAAACTACTCTGCGTTTATTAAGGCTGTTGTGTTTTTAACATGCTTTAATGCTTTGTATCCTGAACGAGCCCCTAAAAACAGTCAGTGATCACTGTTGGCCTCGCTCGGTTTTTATTACCACTGTTCATTTCAAAGCTCAGTTTTTAAACCTTACGGTGTAACTACAGCCAATGCAGCAGTATATGAATGACTAACCTCATATTGTGGATGGATTATCTCAGTTGTTCTCCTGACTGAAGTTTGGTCCGTTTACAGCATCCTGCCATGCGACTGTATTTGTCTCTAACCATCGGGAACCCTCATGTTAACTTTTATCAAGTGGAAAAAAGTTAGCGTTCATCCTCCAGCTTCACTGTGTTTATGCTATGCTAACAAAGCTGTATCGCTAGCGATCACTTTGAAAAGGAGCTTGGAAAGAAAAGCATCTGGACTTGTTTAAGTCCCAGATTTAAACCTAGTGGGAGTATCCCCCCCAAAGAGGGACAAAAGGACAAAACGTAGAGGATCATCAGGGGGTCCCTTTGTCCCTCTTTGGGGAGATACTTCCACTGGGTTTAAATCTGGGACTCTCCACCATTTCACCCTTAGAACTGAAGAAGCTTCTCGGATGAGAAGCAAAACGTCTTCAAACAACTTAAACAAGTCCAGACGTTTTTCTTTCCAAGCTCCTTAGACTACGATGACCTGGATGACTGAGAACCTTCACAGAGAACTGTTAGCACTGTTTATGATGAGCACAGAGAAGAGTGCTGGTGAGGAGTGAGCATACAGGTCACATTCTTCAGTCCTTCTCTTAGAATTCGTTACACAGGCTATTTCAAGACATCCGTGTGGATGGAAGTTTTTCATTTTTCAGTTGCAGTCCTTTTAGACATTGGCCATAAATGAATTAAGCCATAAAGTTTCAGAAAGCAACCCGACCGATTCTGGTTTACCTCTTCTGTTTTTAACAGTGGATGGAGAACCAGGACTGCGACGAGGCCTCTGTCTACCCTTGCTGCAGTCAGTCCATCTTCCCATACAAACAGGATGTCTTTGAGTTGTGTATCAAAAGAGCCATCATGGAGCTGGATCGAAGTACTAACTACCACCTTGACAGCAAGACCCCTGGACCTCGATTTGACATCAACGACACCATCAGAGCCATTGTTTTAGAGTTCCAGAGCACCTTCCTCTTCACATTGGCCTATGAGAAGATGTACCAGTTCTACCGTGAGGTATGCACAGCCCAGCATCACCTGGACACATCTCCACTGGTGAAACAAGATATTTTATAATGTTAGCAATGTCTTTCTGTTTTAGGTGGATGCCTGGATCGAGGAGGAGCTTCGCTATGCCCCAGCAGGCCTCAGCTATGGCTGGTTTGTGAGCAACCTGGAGTTTTATGACCTCCAGGACAGCCTGTCAGATGGGACTCTGATTGCTATGGCGCTGTCAGTGGCTGTTGCTTTCAGCGTCATGCTCCTGACCACCTGGAATTTCATCATCAGCCTGTATGCCATCCTGTCCATTGCAGGGACCATATTTGTCACAGTGGGCTCTCTGGTGCTTCTGGGCTGGGAGCTCAATGTCTTGGAGTCTGTGACCATTTCAGTGGCGGTCGGACTGTCCGTGGACTTTGCTGTCCACTACGGCGTGGCCTACCGACTTGCCCCAGAGCCGGACCGTGAGGGAAAGGTGATATTTTCCCTCAGTCGGATGGGTTCTGCTATTGCAATGGCAGCACTAACCACCTTTGTTGCCGGCGCAATGATGATGCCGTCAACTGTCCTGGCCTACACGCAGCTGGGCATGTTCATGATGCTGATCATGTGCATCAGCTGGGCCTTTGCCACCTTCTTTTTTCAGTGCATGTGCCGCTGCCTGGGGCCCCAGGGCACCTGTGGCCAGATACCGCTGCCCAAAAAACTGCAGTGTCAGTCCTTCACCGAAACCACATCCAGCAGCCCCTCGCCCCAGGGGAAGAGTTCTGGTCTGGCGAAATACCAGCTGGACTGCAAGGGCGGTGAGGTGGAACATTATGAGCTGGAGCCTTTAGCATCCAGTCAAAAAACTGAGGATAAACTGCACGAAGGGCATGATTCCAGCACTCAGCTTTATAACAGAATTCCTCCTCACCACCACGCTGCTCCTTTTTCAAACATTCATTACTCGAACACAGAAGCCGGTGAAAGAGGATCTGAGAATGGGCACGTAGCCACGCTGAGCACACCGTGCAGGTGCCAGTACTCGCAAAACACCAACTGCACATGTGGGGATCCTCATCTGCTTCAGCAGTGGAACCCACATTCCTGTGCGCCGGATTCTCGCTCCTGCCCTCCAACCTCTCAGCTCTTCCCCCTCTCAGGAAGCCCCCTCAGCAAACAAAACGCGACCCTTTTACCAACAAACCTGGACCCAGTCTACACACACGTGGAGTGCTGTATGCACTACTTCCACTGTCCACTCACTCATTTCCACCACTGCTCACAGGGGAGATTGGTGACCCCCAGGCAAGGAGCTCCCCACACCTGTCACTTCAGGAAGCACTGTGTTCATACTGCGGCCCTGCAGGCGGCCTCAGTAGGAGACCAGAGATTCACAAGCCCAAAGCAGGACGCTGGCCCGGATCCAGGACCAGGACCTGGCTCTGATTCTGAGACTGCTGGAGAAGTCGTAGTTCATAGGCATGAAATGTCATTACCTGACAGTAGCCAAAATATCAGCACCACAGCACAGCCTCAAAGCCCCTCCCCCTCTGCAGGCTCCTTACACAAAAGCTGCCATGAATGTGCAACGGACACCAGCCGTTATCGTGGTGATAACCACACACCCACCACAAGAACTGAAACAGCAATGCACATGGATGTTTGTGAAGTCCCTGGCAACCAGGACAAACCTGACAGTATTCCCGTCACACGGGAAGAGATCGTTAAGACATGCAAGCGGAACTCAAAAAGAGAGCGGGCGGCCTCTGCCTCTCCAAAGAAACTCAACTGTTTTAACAGGACGTTGAAAGTGAAATGCAATTCAGCGTCAGACGTGCCAAAAAGCGAAGCCAGCGTGCCTCCTATTGCAATAAGCACCACTAATCCCTCTTCTGAAAGCTCATGCTGACAATAAGTGAAGTCAGTATCACAAACCAAAAGTCCAAGAAATGTTGTGCAATCGTACAAGGTGTGGGATGTGTTGACCAAGTGCCTCGGTGTGTTTCATGAAGCACGGACTCACTACATGTATTCAGTTTACAGTTTTCTTTTTGTACTCACCAGCGTTTCAGATGTGATTGTTGTTTTTTTAACAGTGAAACAAACACTACTGATGAAGCTGCATCATCACTGTGGGACGCGAATGGTCGTTTTTTTTACTTTTCAAACTGGCGTCGCCAACAAATGTTTTTAAGTCGTGTGTTAAATACGTAGCAGCCAGTCGCACCGGCATGAAATCGCGCCGCCTCTGTTGCTTTATGTCTATCACTTCTTTGTATGTGCTGGAGTCCGTGTTAACTTCCCAGTGTACTCTTGTTGCCACATGCCTCAGATAAAAGCTGTACTGTGTGATTAAAGTGTCGTTTTTAAGAAACAAAAACATTGTCCTGCTGTTGTGTGTATTTACAGACATTAACAGACACACACACACACACACACAGACAGAGACACACATTTACAGACATTAACAGACACACACACATTAACACACAGACACACACAGACACACATTAACAGACACACACACAGACAGACACACACATTAAGACACAGACACACAGACAGAGACACACATTAACACACACAGACAGAGACACACATTTACAGACATTAACAGACACACACACATTAACACACAGACACACACAGACACAGACACACATTAACAGACACACACACAGACAGACACACACATTAAGACACAGACACACAGACAGAGACACACATTAACACACACAGACAGAGACACACATTAACAGACACACACGGACACACACACACACAGAGACGCACACACAGACAGACACAGAGACACACATTAACACACACAGACAGACACATTAACAGAGACACACATTTACAGACATTAACAGACACACACATTAACACACAGACAGACACAGACACACATTAACAGACACACACACAGACAGACGCACACATTAAGACACACAGACAGAGACACACATTAACACAGACACACACGGACACACAGACAGAGACACACATTAACACACACAGACAGAGACACACATTAACAGACACACACACAGACAGACGCACGCACACAGACACATTAACACACAGAGACAGACAGACACACAATCAGGAGTCGTGACGTGTGCACCTGTTTCATCGTCTCGACTGCTGGCGCCTTCGGTGCGCTCTGTTACACGGCTCGAGGTCACAGGATTTAAACTGCACATGTACACGTGATTTACACAAGAATAACCATCTGATTTTATTGCTTGTAGGTGTGTGCTTTCTCACACGGGTCCACTTACAGCTTTTCTAAGATTCAGAATAACATGCACTGGTAAAAAATATAGATTTATTTATTTTTATTTCATTTTTTTAAAGAAATCTTTCATCTTGGGAAAATTCATTACATGACATCATTGAACCCGATGAAGAAGAAGGCGGTGGGCTACACCTCAGGGCTTGTAATTACAGGAGAGATCACTTTGGCACACAAACACCAAAAAGGAGCCCTGCTGCCATCAGCAGTGGTTTCACTCATCTAATATAGAGCACGCATTAGCCAACCAGTAGCTTTTGTATTACCAAAGAATAAATGAATCGTGGCGAGTAAGCTGAAGGGGGAAGGATAGTTAAACACTTTGCAAATTCACTGATATGATACTTCGGCAATAGTAGAAAAAACTTCCATACATGACTTTTATATACAGTACTGTGCAAAAGTCTCAAGCCACCCCTCGTGTCTTTGTGTCTTGATAGGAAAATGACAAATGGGTGCAGCGATTTACTGAAACCAGCTATATGGTGCGAAAAGAGTTTGAACAATTCTACTGGGCTTGAAAGTCAATATTTGTTATGACTGCCGTTATTCTTCAAAAGAGCCTAAAAGGCTTTATTTTGAGTGTCAGACACGTGTTTCCGCCACCTTGTGATTAAAAAAGTGGCGCTTCTGTGGAATTATGATAAACTCATCATGTGGTGTTTCCACCACAGTCTTGGCTCATTGACAAAGCTTCATATCAAAACGCTGATGTCCAAATCCTCCTAATTCAAAAACACGTCCCTCCACCAGCCACACTCAGCAGCGTCATGGCGGGCAGGAAAAATACCGCCGTGCTTTCGCTTCTTTTTTCCTCTCATCCCTGAAACAAGCTCGCACATACAAACAAGCGCTCTAAAGTGCATTACACAAGTAAAACCACCCACAGCTTTTGTGTGATGGTTCTGTGTTGCTGGAAAGATCCTATTTTGGCACGTACAGCTCAGCTCGTGTTCCTTCAGGTGTCTGATCCCCACGGCTGTGGTTTCTCTCCTCCACAGCTCAGTCCCTGCAGTGAGCCCACATCCCTCTGAGGCTCGCTCCTCAGGCTTGTGTGAGCATCCCTGTAATTCTGTTTGTTTAAATGCAGGTCAAATATTAGCTAAGGCTGTGTAGAGGGGTTTATTACATCCCCCCTTCTAGGCAGAATCTTCTAAGTGTAATCTGCAGGCATAGCTGGCCGATGGTGATTTTTCATTTTTATGGGACGATGGGTTTGTTTTTTTTAAATGATTAAAGTACATAAAACAATCTAATGAGCAGATACACATTAAAAATATCTCTCTATTTCTTAACAGGTATAAACAATGAAAGGTGGTGGATTGGCCAGATGCTGGCCAATGTGTAAAAATAACTCAGTTGTTTGTTGGTGGCTATGGTGGAGCCTCCAGCAGGTGGATGAGAGAAAGGGGAGGCAGTAGGAGAGCCCCGAGGCAGCCGCTGGTGCGAGTGTCAGGTGAACTGAACTTCAGGTAAGAAGTTATGAGCTGCAGTCTATCTGGGTCAGATATAAACCAAGTTTAGGTGGAGTTTATTTTCGTTGTGCTGACGTTTTACAGTCAGTTACAATAACTCGTACTGGGTACTAGCTAGCATGACGGAGTTTCTATACATCTGGGTGAGTGGTATGATGTTACTGATAGTGAACTTTATTTTAATCATAAGGTTAGTTAGTAGCTGCCAACCATCCCGTAAAAAACTTAATCGTCTGGTATTCAGAGAAAATATTACGCGTTTCGTGTTGAGGTGAAAAGGAACAGTTTGTCCCGGACTTCAGCTACAATGAAAAAGACACAAAGCTGGAGTTATTCTGTCGTTACGCTGCACAGCTGCCTCTTCTTCTCTCATTCTCTCCCCTCCCTCTCCTGTTTCTACTTCAATCATGAAACTGATCAATGATCAGCTGATCGTCTCTCTTGTTTATCGCCCACTTTGTGCCAGAAAGAGGAAACCAGCAGATGTCGCGCTAAACAACAGCAGCACGTTTAAGCTTGATCAGCTGTTGTTATAATTTATTTAATATTAGTTTCTAGTATCAGCTGATGTTTGCTGGAGCCACAGCTGTAAAGCTGCTGGTCATGATGTCGGTTTGGATATGTGGTGAGAGGGAAACATGAAGATGAAACCAGGAGATGTCCTTACTGGATCATCAGAGCTGTGATGGAGAAACAGGTTTACCTTTTAGGTGACATGAATGAGTTGAAGTTATGAACTGTTTCTGAGAGACAAATAACACCAGGATCCTTTTCTAAGCAGCTGACAGCTGGTAACTGTGCAGGGACGGCTCTAGCAAAGTTTTGCCAGGGGGGCAGGTAGGGCATTAACAGGGGGAGGGGGCACAAAGAAATACTTTTCTTTCTTATTCTCATTTAAAATGTCTCACTTTTAAAAAATAATTATCTGATGGTGACGCCCATAGATATTATGGCCTGTTTTGTGTGGTGTAAATGGCACCTCATTTTGTCTATAGTGTGTCCTGGGATCTTGCTAGGCGCCGAGCGGGTCTCAGGTCTCTTATCCTCCTTGGAGAAGCTATGTTGCTGATCTAATTCATTGTATATGTGATGTGAATATGTTTGAGGCCACTGTATCTGTTGTTGTGGGTGTATTTATACATTTTATTTTATTTTTTTTGTGTACTCTTTAGGATTTTGTGTAATTCTTGGGAGGGTGAATGTAACAGGGTCATAAATCACATTGTTATAATTACACAAAATGTGTTCTAAACCCCCAAACTGTTCCTTTTATACCTGACTTTTAGGACCTCCAAGCCTGTAGTTATGTTCATTATCAGTTAGAGCCCCTCCTCATTCTTTTCTTCTTCTTCTTTGGTGCAACCCTATAAATACAAAGTACCCCTTTTGCCTCTCCCCTTTTCTACAATTCCCCTGTGGGAGAGACACAACGCAGAATCACACTGGTTACATAAGGACATCTCCTGGTTTCATCTTCATGTGTCCCTCTCACCACATATCCAAACCGATATCATGACCAGCAGCTTTACAGCTGTGGCTCCAGCAAACATCAGCTGATACTAGAAATTAATATTAAATAAATGCTAACAACAGCTGATCAAGCTTAAACGTGCTGCTGTTGTTTAATGTGACCTCCGCTGGTTTCCTCTTTCTGGCGCAGAGAGAAAAGCCGATCAGCTGATCATTGATCAGTTTCATGATAGAATTAGCAACTTTCTAGCTGAAGTAGTACGGGACAAATCGCGTTCCTTTTCACCTTAACTTTAAAGTTTGACCTCCTCGGCTGTAATTGGTCCAGCCCAGAGTTGATCATGACCAACTGGCCAATCCACCACTGTTCATTTATACCGTTAAAAAAAGAAAAGGAAGAAAACCTCATTGGCCCATAAAAACGAAATATCATGAGCGGCCCACCGGGCAAATGCCCGGTATGCCCGATGGCCAGTCCAGCCCTGAAATACAGTCATGACAGTAAACGAATATGAGTTCAAGGACTTAACAACATTACTTCAGTTACAACAACATCTCTGATACATTAGCACTAAGGGAACACTGAATGACCTGGTGCTTTATGTCCATCTAAGATTACCACAAAGTAAAAGATCTCTCAGCAACGTTATGCAACATTTTAGCCACACTATCGCCCCGATCAGATCAGTGAGCTGGGATTTTCTATTCTAAGCATGAGCTACTGTTACAGCAACAGACATTAATACTACTGGTGTCTCACACAACAACTCAATGTCCACTATGTGAAGCAGCCAAACACATGCCTTCTCCTCTCGTTAACTGAGATAAACTGCTGGCATATTGGTTTTACATCTATACTGTCCAGTCTGTCCTGGTGGACATACAGCAGCATTGTTTAATCTCATTTGAGTCATTGTCTACCTTAGCCATGTTTTCTGAGAGCACTGAAGCTACTTTCAGCCTCAACTGAGGATACTGGGATGACTAAAAGCAGCCTGACAATTGTCATGATAATAAATACTAGTTAATCTATAGCACCAAACCATCAGTCAGTCACCTGTGAGCTCGCCTCTTCACCTCTGAGCTACAACATGGCAGAGCTGCCTCTGTCACCTGATGAATAACAGTGAGACACTCCACATACATGCAGTCACACATGTGCTTCAAATACAGTCACAAACCACCAGGTCATCATCCAGTTTCACCTGTGATCTTGAGTCACCATTGCTCTCTGAGCTTTGTGTTGGTTCTTCACCTGACAAACAGGACAAACATGACAATAAGAATAAAATGTGCAGCTGCTTCAGTGTTTCTGTCACTTTGTGCAGATCTTGACTCGTCAGTAATGTTTGTAGTGTGAATGCATTTTTAAAACAATTTGTGCAAACTGCACTACCAGGTGGAATATTTGCAAAATCATGACGACCTCGTGATATTTTGTCTCAAAGATTAACCCTATGAATACGTCAGTGCCGTTAGGATGAAATTATTGTGTCACCAACATTTTAATGTTAGACATATAATTCTAACAGCCTCTGTAAACTAATATCATGGCTGCTCAAAGCTGCAGTTTTCTCTGACAGCTTCAATCAAAATTAGAAACGCTGCTCTGAGACTGAGAGAACTAACAGTGCTGCCTGCTGTGCAGGTAGTTTCCCAAACACGTTATTCATAGTTACATACAGTTTTAGACTGATGTGGGCCAAAGCCTAGCATAGCCTGTAACGTTATTATGACGCATTATATGAGTGAACTTGGCTTGCAGGTTTCTTTGAAAAACACTTTCTTATATCCAGCTTCTTCCTCTTTGCTGCCGTCCTCCTCTCCTCCAGGTTTGGCTTCTTATTACTACATTACATAACTGCTCTTTTCTCACATGTGATCCATGAATTTCCTGTGAGAGTACACAGCATCTTCATTAGCTCAGGATGATATTTCACCTCTGACTGACATATTTCTGTCCAGACCTCTGCAATCAGTATCACTGCTGACATCTATGCGAGTCATCCTCACACAAAAGGAAAAACATCAGCACTTCTGAGGGAAGTATGCCCATCCCAGCATTCACAGAGTCAGTGGACTGAAGTGGCTGTAAATAGTACTGAACATCCCTGTAACGGTCACCTTGTAGAATCTTTTCAGACTTTTGCGATATGTCAAAGTCTCACACAATTATCAGCGAATAAAAATTAGTGAGTAAAGAGTTAATGCCTTTGTGGATTACCTAGCTTTCCACAGTGCCACCATGAGGCTGAAACAAAGTGACAGGCTTACAATCGACTAAAACTAAATGTGAAAAAGCATTTTAATTTGATTAATCAATAAAAAATAAAAACTAGACCTGTGGAAAAAAAAGAGCTGAAAATGGTAAAAATCTATCAGAACTTGCCTTGTGAGGCTACGATGGATGTATTTGAGACTGAATCACCGGCTTTTAAAGGGTTCTGTGTTTTATTACAAAAGCATGCACTGATTTTTCTCAATCTTGCCTTCTATATATGTCCTTCATACAATAATAATTAATAAAGACATTTCCAATAATCATTTCTTAACTGAAAATAACAAAGTCACTCTGGAGATTGAAACTAAACTGAATTTAAAGAAAAATAAAAACCAAACCAAACAAAAATGAAATCAAAATAATGAATAATTAAAAAATACAAAACTATAACAACTTTGGTGTCAACAAACACTGAAGTGCTTTGTGGCTGAGCGCTGTCCAGACTGACAGTGAGCCTTAATTAGTTACACCCTGCTAGTATCAGGTTGGACCCTTTCAGAATGATCTTAATCCTTCTTAGCACAGTTACAGTAACACCAAGAGTTCTGATGCGGCCCATCTGAGTCATTTAAATCACCTTTCATCCCCATGTGCTCAGTTTTGAACTTCAACTGGTTGCTTAGACCATGTCTAAACGATGTGATTTACTAATTAGATTTGTTTTTCATGAGTAGCTAAACAACTGCACCTAATAAAGTGTACCTAAAAATGATGTCAAGTCCATACCTGCTTCATACCCTGGGGGACGGAGCTATGGCTCCCCACACTCGCTAGCACATCGTTACATGGAGAAACCTTTTGAATAAAAGTGTGCCGATCCACACAGGTGTGCACACGGGTGCTCACTGACACAAACTTCACCTTTCTTGGCTGCTACCTCAAAGCACATTGTGTGCTGTCGATCTTGCGTGCTGCACAATAACATTTAATATTTAGTAAATACTGTTATTTACTGTTAGCTAGTTTATTGTGATGGTGTTGTATTTATTATGTTGCTCTTTTTTGTTTGTTTTAATTTGTTTTCTTTCTTCTCTCGACAGGTGATCCAGGTGTTTTGTTTTTCTCCCCCCCTTCTCACCATCTCTTTTCCCCTCTGTTTTTCTTTCTCTCCCTCTTTCATTCATTCTTTCTGTCTCCCTGTCCTGTCCCACATCATGTCTGTCCCGTCTGTAACAACTGAAAATAAAATGAAATAAATACATAATTATAATAAAGGTCAATCAACTGGACTAATATGGCAAGGCCATGATGATCCACTTGTTAAAGTAATCTGCTAGGCATCGTTCTTAGCCTTCAGACAACAATTCTGATGGCTAAAGATCCAAACTCCCCATGGAAGAGAAATATCTCTTCCTTCTCTCTCTTTAAGTCCCAACTCAAAACTCACTTGTTCAAAATAGCTTATCCCACATAACCTCTCCACTCTGCTATTTTAAATTTGTTTCATGTCTTATGCTTTTATGATTGTGTAAAATGCTTCCTTTTATGTTGCTTTTATTATTCCACTGTGTACAGTGTCCTTGAGTGTTCTGAAAGGCGCTTTCAAATAAACTGCATTATTATTATTATTAATAATAATATTATTAAACAGGACAGGCAAAAAAAAAAAGCCAAGTGAGCATTAGCGGGTGGCTACATATCTTATTATATGTTATGTTGTATTATATGTTGAACAGATGAAAAATCAGCTGTTCTCACTGAAGCTCAAGAGTCATTTTAACAACCAGTGGTGCCCAAAGGCTTTGTGCTGACATGCAGTGTGTCCGTTTGCATGAACTTTGACTCCATGTCAAAATGTTCAAAATGATTTTTCTTAAACGAAATAAAATAAACAGTCTTTGGTTCCCTCGTCTTTCAAATTAACTTCTTTTGGGGGCACAAAACAGAAACATCATTGGTACCCCCCAAAAAACATTTACAAAGAATATCAGGAAATAAAAAGAGCTCCGTGATGAATAGATGTTAATGCTGCACTGTGTTCAGATTAATGGACTGTTCACAGTGAATAAGCAGCAGGAGCCAGCAGACTGGCCCTAATGTCCAGAACAGCTGGCTCATAAAAGCTGGGAGGATGCAGGCAGCCGGGGCGGAAGCTTTCCTCTGCTCAGTAGCTTCCTGTTTTCAGGCACATGGCCTAAATGAAAGGAAACTGGCTGACCTCTTAAGATCAGCTCCGAACTTGCGGTCCAACAAACCCCGAGTGCTTAGAGATGATCTGTAGTCACCGCTGAACCTAAACAGCCTTTCTACAGGACACATCCATTGAAAGATGGGTTGATGTGGTGACATCTCAACACCCACGGTGCTAATAACTGCTGGTCACTCAATGAAGGCATGAGAAAGGCAAAAGAAGAGATGGCTCGCCATCTAGTGGTTAAATAAGTAAGCATATTCTATAGGGCTTTGGAGTTGACGTCACACCGCAATGCATTGTGGGAGCGCGGCGCCATCTTGGACCACGAATCAAACCAAACAGGCTGGCTGTGTCCCAATTCAGGGTCTGCACGCTTGAAGTACGCACACTACGCGTCCTACGTACGGTGCGTACTATAAGTACGAGAAGTGCGGAAGTGAGAGGCTTGTGAAATGGGACGGTCTAGCCTGCGTCGCGCTGTTCAGGTTGCCTAGCAACCATGATACTAACCGCGAGAAACGTTTCATACAGCTTTGTGTGACAGAAATGAAGGAGAAAAAAAATGTCTTGTTGGTCATTCATTTTTGTCATGACATCACTTTGATTAGTTGAGTATCTGAGGCTGAGACCACAGGACTGGAAATATATATATATATCAGCTAGACAGCCAAAACTTTGTGTAACAATTGTATGTAAATATGTTTTTGAAAAATCAAAAAATATATTTTAGAAAATTAAAACCCGTTTTGTCCCTAATCTCAGGAATCACTGAAATACAAATTTATTTGTACAAGCTGTAAAAGTTTTTCCATTACTTTGAGTCTTTTAGGCCTTTTATTAGCAGGAAAAGTTGTAAAACGTAGAGAAAAAGTTAAAGGTCCAAAGTCTATGCCTTCCTTAATAAATTGCAAAGCAATCAAGTGGGTCAGCTTGGAGTCTTTGCCGGGCTGATTCCAGCCATGGGCTTTATGTTTGGTATGGATGCACCTGCTCTAAATCCAAGAACTGTACCATTGTTTAGGCATTCTTGGACTTCTCTTTGCATCACAAGGTCTGCTGAATCTGTTGCTGCGTTTTACAAAGCCACCAGTTTTCATTTTCACAGGACAGTAGGCTTCCTAAACAGCAGCAGAAACAAAGTTCACATGGAAGTTTCTTTTATGTTCTCGGCATTAATCCCGTCGTGGCTCTCCGGCTGAACTTCAGGCCCCCCGGGCTCAGGCTTGTCCTCTTTGAGCTTTTTCACCTTACTGTCTTTGAGTATATCTGAGATGAGACGTTCATAAAACCACTCCATATCCTGAGGGTCCTCTGGCCAAGTGAGGTACTCTTTCCTCTGGACAAAAGCTCTGACTGCATTGCACTTCATCAGCTGGTAGTGAGCCACCTTTGGATGCAATGTAGGAGTTTTAAGTCAAAAACTGAAACATGTTTGGGATGAATTCAGTAAGAATCAACATCACCAGTTTTCTGCTTTGTGGAAAGCAAAAAAAAAAAAGTGGTAAATGGCCTGTATTTGTATAGCGCTTTACTTGGTCCCTGAGGACTCCAAAGCGCTTTACACGTTCAGTCATCCACCCATTCACACACTGGTGATGCTACACTGTAGCCAAAGCCGCCATGGGGCGCACTGGCAGAGGCGAGGTTAATTGAAATCTGCATGCAGTCCGACACCTACCAGGTTTGTACAGGACTTTCAGTTATCTGCTAACCTGTTGCCACACACAGTTCTCAGACCTAAAGCATGACTTTGGTTACTATTTAAATCTGCTGTAATTTATATTTTACATTGAAAACTGGTCACATAACCTTTATATGTGAGCGTGGCAGCTCGCACTGATTTACACACTCAGTGATATAAATCATCATTTAGTTGCAAAAAATATATTGTATTTCAACACGTTGGAAATTAGAGCTACAGCTTAGTGAACACTGAATAGATTTTACAGGTGACCAAAACTAACTCAGCTATTACAATAACGCTTTTTTACACGATAAAAACATACAAACACTTAGTGGATAATATATTATTGCTGTTGTTATGTTAACAGCTCATACTCACCTTCCCTACCACCAACATAATTAAGACATTCGTCAGTTCCTCCAGCATCCGGCCTTGGGCTAAAGTAAACGCTTCCAAGCACCAGCCATCTGCAAAGAGAAACTACTGTGGTAATTTTGCTCATGTTTAAATGATCTAATGAACTTACATTTTTTTAAAATAAGGAAGTATTTAACCCACATGCAATTATTTTACTGTAATGAAGAAAGTGAAAATAAAAGCCTTATTAGCTATGGCACTACTAAGCATGCTAGCAGTTTAAATTAAATGCAACACGTCTGTTGTTTTATATACAGGAAGAAGAGACAGCAGTGCTGATTCCATTTCTATTTGTTTACAACATGAGTTACAATGACTAGGTGGTTAGCTTACCATCAGTACAACGTCAGCCATGTATACATTACAATAGATGGTTAGCTTAGCATTAATAATCATTCTTTCTGCTGATCCTCTCAGGGCTCGCCGTAGCAGATTGCCTACCTCCATCTTTCCCGAGCATCCTTCATGTTAAACCAGTATGGCTGGGCATCGTCACTGATTTCTATAACTGATTCGATTCAATCCCAGATTCTGTTTCATTCATTATTTCACTCATTTTTTGACTCAGACAGTCAGAAATACTATAATTATGATCATTTATCAATACACTGGAAGCAAAACTGCAGAATAAGAGGGACTTCATGACGAAACCTGCAGCTTCAGAATCTGTGAGACACCGCCTTTTGGCGGCGTGTCCACATATGGGTGGGTGGATGGCGGGTGAACGGGGGAAATCTGCGCTTTGTGCTTTACACCTTTTCCCGTTTACCTGCTCTTTAATCATTTGCATTTTTAACTGTTTGGCAGATGTTTAAATTGTTTTGAGAAGCTTTAACTTGAGCTTCTGGCGTTTCTGGCAAAATGCATTTATATTTAAAAATTGATTCAGGATTTAATGAGTCGATATCGCTTTAGTCAAACGAAATTCGATTTGAATCGGGAAGTCCATTTAATTATTACACTTATGTTTTAGGTGACACATATTTTTATATAAGAGAAAGGTTAACCGAGCAAATACAGAAATGCAGTTTTTAAATAATTTCATTTGTTAAAGCTAAAATCTTTTAAAAACCTATCCAAACCTGCCTGGCTCTATGCAGAAAAAGTGTCTGCCCCTAAATCTAATAATTGGTTGTACCACCTTTGGCTGCAGTCAAGCATTTGTGATAATTAGCAATGAGACTATTTTTTACACGGCTGTGGGGGAATTTTGTCCCACTCTTTTTTTCTAGAACTGTTTTAATTCAGCTACATTGTTGGGGGGTAGGGGTAGGGAACTCCAGGCTTCCTGCAGGTTTTAGATGTGTCCTTGATCCAACACAGCTGATTTAAATGTTAAACTATCTCCTCAACATGTCTTGAAGTTCTCCAGAGGCCTGGTAATGAACTAATCATTTGATTCAGGTGTGGAGACCCAGGGTGAGCTCTAAATCCTGCAGGACACCGGCCCTCGAGGACCAACGTTCCCTACCCCGTTGCAGGGTTTTCCTGCTGTAACGGCCTATTTAAGGGCATAGCAAAGCATCTTAATCAGAGTCCAGTACCTTTAAGGAAATCCTTAGAGACAATGCACAAAGTCTTCCTGCTGCTCCAGATGGCATCTCTGATGTTTGAAAGGTGATCCTCACCTGGCAGGAAGTCTCGGGCCTCGAAACAACAGTGAAAAAGATTCTCTTCTGAAAACTGGTTATCCAGCTTCTTTAGTAAAGCAGCCTCCACCCACCGGTAGTCCCTGTTGCTAAAACAGATAAACGCATCATACCTCATCTCATCCACAAGAGGCATCAGTTTGGGGCCCTTGAGAACCCTGCTGATGATCTTTTTGTAGATGATGAATATTTGTCCTCGGAGACGAGCGTAAATGATTCCAGTAAGAAGGACAATAATGATGAGTGAGGCAGAGAAAAGGAAGACAGCAAACTTTAGACCTTGGACTGCCTGTTCGGGATCCGTCTCACATGGTTCGATGATTGTGGAGTAATTCAGCAGAGGAAGGCCCTGGAAAGCAGCTGGAAACTCGCATCTTAAGTCTTCAATTGGGCTCAAAAACGTGACATTAGTCGTGTTCAGCCACTCCAGGAAGTTCCCCAGATTGCAGTCACAGTGAAAGCGAGTTGCTGACAGACTGAGAATGCTGAGAGACTGAAATGTCATAGGGTCGGGGGAGGCTAGGAAGTTGTTTGAAATATGGAGCCATTTCAGGCTGATGGGAAAAACATCTGGCTGCAAAAAGGTCAAGGCATTGTACGAAAGGTCCATCTCTATGATTGAGCTGAGACCCCTGAAGATCCCATTTGGGAGGGTCGTGAGTGAATTAAGGCTTATATTTAAACCGATCAGATTTTCAAGATGGTCAAACAAGTCGAGGCACTGCCCCTGTGCCCAAATTATCTGCAGGGAACTATCATGAAGATCTAGCACTTTCAAACTGTTATTAAGAGGTTCAAACACATAGTTTCGTTTGCACCACTTGATGATGTTGTCACCATAGAATAAAACCCGAAGTCTCGGGAAATAAGTTAAAATGAAAAATACATCCTCCATATTTGTTAATCTATTTTCTGAAATATCGACATGGATACTGTTCATGGCCAAGTCATCAATTCCATTGCGAGATTTCAACTTATTATCTCTCAAAAACAGATATTCTAAATTTGGTAGTGATGTAGGAAAACCCAGTTCTCGCAGTGAGTTTGATGCCAGATCTAAATACTGTAAGTTAGGGAGACCGCTGAATGCTTTGTATCCCAAAACACCAATGTGGTTTTGGGACAAGTCCAATATCCTAAGTTCTCTCAGATTGGTGAATGTGTGAGAATGTATTTGTCCTAAAAGGTTGGATGACAAGTTGAGTATTAGTAAATGATCCTGAAGACCATCAAAAGCATTTCTGTTAATCTGATTGATTCTGTTTAGTGAAATATCGATCTTCTTTGCATCTCTTAGATGACTGAACACGGCACTCTGCAAAGCAAATATGCGGTTGTTAGAGACATCCAAACTTTTCACTGCACTGTTTTTCAGGCCTTCAAATGTGTTTTTATCTGGATCTGGGAAGTTCTCATGTGAAAACCCTTTGCCCAAGATTCCAGAGTATTTAAGATGAGAAATCGGAGTCCCTTCTAATGCTTTGAAAAACTGCCTTGTTTCGTTCACATTTAGTCCACTGGAGGTTAAATCGAGAACATCGAAGGCTAGCTCTTTGAAAGGGTTCCCACAGTTTCCCCATTCATCATTGTGGAATAACTTGTTGGAGTCCAAGTTCAGGAGCTCAAACCTTTTACCCCTGAAACTTACAAGATCTTCTTCACATATGTTTTCGATCTTATTTAGTTTGAGTTTCAGCTGCGTGAACTTTCTGAATCTTGAAAAGAATGGACCTGGCCGCAGTCTCGTTATGTTGTTGAACGAGAGATCAAGGACTTCCAAGGACAAAAGTGGTTCCAGATAGCTTTCTGATAGTATGGAGTCTGTCAGACTACAATAATACAAAGACAGGTTTTGTAAATTGAACAGTCCTGCAAATGCCCTCGGCTGCAGTTTGAGGCCCAGATTAGAGCCGAGCATCAATTCTGTTAACTTTCTCTGCCCGAGGAAAGCGTTGTTCCATATGACGAGTGTTTGATCCTGACTTTCAAGATTTAATACTTGCAACTCCTTAAAGTCTCTGAGCGAGGTGCTGTTAATCTCACTGATGTGGTTACTCTGCAGATAGAGGTGGGTGATGTTGTGGGGCAGAGCAGGAACCCAGTAGTGGTTCTGAAAGCCACACCAGGCTCTTTGTCCCCTCAAACGGCATGTTTGGTAGGATACTGTTACCTGCAGATGGGAGGGTTACATAACAAAAATCAAGCGATGAAGTCAGCAAAATTACATGTGAAATTATTTAGTAAGAAAAAAAAATCAAAGTCAAAGCTTCATTTTCATGATTAGTAGCCCCCCCAAAAGCCCCCCCAAATGTCTTTATGTATAACTTCCATGTAGGGCTGCCACAACCGATTATTTGGATTGTCGACTAGTCACCGATTATTTTTGCGATTAATCGACTAATCAGATCATCATCCATTGGACGTAAAACGTACAGCTTATTGCACCATCAGCATCTGCTCTTATATAACTATCATTAGCTTGCAGCTTCAAGTGTTTAAAGCTAAAAATAAAGATAAGATGATAGTTTATTAAATTTTAATGAAATCTACAGATTGTTTAGGTGAAGTTTAATAAACTCAGCCGTCTGCTCTTTGCTACCTAAAATATAACACACTGTAAAATGTAATTAGTTCACAGAACTCAAAATAAGTAAATTCGTTGCCTCAAAAAAATAGAGTAAAGTTTTACTTAAGATGACTAAGTTAAGGCAACTTATTCACTTAGAGTACAGAGTAAATACCTATGTAGTTTCCAGAACTCAAAAAAATATGCAAACTCGTTGCCTCAAAAAAACTAAGTAAAGCTTACTTAAGATGACTGTTAGGACAACTTATTCATCGCAAGTCTGCAGTATTAAGAATAACTTGATATTTCTGACTGTACAATACTAATTGTTTACCTACTGACAAACATTTCAAGTTCAACTAAATGAAAAAACTGTGTGGTAACCTGAATATGACTAAAAATAATTGGCAACACTTTTTGTAATGATGTTAAAATCAGCCCAACTTTTATTTTCAAACACAACAAAGTATAACAGCCAACATACTGGACACTGTTCTGCTGAACAACAAACAATTATATTGCCATCACTGTTATAATCTTACAATGAAACAAAGTCTCAGATGTAATTATTCTGAAAATAAGTTTAGGCCTACCACAACTTTGTTTTGTACTTACTTATATAATCAAAATAAAATATTTGTTGTTCTGTCACAAGTGCCGTCTCTGATTTAAGTAACGCGTTACAGTAACTACGTTATTACTGTGGTAATGAGCACGGTAACTAGTTATTATGCCAAAACCAGGAACGCATTAGTCGTTACTGGGATTTAGATAGGCTCGTTACTTGTTACTTCGTGTGTGGTGGCTATCGCGGAGCTTCCACAGATTCAGTAACATTAGCAAGTGGTGGAGGCAGCAGGTGGAGGAAGGAAAGGGGACGCAGAAGGAAGAGAGACCCGAGGCGACCACCGGTCCAAGTGTGAACTGAACTCCAGGTAAGAAGTTATGACCTGCAGTCTCTCTGGGTCAGATATAAACCAAGTTTAGGTGGAGTTTATTTTCGTTATTCTGACTTTTTCCGTACACCGTGCTAGCTAGCATGACGGAGTTTCTATACAGCTGGGTGGTGCTATGATGTTACTGATGTTGAACTTTATTTTGTTCATAAGTTATTAGAGTTGCCAACCGTCCCGTCTGGTATTCAGAGAAAATATTACGCGTTTCTTATTATTGAGGTGAAAAGGAACAGTTTGTCCCGTAATTCAGCTACAATGAAAAAGACACAAAGCTGGAGTTATTCTGTGTCTTTGCTGCACAGCTGCCTCTTCTTCTCTCATTCTCTCCCCTCTCTCTCCTGTTTCTACTTCAATCATGAAACTGATCAATGATCAGCTGATCGTCTCTCTTGTTTGTTTATCGCCCACTTTGCGCCAGAAAGAGGAAACCAGCGGATGTCGCGCTAAACAACAGCAGCACGTTTAAGCTTGATCAGCTGTTGTTATAATTTATTTCATATTAATTTCTAGTATCAGCTGATGTTTGCTGGAGCCACAGCTGTAAAGCTGCTGGTCATGATATGGTTTGTATATCTGGTGAGAGGGAAACATGAAGATGAAACCAGGAGATGTCCTTACTGAATCATCAGAGCTGAACAGGTGATGGAGAAACAGGTTTACCTTTTAGGTGACATGGATGAGCTGAAGTTATGAACTGTTTCTGAGAGACAAATAACACCAGGATCCTTTTCTAAGCAGCTGACAGCTGGTAACTGTGCAGGGGCGGGTCTAGCAAAGTGTTGCCAGGGGGGCAGGTAGGGCATTAACAGGGAGAGGGGGGCACAAAGAAATACTTTTCTTTCTTATTATCATTTAAAATGTCTCACTTTTAATAAATAATTATCTGAATCTTACAACAAACGATTGATAGATTGATGCATATATACCATCAGAACAGCGTACATCACTGTCACAACAGTGTTTGTTTTCATTCAAAGGCTTTATGATTTTTCCTATAATGGCGGCCGGTCTGTAGTCAAAATGCCCGGGACGATTTTCTGTCCCTGTCCAGCCCTGTATGCAGCTCATCTGCAGTCTGGTGTTACCTACATCTTCCTATTCAGAAGGCAGAATTTCCGAGTTCTGAGTACAATCGAAAGCACCACGACTGCAGTTTTTGTGTTGGATGTAAAAGGCGCACATGATGCTGTGACGTAGGCTAGAATCATGGCGGCGGTCAACGACGGCCCAGGCGTGGGATTTCTCTCGTGGAAATATGCACATTATCTTTTCCTTTGGTAGGTGGCACAGTGCACTGTGGCAAGTAAGCAAGCTAGAAGACTGGCAAAGTTATGGAAGCAACACATTAACAAGAGAATTCTGAGTAAAACCAAAGTTACTTTCCCTAGTAACTAGTTACTTTGAAAGTAACGAGTAACTTGAAGTAACTGAGTTACTTTTGATAGAAGTAACTAGTAATGTAACTAAGTTACTAATTTAAAGTAACTTACCCAACACTGTTTATATGTACCGGTAACATAATGTTTCTTATGATTCAACTGTGGAATTTAACTTAATTCTTTAGAAGGAAAAGCTGTATTACTTTATTCTCAAGTATAAAGCCAACCTAGATGTTAACCATTTAACAGGCCACTAATCTGGATTATAGCTTTCACAACAAAACTTGTTTTTAAACACATTTTTAACAAAACAAATACTATTGTTATTATTATTATTTAAAATGTAATAAAACAGAAAAGTGGTTAAATATAAAAGCAAATCAAATCACTTTTTATTGTCACATCACATGTGCAGGTACATTGGTACAGCACATGTGAGTGAAATTCTTGTGTGCGAGCTTCACAAGCAACAGAGTTGTGCAAAATACAATAATGTAAACAAGCAAAATACAAGAATGGCTACATCTGAAACTAATAAATATATGTACAATATATAATAGTATATGCATTTCTGGATGTGTATACTAAATATTTTTCTACGTGTGTGTGTGTGTGTGTGTGTGTGTGTGTGTGTGTGTGTGTGTGTGTGTACACATGTTTTACAAATTAAATAGAGTAAACAATAAATAAAATATATAAAATATATAAAATAAAATATACAGAGTGAGACATGTGCAAAACAGTGGCATTACTGTACAGTATGGAGTGCATAATGTTAAAGTTCCAGTAGCAGTTTGCTTATGTTGTTAAACAAAGGCTAGATTTGACATTAATAGATGCCACAGATGTTCAAAAGCTGCCACAAAGTATGAAAAAAAAAACAAATGGACGTCTCCGAAAACGTCTGAGCATTTTTGCAAATATGTGATGTCTTGATAAATCGAGCAGATACTTGAACTTTACACAGCTACATTCTCGCCTGAAAATATCTTAAAAGTCTATTTTGTGACCCAGAAAAAGTTGTTTTTTAGCCGTGCTCCTCCGCCATTGCAGCGCTTACAAGTACGCACAGACTCCGACAACTGTGGCCGACAAATGCGATCCTCCTTTTCCCCAGATTACCCTTTCTGGGTCACAAAATAACCTTTTAAGATATTTTCAGGCGAGAATGTAGCTGTGTAAAGCTCAAATATCTACTTAATTTATAAAAATATCACATATTTGCAAAAGTGCTTCCACGTTTTCGGAGAGCTCTGTTATCCACCAAGCGCGATAGCTGACCGGGAGGTCAAGGCTCGATAGAGTCCACGAGCACAGCTAACTGCCGGCATATCGTTTTCAACCTTGCAGTCTTTTGCTAGTCATGTTAAACATGATATATATATAATTAGTTAGTTAGTTAGTTAGTTATGGGTATGGATTGAAAATACCCCCCACACTAACAGCTGAATAAGAGTAAACATTTACTCACCAAGTCAGTGTATCAGGCAAAGATCCACAGCAATGACAACAATAATATCTTGAGCTGAAGCTTCTCCAGGTTTGCTCAACATATTCCATAACAAATGCACCATGAACATGCGGACTGATCCGTGCTAGGGAGGAGGACGGTAGCGATGTGGCATTTTCAAACCACATCTTTCATCCTTCCGCACTGAGAAGCAAAACTTCCAGCTGACTTAGTTTTTCTAAGTTAAGACAACTCAAATAAATTGAGTTTATCAGCATTTTTATGAATGAATGCTATGAATAGATATGAGCACGTTAGCATATGCTGCTTCCGGTGCGGAAACTCCTGTGGGGAGCTTTGTTTCCGGTGTCCTATTCGCGCCTGGTTTACGGTCCAAGTTAGATTAGATTAGATTAGATTAGATAGAACTTTATTAATCCCTCGGGTGGGTTCCTCTGGGAAATTCGATTTCCAAAAAAGCACAGCACCGACAGAAGTTACAGAGTTATACACACACACACATATATATAAATACAGAGACAATATAAATAAAATATACGAAGGGGATAAATAGAATAAATAGGAATAAAAATAAAAATACAAGTGAATTGCACATTTCAAGTATTGAGTCTATTGCACCGTTGACTATTTACAAAAGTATTGCACAAAAGGTATTGCACAGTGAGGTGAAGAGGCACTACAGCTTAGTTGTTCCCTCCTTTGTCCTCCTGTTTCCCCTCCCTCTCCCCTCCAGAGAGGAGTTAAACAGTCTGATGGCGTGTGGGACAAAGGAGTTTTTAAGTCTGTTAGTTCTTGTCTTTGGGAGAAGCAACCTGTCACTGAACAGACTCTTCTGGTTGTTAATGGCCGTGTGCAGAGGATGCCCAGCATTGTTCATAATGTCCATCAGTTTCTTTAATGTCCTTTTCTCTGCCACTGTCACCAGAGTGTCCAGCTTCATGCCGACCACAGAGCTAGCCCTCCTGATCAGTTTCTCCAGCCTGGATGAGTCCTTCTTTGCTGTGCTGCTCCCCCAAGTTAAGCAAATGATTGAATCAAGCGGCGATTTACATTTCTATAGATGTCTTGGGCATTTATCCAATATACAGTGGGGCAAAAAAGTATTTAGTCAGCCACCGATTGTGCAAGTTCCCCCACCTAAAATGATGACAGAGGTCAGTAATTTGCACCAGAGGTACACTTCAACTGTGAGAGACAGAATGTGAAAAAAAAAATCCATGAATCCACATGGTAGGATTTGTAAAGAATTTATTGGTAAATCAGGGTGGAAAATAAGTATTTGGTCAATAACAAAAATACAACTCAATACTTTGTAACATAACCTTTGTTGGCAATAACAGAGGTCAAACGTTTACTATAGGTCTTTACCAGGTTTGCACACACAGTAGCTGGTATTTTGGCCCATTCCTCCATGCAGATCTTCTCGAGAGCAGTGATGTTTTGGGGCTGTCGCCGAGCAACACGGACTTTCAACTCCCGCCACAGATTTTCTATGGGGTTGAGGTCTGGAGACTGGCTAGGCCACTCCAGGACTTTCAAATGCTTCTTACGGAGCCACTCCTTTGTTGCCCGGGCGGTGTGTTTTGGATCATTGTCATGTTGGAAGACCCAGCCTCGTTTCATCTTCAAAGTTCTCACTGATGGAAGGAGGTTTTGGCTCAAAATCTCACGATACATGGCCCCATTCATTCTGTCCTTAACACGGATCAGTCGTCCTGTCCCCTTGGCAGAAAAACAGCCCCATAGCATGATGTTTCCACCCCCATGCTTCACAGTAGGTATGGTGTTCTTGGGATGCAACTCAGTATTCTTCTTCCTCCAAACACGACGAGTTGAGTTTATACCAAAAAGTTCTACTTTGGTTTCATCTGACCACATGACATTCTCCCAATCCTCTGCTGTATCATCCATGTGCTCTCTGGCAAACTTCAGACGGGCCTGGACATGCACTGGCTTCAGCAGCGGAACACGTCTGGCACTGCGGGATTTGATCCCCTGCCGTTGTAGTGTGTTACTGATGGTGACCTTTGTTACTTTGGTCCCAGCTCTCTGCAGGTCATTCACCAGGTCCCCCCGTGTGGTTCTGGGATCTTTGCTCACCGTTCTCATGATCATTTTGACCCCACGGGATGAGATCTTGCGTGGAGCCCCAGATCGAGGGAGATTATCAGTGGTCTTGTATGTCTTCCATTTTCTGATGATTGCTCCCACAGTTGATTTTTTCACACCAAGCTGCTTGCCTATTGTAGATTCACTCTTCCCAGTCTGGTGCAGGTCTACAATACTTTTCCTGGTGTCCTTCGAAAGCTCTTTGGTCTTGGTCATGGCGGAGTTTGGAGTCTGACTGTTTGAGGCTGTGGACAGGTGTCTTTTATACAGATGATGAGTTCAAACAGGTGCCATTCATACAGGTAACGAGTGGGGGACAGAAAAGCTTCTTACAGAAGACGTTACAGGTCTGTGAGAGCCAGAGATTTTCCATGTTTGAGGTAACCAAATACTTATTTTCCACCCTGATTTAGGAATAAATTCTTTACAAATCCTACCATGTGGATTCATGGATTTTTTTTCCACATTCTGTCTCTCACAGTTGAAGTGTACCTCTGGTGCAAATTACTGACCTCTGTCATCATTTTAAGTGGGGGAACTTGCACAATCGGTGGCTGACTAAATACTTTTTTGCCCCACTGTATCTGTAAATGATGTTCATCGACTTGTCGATATTTTTTCCACGTGCCTCAGAGCAAAAGAGAAAAGGGATTCAAATGTTATATTTCTCAGCTGTCCCTCGTTTATCGCGGGTGTTATGTTCTAAAAACAACCAGCGAGAGGTGAAATCAAGTAGCCAATTTTATTTTTTGACGATGCAAAACGTTTCGTGGACATACAGTACTGCAGTCACACTGCTAGCGATCGATGCAGCGATTCTGTACTGTACAGGAGAGACGTCACGGAGGAGATCGTCTGCAGCGATCAGGACGCAGGACACAATGTGACGTAAAAATAAGCATGCAAACTTGCACTAAAAAATCTGCGAAACAGCGAGGTGAAAGGTGAACCGCGTTATAGCGAGGGACCGCTGTAATTTTGAAGGTAAGTCACAACATACCCTTTGTACATACTAATGTATAGAAACCGTTACCAGCAATCATTCATTTTTTGTGTGGCTTTTTTCACGGTTTGTTAACATGCTGTGTAGGTGTGTACTTGACAAGCTGATATCGACATAACGGGGAAACATCTGGTTTGACTATTCGTCACCTGTAGTTTGAATGCTGAACATTTGCCTGTTTAAATCATAAGACCAGTCACTACACAGAGATGTGCTTCTGAATGTGGACGATGTGTCTTCTGCTGCAGTGATGCAGTTCTGCTTGTGTTGAGTGATGTAAACAACTGATCGAGCTAAACGCTTTAAACGTCAAAATTGATCATTAGATTTTTTATGACACAGCAGCGGTGAGCGTTCCCACCTTCTGCTCTTTGTAACTTAACGCGATCTTTCCGTTTTCGAGTTTTGGCACATGGAGTATATCTTCACAGTAGCGATTGACCACAAAGTAAAGCTACTGGAAATGTACTACCCCACATCCGGTCTCAAACCAGGAAGTTAGCATTTTCTCGTGCACAGGGTCTGTCACTACCCGATCCGTACCGGAAACCCGATCGGTACCCCGCATGTGCAAATCTTACGTCACTTCCTCTCTTTGCCAACATTGCGACATTCAATATATTTGAATGATACAGTTAGCGCCCAGTTAGCTCCTAGCATTTCTCAACAGCTCTGCCTCCTTTTCGACTGCCCGGGACATTTAAACAATGGATAATCCGTTTACAAAGAAATTCATGCTTTTCTCCTCAACAGAGAGCGTCCCCCGATTGAGCAACAGCGCCGTAAAATAAGAAGAATGGCGCCTAATTACAGAGTTAATAATACAGACTTTGTAATATCTCACGTGTAGATTCATCAGCCAGATTAAGTGTTTACTGACAATTGACAGTGATAGCGCACATCATCATCACTATTCCAACAATCCTCTCCTCACAGACAAGCATAAACACACTCGACTATCGCTAAATCAAATTTAACACACGTTTGTAATGACGCTAATTCAGTTTATAATAGGGTTTATTCGGTCGGTCAACAGGTGGCGGTATCCTCGTACACTGGGGAGTAAACTGCCATTAAACGAACAGAAGAAGAAGAAAACATCTACACATGCGCGGTACGGATCGGGTAGACCCGATTTGTACGGTCAGACTTTACACATGCGCAGTAAGGATCGGAGAGTCCTGATCCGTAATTATCTTTTTGTTTTTCGTTTTTGTCTACATTGTACTGAAATGCTTCATTATTGCAAACATTTTAAGATATACTTGTTATTCTTAACATCTTAACAGATACTCTGACCTGTAACTATCGTAAAACGCTACGACCGGAAGTAGAAACCTTTCGCGCATGCGGGGTACCGATCGGGTTTCCGATACGGATCGGGTAGTGACAGGGTCTATTCTGGGACAGAGCTACTTCTTCTTCGGGGTTTAACGGCAGCTGGCATCCTTGTACATGCAGTGCTGCCATCTTCCGTTTCAGTCCGTTATTACACTCTTAAATCCTGCTACTTATTCCTGCGTCTTTTGGGATCTTACAAAGCTTCAAACGACGCATCGACTATTAAATTAGTCGTCGACGATTTTGATAGTCAACTAATCGTGGCAGCCCTACTTCCATGGAAGCAGACTTACCTGGTCTTCAGCAACAGTTATCCAGGCCCTCTGAAAGTCTGATAGTGTTTCTCTGGCTACTGTTTCACTCATTTTCAGTATGATACTTACACCTTTACATGTTTGTTTTTGTCATTTGTAACGCCACTTAACACTGGCCTAAAGACAAAAAGGTGCCTAACCCAAGGGCTGAACATGTGTCTTCTCTATTTAGCAAAGAACCCATTTGAAATTGTATTTTAGGCACTTTTATACCAGCAACCTGTAGCAAACACATCATTTGTTCCAATTTCTGAAGTTAAATGCACCAAAAATGCCAAAGTAACAGGTTTGACTAGCAAAAAAATATTATTTTCCCATCATGGTTGACAGTGTGTCCTGCACAAACTTGACAAATGAAGGGGAAAAGAAGAAATCCCACTTCAAAATTCCCACAATGACCTGACAGAACCTGAGACATGCATCTGAGCCTTCAGTTGACCCATCTACTGTTCACTGAAGCCTCATCAGAAATGGTCTCAGTGGAAAGGTCAGATTTTAGACCCACCATGAATTTGGATAGTGAACGGTGTCCATTTTCTGCATGACAGTTATCCCAAACACACTGCTAGTGCCAATGCAGAAAAGCATACATGGATAGAAAAACACAGCAGAACACCATCAGTCATGGTTGACCTCCCCAGAGCTCAGACCTCAACATTGTTGAAGCAATGTGGGATGATCTTGTCAGAGAAGAGAACAAAAGAAGAAACATCCAAAGAAAAGTTTTGAATGTCATTCAAGAAGCCTGGAGAACTGTTCCTGAAGACTGCTTAAAAAATCCAAAACGACTAACTTAATAGATGAATGGATTTGAGATTAGTCATTATATTCTGTGGTCCTGTTATGTTTGAAACCAATCAGCTGAATGAAGTCAGTATTATAAACGTACCTTTAGGCACAAACCAGTGCAAATCAACTGAAGGACCAACATCCACATTCTGTCCTCAATCTGTACAGACACAAACAGCAAAGCTTTGATTAGGTAATCGTGTTTCATTGTTGTAGCTGAACAAATATGTGAAATATTCAATAAAGTGAGAACATAAACACGCAGGTTGATGGTTCACTCGCACAAGTGTTTAACACAGCAATTCATATCTGATGTCAACTCGGACTACAAAGCTCCTTTGACTAGCTGGCGTGTTTGCCTGAGCTAATATGGACCGGACAGCAGAATGTGTCATATTGCAGTGATTGATCCTGGTGCTACACCTGCCACTCCCGATATAAGTTCATTATATTAACGTTTGTGCCTGTCAAATGTTTAAACCTTTAGTTTTAGTTTTTTTCTGTCTCAATTCAGTCCAAAAGTTGCCTTTATCTATCGCTGGGAGTAGATTTTTGTTCAAGTTAAGTACAACAGAGCCTGTGAAACCTGGCTGAAACATTTGAGCCCTAAAGAAAAAATGGGCCTGGTAGTTTCTGTACAGCCATTCCTGTAACTGTGAAAGTTCCCAGAAGCAAAGCACACAAAAGGTCCCAGTGCAGTGTCCCACCAGAAGAGGAACCGAAGAAGGTGCCAAAAGGCAGGGACAGCACAAAAACTGCTATGCATCCAGTTTAGTTACCTACTAACTTAGTTGTGGTGAAACCCAGCTAACAGTTACTGGCTGCACCCAGTGCTAGCTAGACTCAGCAACGTGTTTATTCCTCAGCCCTGCATTAGAATCTGCAAACCCTTCAGACACACAGGGGTTTGCGACTTAACGAAAGCACTGTGGTATATTGTAATAAGCAGCAGCTATTACTACCTCCCACCAGTAGGTGGTACTGGGGTATTGTATGTGATTGAAAACGAGCTGAGTAAAAGACCTGACCTCCACCATAGCCTCGTCTCAGTCCTCTGTGCTTGATCTAAAGTTGACTTTGACCGCAACCCACGTTAAACCAGCAGTTGGAACAACACTGCATAAAGTTACAACAAGCACAATAAATAATAAGAATCAACAACTCTTAATTTGTTCTGTCCATACGTTAGAAGTTCATTATACACTAAATCATTTCTGTGCATGAAAGATAACCTTGCAGTTGCGTTAAGGTGAAAACATGGTAGGAGTTTGAACATCAGCGTAATCCTGTGCACAAATACCAAGTTTGGAAATATTTAACCCCCTGGTGACGCCCCTGGGTTTAGCGAGGTGGCAAGCACGAACGAGATTTGACATTTTGTTTGTTGATAATAAAGCTGTAGTCTGTAAAATTTCAGTATCTTCATTTCAGCACAGCCTACTAAAGGTTTGAACCTTTTACGTTGCATTACTTGTTAGCCGTTTCCTGCCGTTTGCCTGCAGGTGAATCACTTCGGAGTTGTTGTCGGTTTGTTTACAGTCCGAGTTTGTTTTGTGTTTACAGTCCGAGCTCTCATTACACTGACGGGCTTATTGAACAGTACGACTATTTTTTAACAACGTTGTCTGGTTGATTCCGAGTCGGAAACGATAAACAACTTTCGGAAACACAAACACACTTTTTAACCTTCTCCTTAGACGGTCGGGGAGGCGGGCGAGGCGGTACCGAGCTTTCTCCTCACAAATTAGCTGATAATAAAGTGAAAATCTTACCTGTACCGGACGAAGCGACAAACCCGTTCAAACCTGCACCACCTCGCTCTGTCTGGACTGAGAGTTGATCTTCTCCAGTCTGACAAAACGACAATTTCGCAATTTCCCAAGTGAACAAATCTCTCCTTCCTTTGTAAACTTTGCCTTCTTTTACGCAACACTGTTATGCTCTGTTCTGGTTATATTAGTATGTAACATGTATGTATTTAAATATAAAAGGCTACTGATCACACTTACTGTGAAAAATCTCAGTCAGTTTATGTTAAAATTTATGTCATTTTGAATGCAGAAAAGTACCACCAGAGGACCACCCGAGCCCCGTCAAAGCTACCAAGCAGAGTGTCTGCCATACTGTAATATTGGCTTTCCTTCTCCTTTATTTACATCCTTGTCTGCCCACTCATGATACAGCATGTATATGTAGTCAGTTATGGCCACAAACTCGCCTTTGATTACCAAATTGCATTTACTACATCAGTAAATCTGAGCAAACATTTGTCCTAGAGCAACACTGTAGGGTCTTTGTCTTACAGTATAAAGTGATGTGAGACAAGATTTCCTGACTGTAAAGCGGTGCGCAGACGACCAGAGCCCTCTCAGCACAAGGCTGACACGACTTTCCCCATATAGGAAATAAAACGTTAAAATAAAAACAGATTAAGACAGATTACTATACCAAACACATAAAAGTGCATTTACTGAATTGGTTTTGTCTGCTCTTGTTTTTTCAAAGACAATGAGGAGCAAAGTACAATCTGATCCTTGTGTTCATTTTCTATATACTGTTAATCCCCAGACTGTTGTCAGTCTGACAACACTCAAAATTCAAAATCATCCTCAGTGCACACCTTTTTCTCCTCTGTGCTCAAGGTGCTCTGTTGTTTAAGTAGAAGAGAAAAGTTGGACATATTTCACAACCATTAGATGTCCAAGAAACCTCTGAAAATGAGGTCACAGTTACTTCCCGAGCAAAAACTTCTGCTTTTGCTCACAGACCCTAAATTTCAACAAATAACACAATAATATGGCAAAACTGTAAAGTGACACAAGAAGCTAGGGGAAGAGCCACATGTTCCATCTGAGCTTTGAGGAAAATAAACTCAGCTTTTCCTTGGATGTTCGTAGTTTTTCCAGTTCATACAGAACTTCAGCAGTCGGGTTTGTCACTGTGTTGTTCCTCCATCTCATTGAGCCTGCTCAGGATTTATTCAGAGGAAATGAGGAACAAAAAGACATTTTAATAGGTCAGGGGTTTGTGTTGCTCTTGTTGACTTTTAAGTTAAAAAAAAAATCAAATGAATAATATTTCTTTTAAAAATGAATGTAACAGCACTACACACCAGCACTGTGCTTATTTTATATGTTAATCATAATATATTTATAATGGAATAACATGAGCTCAACAGTGTCACAAAAGTACAAACATTCGGTACTTAAGTAGAAGTACAAATACTACTGTTAAAAGTTGAGGTAGTGATTGAAATTCTTTACTCGGGTAAAAGTAAAAAAGTACAGGCTCTGAAATGTACTCAAGAAAGTATAAAGTAGCTCTTTGCATGATGTTTCTATTTCTCTGTGCTATATTAACATGATGGTAAAATAATATCAGGAGATTGGAATACAAACCTTAGTCTAACTTTTTTATTCTAATTATGCTCAGCTTGAATCAGAAGAAAAAGAAGGAAAATAAAAATTTAGCCCACATGGTAGAGGGTGGAAAATGTGTACAGTCAGAGGTTAAAGTGGATTCAGCAGATGTGGGAACATTAAAATTGGCTGTAATGGCTCAGTGTGGGGGAAAAGACTCATAACTCACAATAATTTCTATTGCTTATTGTCTATTGTGTACAGGCTGTGAGCAGCTGACCTGCTGCTCTTTTGGAGGTACACAACTTCAACCAGATGTCTCAGGGACTCAGGGACCCTGACGATTCAGTCAGTCCTTAGAATCGTCATCTCTCCATCCTCCTATGCAGCCTCCCTGTGTGTGACTCGTCACTGGAAACACTATGCTGGGTCCTTCCTGAGGCTGTAAGTCACCATTTTCTCCACATGATGGCGGAGTCAAGCTGTGCGTGAAAACAAGGAAGGCCATTGCCCTTCTTTTCACCACTGCCAAGACAAACGTCTTAACCAATCATAAGATATTCCAGTAATTTTTGTCAGTTTATTTTTGTATTTTTGGTAAAACCCAACAGTAAATGTTTATGTTTTATATCATTTACTTATAAGGTGGCGAGTTTCAAACTTTTCTCCCTCCACATCACGTAGATGTTGTTCATATAAATAATCACACATCTCTGTATGATTAAAGGACCGTGTCAATCATTCATTATCTAAGAAATAAGCACACAGACACCACACATCAGCACTGAGTGTATTACGTGATGAAGAACTGCTTTGGGAGATTTTGCTAAACAAAATATTCACCACTTACTTTTCATCATGGTGGCATATTTACTATGGAACTCCAAAGTGTTCAAAATTAAATAAATAAATAGGTCAAGATGAAATAAATAACTATGTGAATAAATAAGACACAGATATGTAATGTCAGAATGATATTGTGAATTTACAAGTGTGTTATTCTGCCTAAATATTTATGCAGTTATTTATCTGACATTAACTCTTAATGTAGTCCCTAAAAACACTAAGCTTGACTTCACAAGTTAATCCTTCAGATGTTATAATACTGATACTGGAAACATGAGTATGTTGAGTGGTTGCTAGATCTAGTGTTTTGTTGGGAAACTAACTGATTAATGCTTTTGTAAAGTTTATTAGGAAAATATGACAATGAGCGCTTTCATCAGTGAGTTCATTTAAATAGGCCAAACACTTATTTCAGGAAAGAATGGTGAAATTATTTTTATTTGTACACTTCCTTAAAAAAATTCATGTGGGGTTGCATTCAATTCTCAAGAACACAATTTATCACAGTTGCTCAAATTTCCACTGAAATGACCCTTCTCATCTCTCCCCTCCTTCTGTGGCACTCTTCTTTATCTGCCTCTTAGATTGTTCCCATTCAATATTGGTATCAAGTGTGAGCTCACTCTTGCTGGCTTATAGTGAAGGTATTTCTGGTCATTATATTTAGTAAATGACGTCTGTGCTGTAGATATGTTTAACTTCTGCTTCCTGATGCCAGCTTTGTGCAAAATCTGTTTACAGTAAGATCAAACAAGATCTGCAAACTATTTCCAACAAGGCAAAAGTGTTTAAGGTTTTGCCAACAAAGTGAGCGATTTAGTGGTGGGTTTAGGGTGCTGTGCATTCAAAGGGTGACATGCTGTTTTCTATCGATTCAGAAAAAAGGTTAAAAGGGAAAAAGAAGCCCCAGACATTTACATTTTCAAAAACATTTATTAATATTTTAGAATTTGAAGTCCTTTGTCATCACATGGCATCTGTACCTGAATGGTAAATAAAATGAAGGGCATGTCCTTCCACAAAAAAAAAACTGTTTGTAACATGTAATATTTCTGCAGTGCTGTGGACACTTTCCCTTTTCCTTCCACTGTTAATGCAATCTGCAAAGTTCCGGTAAACCTCTCACTGTACATTCACGTGTCATGCTTAAACCGTCTCTGCTTGGCTCAGCTTTCAGCTTTCACTTGATGGAAGCCGTGATCCTCGCCCTCCTCAGCTTTGAGCGCAATGCTGTTCGTCCTCTTCGTCCTGCGTCTGATGGCGCGATCCGCCAGAAAGACCACGAGAACGATAAAAACCGCAGTGAAAATTATTATTCCCACCAGACCCCCCGGTGGCACTCCCCCCGAGGGCTGCCTGGTTGGATCTGGATATGGTACCGATACGGTAGTGGGAGTGTCTGGTGCCGATGTCCCTTCAGAGCTGTCGTCATCGCTTTCTACGCACTTGTATCCGTCCACTAGCACATATCCCAGAGAGCAGAAGCACACGTAGCTCCCGAATGTGTTCTGACATTTCTGTTCGCAGTAAAGGTCACTGCATTCGTCCATGTCTATGCACACGGTACTGTCCACTCTCTCCTCGACTACGTAGCCGTCGGGACAGTAACACTGGAAATTATTGTTCGGGTCACACTCCGCGGGGCATTCCTCCTTCCCGCAGAACAGCTTGCACTTATTCGCTGACTTCGGGTCCACTTGGTATCCATCATAACACGAGCACTTGTAGCTACCGTGGGTGTTGTGACACTCATGCTCACACGGACCAGACACGCACTCGTTCACGTCGACGCACTGGCCGTTGCGCGTGGAGTATCCCGCCTTGCAGATGCATTCGAACCCGCCGGGTTTGTTGACGCACACGGAGTTCTCCCCGGGACACTGCCGCGGGTCGTTGCAGTCATTGAAGTCCACGCACGACCTGCCGTCATCCGCCAGCTGAAAGCCACGATCACACATGCACGCGTAGGAGTCTCCGTTCATGTAGCAGATCTGCTCGCAGCTCAGCGCCAGACACGGGTCTCCCACGAGCTGCTGCTCGCAGGTCACTTTATTCGCAGGATTAAGGGTTTTTCCTGGTGGGCAGTAGCACGAAGGCATCTTGTTAGGACTCTCCGTGCATTTATATTCACACCCGCCTTCGTCCATCTCGCAGTTCCAGGGCGCCGGCTGCCACATCTCTGCGTAGCACAGATATTTGGTCTCAGATGGCATCCGGAGAGCGGTGCTTCCAGGAGGCGCAGACAGCAAGTCTCTGACCACAAACCCATACGGAGTGGTGTACATGACAGTCTCTCCCGGTGACTCTTCTTGACTTTGGCACATGCCAACGCTGGTGTACTCACAGAGAAACCCGGCGGCCTGATCCTGGCACGGTTTCTGGCTCCATCTGAAGTCCAATTCTGGGGAAACTGAGACGCAGCGCTGAGAAGAGCAGTTCATGTTAAAGTCTGGCAGCCAGTTTGAGAAGTCACTCTCGTCGTCTTTAGTTACCCACTCGTAGCCCCTCAGCCTGGCAACGGGGTCTGGGCAGCGGAGTGGTCGATGTAAACCGATCCAGAAGCTCCCCTTAAAGTTTCCCAGCAGAACAGAAAGAACATCGTGTGCTACAGATGAGCGCACGGTCATTAGTTGCCCCTCTTGATCTCTACATTCATTTTGCGCTCTGCTGAAATCGTTAGGGTCTCTGAACACAGCAAAACACTGGTTATTGATACAGTACCCCCCACTCGGGGCTATACTGCCGACTCTGTTCACCAGCGAGAGCAGCAGCAGGACCGCCAACTGCAGGACAGGATTCATGTTTGACCCTCGGCTGTCTTCCTTCAAGTTTATGTGCGTCCCGTCAGAGTATGGGCCTGTTTGTGTGAAGAACCCTTTAGCTGGCATTTATAGCCCATCAACTCCATGTCAGTGTCCCGACAGAGGAAGGAAGTCGCTCTTAATCAGCCGGCTGCTCCTCACTTTGCCCCTCAGCTCTCTGAGCGGGCTAGACCACATCCCCACAATTACGCACGGCTTTTACGCACTTACGCAGCGAAGCCGTGTGCACGTAAGGGGGGCGGAGGTCATCAAACGGACCCCTCCCCTCTGTTTGCAATAAACCCCTCCCATCTCTCTCTATGTAGCATGTCTGTTATCGAGCAGCATTTCTGGGGTCAGATGTTTTAACCCCGCTTCCCTCAGGTTCTACAGTTTTTACATGTTTTTTTTGGGCATTCAAGTATTACTATCTCACAACAAGGTAGAATAAGAACGAAATTAACAGCTGTAAAGAGTTGACTTTCATGTAAGACAAGAGATAAGCCTTTTAAAAGCAGAATTCCATGCATTTTTGCTTGGCTCTGTTGTTGTGTGCTCTATGATGCCCTCAGAGCAGGCCCAAGTTGTTATGGAGCCCTGCGCATAGTTTGATTTGAAGCTTTTCCGTCAGCTTGACCAAAGAGGATATATCAAATGCAATTTAACACAAACCTAAAAATCATTTTCTTATATAAAAAGGATAGAAAAGAAAAATTGAAAGACCAACTATTTGTAGGGAAAAGAGCTCTTCACTTTTCAGAGATGGAATAAAAACAACAAATATGTCATATTAAAAGCAAATGCATTTGTTAGTGATAAACATATCTCACAGGCTAGTCCATATTAATCTGTAGGAAACACTCACCCATTGTTCTGTCGTCATGGGGGAGCATCACGGCGGCTTTGTTGTTGTTTGTTGCTTCCAAATATTCTGACAGTGCTCCTGGGGACACGTGATGGAATGAGTTGAGTTTATTTTAAAAACTTATAGCAAACTGTAACTTTTGCAAGGGAACAAGACCCAAAGTCGGTCTTACTAAATGAAACAGCTAACTGAAGTGTAACAATTTTGGACTATAACTGCAAAGAAATCAGAGGTTCTGATTCATAAAGACACAATGCAGGTTACATAGCACGTCAGTGGGATATGCTGAGGATCAGAGGACATCCCTCTGACTATGTGACTAGCACAGTCCGTCGGGTCAGGAATCCATGGTTACATTTATTCCAGAAAAAGCAGCCAAATCAGTAACAACTTATCCTTATAGTATAACTTTAGCTAATGCAGCATTTTTACATTACAGGATGAAAGCATCAGGACTATGTAGGAACATGACTCACACATGAACATCACATATGTTCTCTGGTCTGCTTGTTTGAGTCTTATCTTTAATGAGGTCATAAAATACAGTAATTGTTGATGGAAACATACCTTTATCCCCCTGCATTTGTTCCCTTTGTGTTATCTTTTGCTTTTCATACCCAGAGGCGTACATCTTTTTTTTTCACTGCTAACACTGACAATGTGTCTGAGTGTGACCCCAGCTCTGACACAGACAGCAGAAATGGTAAAACCAGAGAAATGATAACACATTTATCAAAATATTTCACTTTGGTTTGCATGATCACTGATTTATCACATGCAAAACAAGTGCACATTTATCAGCCCGTCTTGTGTGACTTTAAAGGACTCTTGAGTTCCCAAAGAGTCCTGTGGCCTTTGGACCAGTGTGAATGTTTACTGTTACGTCTTATTAGTATTTTAAGTATTTTATTTATTGAATTTTATTGTTTTATTTATATTTTGATATTACTAGGGATGATGCAATGATCGGGGACCATTCTTAATTTCGTTGTACCTGTGACAATGACAATAAAGTTTCTGATTCTGAAAGTTAACCATTTAATAGCAATTTAAACAGTGTTACACCAGGTTTGTCTAAAAAAATAAAATATGAGGAAAGAAAAAGGGTAATATTGACTCCAAAATTAGCAAAGACAGTAACAAGTGAAAGCTAACAGTTGCACAGAGTGGTATTTTATATACAAAACCATAGCAGCACAGATTTACATTCATGATCAGTCCAGATCGCTCTGTTACACAGCAAAGACCATAACATTCAACCTCGTATGATGCGAGCATTAGGATTGCACAGACATGACAAAATGTTTGTTTCTGATACACAAAGAGTCTCCATTAGAATACTATTTCTTCCCTCTTTTATTCAAGGGAATTCAAGGGAATTTTTTTATGGACATTCCTCATGTCCACAAAAAAATAAACATAAAAATCAAAGTTTTACATCCAGGGAAATCATACATAAAGAGAATTTGGCGATTCACTCCAAAATGTCTTATGTTTGGGGCCAATTTTGTGAGCAAACGTCAGTCACGGTAAGTCGTTAAGGCTACAAAGAGCAACAGTAGCTCCTTCAAAACTGGAGAGTGACCGCAAGGTTTAACTTCTCAAATACAAAAGCATTTTCTTGAGGACCAATAAGATGGATCGCCTTGTAACAGCATGGCTGTTATGAGCTTATTTGGAATGGGACTCTAGCTATAGATAAACTTTTCAGTACCATTACTGTCAGATTTCTTCCATCATAGTATCATTTATACATTACTGCAAACTGTCGGTAATTTATCCACCTGTGCCAAAATGATGTCTGAATATATCCGATGAAGCATTTGTTTCTGCTTTTCAACTTTGAATCGAATCCTGAATTAATCTGTGCCACACTATTTTAACAAACAGACTGTGCGATGATTTTTCACGACATCTTCCAACATCTTTTTGCAGTTCCATCTAATATTTAATTGAAAACTATTTTTTTGTATATTTTTCTGGATTTTGTTTGAGCAGTTGTTGAAAAATGAATTCTTATTCTGGATATTATTACATACAATTCAAAAATATGTTTTCTTTACAAATAACTAGAAGAAAGACATAACGCTCAAGCGGCACATCGGGCCCACATGCTGAACAATGCAGGAGAGCAAAATTAAAGGTGCTGTGAGGGTTAACTCAAACAGCCTGCATGCGAAAACAATTTTGCTCAAAGTAGACAAGAAATAAATGACTCCACGCTTGTCAGCATAATTTTGGCACAAATGACACCCCATAAACTGAGCAGAATGTGTTTTAGTGGAATACAAACCATAGGCCAGTAACTGTGCTCCCATGTAGAAAACATTCAGATGAATATCTTAATGTGCAGCGTCTATACTCTAAATTTACTATGTGCCATTTATTGCAGTGCTGGGCTATGAAGCCTCTCCGCGGAGAAACCAGTGCGTTTGACTTGAAATGAAGGCTCAGCTGTGCGACTTCACAGGTTCAGTTCAAGTTTCTGGGTGTCATTTTTAATCTGCTTGTCGAAGGACAGCCTCTTGTAGGTCTCCGTGGTCACCTGCTGCAGATAGAAGATATCTATATCTGGTCGTTTGAGGGGTGGGAGTTCAAGACTGCCGCAACGTTTAAAGATGTTCCTCAGCAGGAAAACCAGCAGCACGCCAACCAGCACGATGAACACGGCGATGCCCAGGACGCTGCCGGTTTTGATGTAGGGGGGCAGTGAAGCCGGGTGA